>NC_086444.1:160724680-161085688 GCF_028390025.1 Pseudophryne corroboree | reverse complement strand
GGCTGGGGAGCAGTCACACAAGGAAAAAATTTCCAGGGAGTGTGATCAAGTCTGGAGACTTTTCTCCACATAAATATACTGGAGCTAAGGGTAAATTTATAATGCTCTAAGCTTAGCAAGACCTCTGCTTCAAGGTCAGCCGGTATTGATCCAGTGGGAAAAACATCACGGCAGTCGCCCACGTAAACAGACAGGGCGACACAAGAAGCAGGAGGGCAATGGCAAAAACTGCAAGGACTTTTCGCTGGGCGGAAAATCATGTGATAGCACTGTCAGCAGTGTTTCATCCCGGGAATGGAAACTGGGAAGCAGACTTCCTCAGCAGGCACGACCTCCACCCGGGAGAGTGGAAACTTCATCGGGAAGTTTTTTCCACATGATTGTAAACCGTTGGGAAATACCAAAGGTGGACATGATGGCGTCCCGTCTGAACAAAAAAAAAAAAAAACGGGACAGGTATTGCGCCAGGTCAAGAGACCCTCAGGCAATAGCTGTGGACGTTCTGGTAACACCGTGGGTGTACCAGTCGGTGTATGTGTTCCCTCCTCTGCTTCTCATACCTAAGGTGCTGAGAATTATAAGACGTAGAGGAGTAAGAACTATACTCATGGCTCCGGATTGGCCAAGAAGGACTTGGTACCCGGAACTTCAAGAGATGCTTACAGAGGTCTTATGGCCTCTGCCGCTAAGAAGGGACTTGCTTCAGCAAGTACCATGTCTGTTCCAAGACTTACCGCAGCTGCGTTTGTCGGCATGGCGGTGGAAAGCCGGATCCTAAGGGAAAAAGGCATTCCGGAAGAGGTCATTCCTACCCTGGTCAAAGCCAGAAAGGAGGTGACCGCACAACATTATCACCACATGTGGCGAAAATATGTTGCGTGGTGTGAGGCCAGGAAGGCCCCACAAAGAAATCTCAACTCGGTCGTTTCCTGCATTCCTGCAAACAGGAGTGTCTATGGGCCTCAAATTGGGGTCCATTAAGGTTCAAATTTCGGCCCTGTCGATTTTCTTCCAGAAAGAATTGGCTTCAGTTCCTGAAGTCCAGAAGTTTGTCAAGGGAGTATTGCATATACAACCCCCTTTTGTGCCTCCAGTGGCACTGTGGGATCTCAACGTAGTTCTGGGATTCCTCAAATCACATTGGTTTAAAACCAGTCAAATCTGTGGATTTGAAGCATCTCACATGAAAAGTGACCATGCTCTTGGCCCTGGCCTGGACCAGGCGAGTGTCAAATTGGTGGTTTTTTCTCAAAAAAGCCCATATCTGTTTGTCCATTCGGACAGGGCAGAGCTGCGGACTCGTCCCCAGTTCTCTCCCTAAGGTGGTGTCAGTGTTTCACCTGAACCAGCTTATTGTGGTGCCTTGCACCTACTAGGGACTTGGAGGACTCCAAGTTGCTAGATGTTGTCAGGGCCCTGAAAATATGTTCCAGGACGGCTGGAGTCAGGAAAACTGACTTGCTGTTATCCTGTATGCACCCAACAAACTGGGTGCTCTTGCTTCTAAGCAGACTATTGCTAGTTGGATGTGTAATACAATTCAGCTTGCACATTCTGTGGCAGGCCTGCCACAGCCAAAATATGTAAATGCCCATTCCACAAGGAAGGTGGGCTCATCTTGGGCGGCTGCCCGAGGGGTCTCGGCTTTACAACTTTGCCGAGCAGCTACTTGGTCAGGGGCAAACACGTTTGCTAAATTCTACAAATTTGATACCCTGGCTAAGGAGGACCTGGAGTTCTCTCATTCGGTGCTGCAGAGTCATCCGCACTCTCCCACCCGTTTGGGAGCTTTGGTATAATCCCCATGGTCCTTTCAGGAACCCCAGCATCCACTAGGACGATAGAGAAAATAAGAATTTACTTACCGATAATTCTATTTCTCGGAGTCCGTAGTGGATGCTGGGCGCCCATCCCAAGTGCGGATTATCTGCAATACTTGTACATAGTTGCAAAAATCGGGTTATTATTGTTGTGAGCCATCTTTTCAGAGGCTCCGCTGTTATCATACTGTTAACTGGGTTTAGATCACAAGTTGTACGGTGTGATTGGTGTGGCTGGTATGAGTCTTACCCGGGATTCAAAATTCCTCCCTTATTGTGTACGCTCGTCCGGGCACAGTACCTAACTGGCTTGGAGGAGGGTCATAGGGGGAGGAGCCAGTGCACACCACCTGATCGGAAAGCTTTACTTTTGTGCCCTGTCTCCTGCGGAGCCGCTATTCCCCATGGTCCTTTCAGGAACCCCAGCATCCACTACGGACTCCGAGAAATAGAATTATCGGTAAGTAAATTCTTATTATTCACATAGTGCATAATTTACACAGTCTCCATATACATTGTCAGCGACTTGTATACACTTTAAAGGTAAAACAACAGAGCTATACATCTTTACATGGTGTGAGGGGATGGATCAGTGTTAGGACTTAAGGCCCGTACACACTGGTCGATGTATCGGCCGTTCTCTTGAACGGCCGATACATCACGGGCCTATTAAATTCTAATGTAATGTATGTACTGTATGTAAGCATTATATGTACTGTACTCAGAAGTGAGTTACTACAGTATAGCATACTTGCCTACTCCCCCGGAAAGGCCGGGAGGCTCCCAAAAATTGTGTGGCACTCCCGCCCCCCCCCCCCCCCCCCCCGTGTAAGTAGGCAAGTCTCCCGCATGCTGCTCAATCCCCATTGCTCCCAGCCGCTCCCCACCGCTTACCGCATTCCCTCAGCTCACTTTGGCATCCCATCACACAGAAGGGGCAGGGCGATGACACAAATCACATCACCGTAGCCCCTCCCCTGCTTTACAATGCCGGTAATGTGGGCATTGTAAAACGGAGGCCGGGGCTATGACCTCACAATGCCCCGTACCACCTCCTCCACACCCCTCCTATGTGACCAGGCTGCTCCCTCCCGGAGGGAGCAGCCTGAATGTAGGCAAGTATGCAGTATAGATCCCAGTAGTGTGCTAACCCTTTCAGTTACTAAGTCCATCTCATGGTGCTTTTAGTTCTCTTTGTGTATATAAACAACATGGTCCTTTCAAAGTGTGTGCATGTGCACATATGCGTGTTTGAGTGTGTATGAATAAAGACAGAAATAATATTTGCAAGTGTAGTATCAATAGGGGTTAATTCAGACCTGATCTTAGCAGGAAATTTGTTAGCAGTTGGGCAAAACCATGTGCACTGCAGGAGTGGCAGATATAACATTTGAAGAGACAGTTATTATTTTGTTTCTGTGCAGAGTAAATACTGGCTGCTTTATTTTTACACTGTAATTTAGATTTCAGTTAGAACACACTCCACCCAAACCTAACTCTCTCTGCACATGTTATATCTGCCCCCCCCCCCCCCCCCCTGCAATGCACATACTAGGCCCTCATTCCGAGTTGATCGCTCGCTAGCTGCTTTTAGCAGCAGTGCAAACGCTAAGCCGCCTCCCTCTGGGAGTGTATCTAAGCTCACATGCGCACGCAGGGGGGGTTTCTGAGTACCTAGAAACCCCCCTGGACGCCGATCACCGATTTTGTTCGCATGTGTGTACACAGTAAGGAGGAGCTCAGGCATGCTACACCCACGTGGCTGCAGCAGCAGCTCTCTCCTTACACTACCAGTGAGAGAAGTTGGTTGCTGGGTTCCTGTAGGGGGAGCTGCAGCAACAGTGCGCAGCTCCTCCCAGACAGGATGAGAGAGACAGAGCCTGGTGAGGGCACTCAGCAGGGCAAGCAGTAGTTGTGTATAATGTTTTCCCTGACTCAAGGTGCTTGTCATTGTCACATATCTCGGGGGTGAGCCGGTGGTCTGTAATAAAATATGCTGGCTGGGTAAGTGAAATACTGGAGGTCATTCCGAGTCGTTCGCTCGGAAAATTTCTTCGCATCGCAGCGTTTTTCCGCTTAGTGCGCATGCGCAATGTCCGCACTGCGACTGCGCCAAGTAAATTTGCTATGAAGTTTGGATTTTTACTCACGGCTTTTTCTTCGCTCAGGCGATCGTAGTGTGATTGACAGGAAATGGGTGTTACTGGGCGGAAACAGGCCGTTTTATGGGCGTGTGGGAAAAAACGCTACCGTTTCCGGAAAAAACGCAGGAGTGGCCGGAGAAACGGAGGAGTGTCTGGGCGAACGCTGGGTGTGTTTGTGACGTCAAACCAGGAACGACAAGCACTGAACTGATCGCAGATGCCGAGTAAGTCTGAAGCTACTCAGAAACTGCTACGAGGTGTGTAATCGCAATATTGCGAATACGTCGTTCGCAATTTTAAGATGCTAAGATTCACTCCCAGTAGGTGGCGGCTTAGCGTGAGCAACTCTGCTAAAATCGCCTTGCGAGCGAACAACTCGGAATGACCTCCACTGTTCCTATTTCTGGAGCAGTGTGAGTGGCATGTGGATGGCTCTGCTTTATTTTAATGGTGTGTGTATACTGTTTGTGTATGTATGCTGTGTGCATGTATGTATGCATGTATATTATGTATGTATGCATTTATACTGTGTGTGTGTGTGTGTGTGTGTGTGTGTGTGTGTGTATGTATGTATATATGCTGTATGCATGTATACTGTGTATATATGTATGCTGTGTGCATGTATTCTGTGTGTGTGGCTGTATGTATGTATATATTAGAGATGAGCGGGTTCGGTTCCTCGGAATCCGAACCCGCCCGAACTTCATTTTTTTTTACACGGGGCTGAGCGACTCGGATCTTCCCGCCTTGCTCGGTTAACCCGAGCGCGCCCGAACGTCATCATCCCGCTGTCGGATTCTCGCGAGGCTCGGATTCTATCGCGAGACTCGGATTCTATATAAGGAGCCGCGCGTCGCCGCCATTTTCACACGTGCATTGAGATTCATAGGGAGAGGACGTGGCTGGCGTCCTCTCCGTTTATAGAGAAGAGAGTGAGACTAGAGTAGAGAGAGACACAGTAGTAATTTTGGGGAGCATTAAGAGGAGTACTACTACTTGCTGAAGTGATAGATAGATAGATAGATAGATAGATAGATAGATAGATAGATAGATAGATAGATAGATAGATAGATAGATAGATAGATAGATAGTGTGACTGTATAATGTATATCTGACTTGTGGGGGAGACACTGACAGTGGGGAGCAGTTAGAGTCTGAGAGCAGGACTCAGGAGTACATATAACGTACAGTGCACACTTTTGCTGCCAGAGAGCCACACTGCCATTGTGACCACACTGACCACCAGTATAATATATATTGTGATTGTCTGCTTAGGAGTACTACTTGCAAGTTGCTGATAGTGTGACCAGTGACCTGACCACCAGTTTAATAATCACCACCAGTTTAATATATATATATATAATTGTATATAATATATATATATATAATATTGTATACCACCTACCCGTTTTTTTTTTTTCTTTCTTCTTCTTTATACATACTACTATAGTAGCTTACTGTAGCAGTCTGCGGTGCTGCTGAGCTGACAGTGTCCAGCAGGTCCGTCATCAGTCATTACATAATAAATATATATACCTGTCCGGCTGCAGTACTAGTGATATTATATATATATATATATATATTGATTTCATCTCATTATCATCCAGTCTATATTAGCAGCAGACACAGTACGGTAGTCCACGGCTGTAGCTACCTCTGTGTCGGCAGTCGCTCGTCCATCCATAATTGTATACCACCTACCCGTGGTTTTTTTCTTTCTTTCTTCTTTATACATACTACTATAGTAGCTTACTGTAGCAGTCTGCGGTGCTGCTGAGCTGACAGTGTCCAGCAGGTCCGTCATCAGTCATTACATAATAAATATATCTACCTGTCCGGCTGCAGTACTAGTGTGATATTATATATATATATATATTGATTTCATCTCATTATCATCCAGTCTATATTAGCAGCAGACACAGTACGGTAGTCCACGGCTGTAGCTACCTCTGTGTCGGCAGTCGCTCGTCCATCCATAATTGTATACCACCTACCCGTGGTTTTTTTTTTTTCTTTCTTCTTTATACATACTACTATAGTAGCTTACTGTAGCAGTCTGCGGTGCTGCTGAGCTGACAGTGTCCAGCAGGTCCGTCATCAGACATTACATAATAAATATATCTACCTGTCCGGCTGCAGTACTAGTGTGATATTATATATATATATATATATATATATTGATTTCATCTCATTATCATCCAGTCTATATTAGCAGCAGACACAGTACGGTAGTCCATGGCTGTAGCTACCTCTGTGTCGGCAGTCGCTCGTCCATCCATAATTGTATACCACCTACCCGTGGTTTTTTTTTCTTCTTCTTTATACATACTACTATAGTAGCTTACTGTAGCAGTCTGCGGTGCTGCTGAGCTGACAGTGTCCAGCAGGTCCGTCATCAGTCATTACATAATAAATATATCTACCTGTCCGGCTGCAGTACTAGTGTGATATTATATATATATATATTGATTTCATCTCATTATCATCCAGTCTATATTAGCAGCAGACACAGTACGGTAGTCCACGGCTGTAGCTACCTCTGTGTCGGCAGTCGCTCGTCCATCCATAATTGTATACCACCTACCCGTGGTTTTTTTTTTCTTTCTTCTTTATACATACTACTATAGTAGCTTACTGTAGCAGTCTGCGGTGCTGCTGAGCTGACAGTGTCCAGCAGGTCCGTCATCAGTCATTACATAATAAATATATCTACCTGTCCGGCTGCAGTACTAGTGTGATATTATATATATATATATATTGATTTCATCTCATTATCATCTAGTCTATATTAGCAGCAGACACAGTACGGTAGTCCACGGCTGTAGCTACCTCTGTGTCGGCAGTCGCTCGTCCATCCATAATTGTATACCACCTACCCGTGGTTTTTTTTTTCTTCTTTATACATACTACTATAGTAGCTTACTGTAGCAGTCTGCGGTGCTGCTGAGCTGACAGTGTCCAGCAGGTCCGTCATCAGTCATTACATAATAAATATATCTACCTGTCCGGCTGCAGTACTAGTGTGATATTATATATATATATATTGATTTCATCTCATTATCATCCAGTCTATATTAGCAGCAGACACAGTACGGTAGTCCACGGCTGTAGCTACCTCTGTGTCGGCAGTCGCTCGTCCATCCATAATTGTATACCACCTACCCGTGTTTTTTTTTTTTTCTTTCTTCTTTATACATACTACTATAGTAGCTTACTGTAGCAGTCTGCGGTGCTGCTGAGCTGACAGTGTCCAGCAGGTCCGTCATCAGTCATTACATAATAAATATATCTACCTGTCCGGCTGCAGTACTAGTGTGATATTATATATATATATATATTGATTTCATCTCATTATCATCCAGTCTATATTAGCAGCAGACACAGTACGGTAGTCCACGGCTGTAGCTACCTCTGTGTCGGCAGTCGCTCGTCCATCCATAATTGTATACCACCTACCCGTGGTTTTTTTTTTCTTTCTTCTTTATACATACTACTATAGTAGCTTACTGTAGCAGTCTGCGGTGCTGCTGAGCTGACTGTCCAGCAGGTCCGTCATCAGTCATTACATAATAAATATATCTACCTGTCCGGCTGCAGTACTAGTGTGATATTATATATATATATATATTGATTTCATCTCATTATCATCCAGTCTATATTAGCAGCAGACACAGTACGGTAGTCCACGGCTGTAGCTACCTCTGTGTCGGCAGTCGCTCGTCCATCCATAATTGTATACCACCTACCCGTGGTTTTTTTTTTTTCTTTTTTCTTCTTTATACATACTACTATAGTAGATTACTGTAGCAGTCTGCGGTGCTGCTGAGCTGACAGTGTCCAGCAGGTCCGTCATCAGTCATTACATAATAAATATATCTACCTGTCCGGCTGCAGTACTAGTGTGATATTATATATATATATATTGATTTCATCTCATTATCATCCAGTCTATATTAGCAGCAGACACAGTACGGTAGTCCACGGCTGTAGCTACCTCTGTGTCGGCAGTCGCTCGTCCATCCATAATTGTATACCACCTACCCGTGGTTTTTTTTTTCTTTCTTCTTTATACATACTACTATAGTAGCTTACTGTAGCAGTCTGCGGTGCTGCTGAGCTGACAGTGTCCAGCAGGTCCGTCATCAGTCATTACATAATAAATATATCTACCTGTCCGGCTGCAGTACTAGTGTGATATTATATATATACTAGGTGCTTCATCGCGCCCTACGGGCGCTCTTCACACCGTCGCAAGGGGCTACGCCCCCTTAACCCTTGCATGCCTTTCTGGGGATCAATATTTGTGTTATATGGAGTATCACCTGCATTCCTTTGTTAGTGGTTAAATATTGCACAATGAAAGGGTGTGCGATGGTGAAGGAGGCGCAGCCCCTTGCGACGGCGTGAACAGCACCTGCAGGCCACAATGTACAGAATGTAGCGGGTGCGGTGGGTACTGCGGATGGTGTCTGTAGATGCTGCGGATGGAGGGGGGACGGAAGTGGGGGTGGGGCCCGGATGGGGAAGGGTTGGGAGGTGCTGCGGGTGGGGGAGGGGCAGAGGAGTGGGGGATGCAGATGGGGGAGGGGTCCAGAGGCACTGCAGGTGGGGGAGGGGCAGGGGTGCCATAGGTGGGGGAGGGGCAGGTGTGGGGATGTTGCATATGGGTGAAGGGTTCCGGAGGTGCTGTGGGATGGGAAGGGGCGGGAGTGCCGCTGGTGGGGTAGGGGTCCGCAGGCGCCATGGGTAGGGGAGGGGCAGGTACGGGTGTTGCGGCAGATGGGGAAGGAGGTCCGGAGGTGCTGCAGGTGGTGGAGGGGCAGGTGCGGGGGTGCCATTGGTGGGGAGGGGTGGGTGAGGGGGGGACCGCGGATGGAGGAGGGTGTCTGCAGATGCTGCGGGTGGAGGGGGCAGGTGTGGGGGAGACATATAAGGGGGGTGAATGGTGGAGGGGCCTGGAGATTGCTGGGGGTGGTGAAGGGGCGGAGGAGTGGGAGCCGCGGGTGGTGTAGGGGTTCTGGAGGCACAGCATGTGGGGGAGGGGTGGAGTGCCGCATGTGGTGGAGGGGAAGGTGCGGAGGTGTGGTGCATTGGGGAGAGGTCTGGAGGTGCTGCGGGTACTGTACCTGCCAAAAAGGTAGTTGGAGGGTATGCAGTAACAGGGCCAGGACAGGGGTGACAGGGTCAGAACAGGGTTGACTGGGCAAGGACAGGGGTGACAGGGTCAGAACAGGGGTGACGGGGCCAGGACAGGTGTGACGGGGCCAGGACACGGGCGACGGGGCCAGGACAGAAATGACAGGGACAGGATAAGGGTGACAGGGTCAGTGTAGGGGCGGCAGTACCAGGACAGGGGTGACAGGGCCAGTATAGGGTTGACAGGGCAAGCACAGGGGTGACAGGGCCAGGATAGGGGTAGCAGGGCCAGCATAAGGGTGACAGGGCCAGGATAAGGGTGAAAGGGCCAGGATAAGGGTGAAAGGGACAGGATAAGGGTGGCAGGTCAAGGCCAGGGGTGACAGGGACATGACAGAACACAGGGCACGGGAGAGATTGGTATTAGGGACAGAACAGTGGTGACAGACAGATGTGTCTTACCGGAGTCACTGCTGCTGGCTGCTGCTGTTCCACTCCAACCTGTTGGGATCTGCTGCTGGTGGAGACTTGGCATGGCTGACTCTCTTAGGCTGTAGTCCTGCTTCCTTTGCCCGTCCGCATCACTCCCCCCCTCCTCAGTCACACACCGCAGACCTCGCGCAGCTGCCGGGCACTGTGGTAAGGTGAGACTGGGAGTGACTGGTTAGCCCCCAGGAGATGCTGCGGCTGGAGGGAGGAGGGGGTCATAGCATGCACGTGGTGCAGACCTCACGGCTGCTGGGCACTATGGTAAGGGGAGACTGGGAGTGACTGGTTAGCTCCCAGGAGACGCTGCTGCTGGAGGGAGGAGGGGGTCAGAGCCTGCAAGCAGCGCGGACTTCTGCAGCGCTACCCGCCGGCTAAAGTATGTGAAGGAGCTGGGCGCACCTCACTGCGGGTGGCAGCGCTGCAGCTAGCGGTGGGGTTGCCGGGGCTGGAGATAACAGAGGCAGTACGGAAAGTGCACAGCGGCTGGTGACCCACAAAACTACAGCTAAGAAGCGTGGAGTGTGCCAGAAAGTGACGCTCCTCCCCGCCAGAGACCCTGCTGAGTATGCTGATGTGGGGGTCAAGAATGGCATACCGCCTCACACACCCCCATACCTCCCAAATGTCCCAATTTTCGCGGGACAGTCCATTTTTTGGGGTCTGTCCCGCTGCCCCACCCGCGGGTCGCAGTGTCCTGCGGTGGGGGGGGGGCCTGTTGGAAAGCTCCTGTACTCGCTGTTCTGCTTAGCAGAGCAGCGGTGAATAGTGGAGACAGAGGGAGAGGGGGCATCAGGGGGTACGGATTAAGGGGGGTTCCAGCAGCAGAGTCGGATTAAGGGGGGGGGCAGGCGGTACGTACCGTTGGCCCCACAGTTTTAGGGGTCCCCCCGGCTCGAGTAGCTCTGTCCCAGCTCAGAAGCTCCCCCAGCAACAACGGCAGCATTGTGCTGCAGTCAGCACACGCTGCTGCGTATTGGCAGGTCTGTGGTGTTGCAGGGAGGCAACAGTCTCCCTGCTTTCTTCTGCCTGTGCGGGTGTGTAGGGGGGAGCGACCACCTCCTCTGGATTTAGCCCTATCTGAGGGGCCAAAATTCCATAAAAAAAAAAAAAAATTCCCGGAATTTGCATAAGGGGGCGTGGCATCGCGGGCGCGATTAGGCCACGCCCCCAACCCCACAGCAGGCACAGTAATGAGATAGGGCTCCCCTGTCTCAAGTACCCTGTGCCCCCCGGACTCATAATCAGGCCCTTGGGGCATGCCAGCAGCTCACAGAGCGCTGGGCATGCCCCCTCACTGACGAAAACGGGGGCCCTCCCGTGAAGCCACGCCCCCTTTTCGCTGTGTGTGTGTGTGTGTGTGTGTGTGTGTGTGTGTGTCCCTCCTTCTGCCTGAAGAAAGCTCATGTTGAAAGCTGGGAGGTATGCACCCCTGCCTGTGCCATGTCCATACTATCTGCTTCTGCAGCTGCTCCTAGTGTCCTATAGATTTGGCCAGATCTGTGACTCATTTGACTAACTCCGCCCACTGTTGTGACTCCGCCCAGCGTTAGCAAATGAATCACAAAATCACAGATCTGGGCTATTATATAGGAGATATATTGATTTCATCTCATTATCATCCAGTCTATATTAGCAGCAGACACAGTACGGTAGTCCACGGCTGTAGCTACCTCTGTGTCGGCAGTCGCTCGTCCATCCATAATTGTATACCACCTACCCGTGGTTTTTTTTTTTTCTTTCTTCTTTATACATACTACTATAGTAGCTTACTGTAGCAGTCTGCGGTGCAGCTGAGCTGACAGTGTCCAGCAGGTCCGTCATCAGTCATTACATAATAAATATATCTACCTGTCCGGCTGCAGTACTAGTGATATTATATATATATATATATATATATATATATATATATTGATTTCATCTCATTATCATCCAGTCTATATTAGCAGCAGACACAGTACGGTAGTCCACGGCTGTAGCTACCTCTGTGTCGGCAGTCGCTCGTCCATCCATAAGTATACTAGTATCCATCCATCTCCATTGTTTACCTGAGGTGCCTTTTAGTTGTGCCTATTAAAATATGGAGAACAAAAATGTTGAGGTTCCAAAATTAGGGAAAGATCAAGATCCACTTCCACCTCGTGCTGAAGCTGCTGCCACTAGTCATGGCCGAGACGATGAAATGCCAGCAACGTCGTCTGCCAAGGCCGATGCCCAATGTCATAGTACATGTCACGATCCGGGTATCTGGACGCCATTTCTTACCCATCAGATGCCTCCTAAGGCTGGCTCAGCGCTCCAGGACCGGATCCCATCTGTTATCCTGATGTGTACATTCCTGTATCCTCTCCTGTCACTCTGGGACGCTGTCACAGTAAACGCCATATTACACCTGGCATGGCGTCTCCCGCGGCCTCCGCCGCCGTTCCTGAACTTCTGCATGCAGAGTGTCTGAGTGGCGATTACGTCAGCCGCGGCCTCCGCTGTGTCCGCGTGGTTGGATGTGCATCTGTCAGCCTGGCGCCTCCTGTCTCCGGTGGCCGGCGCCGCCATTACTGTTTTCATTACCACATGGATTACAAACCAAACTTCCCTCCAAGTGTCTGCATGGGCGCAGCCATCTTGGATTCTGTCAGCTGATCATTTCCACCAATCTGTTCTCAGTATTGATAATCTGCATAATTGCCTAGCCAATCCCTTCCTTGCTGCAGGTATAAATACACTGTGCCTGAGCAAGGAAGGCGTCAGTGCTTTGGTTGTCAAACCTAGTTCCTGTTTGTCTCTCTCCTGTGATTGTCTTCCAGGTTCCAGCTCCTGTCTCAAGACTTCCACCATAGAGACCCGCACCAGCATTCCACCTGCGGTGTAGCCTGACTCTCCAATCCATTGTGGATTCATCTGTTTCCAGCTACAACATTACCTGCTTCCAGCTCAGCTTCCAGCAGAGTACAGCTTCCCTTAAAGGGCCGGTGTCCTTTCTACACTTTACCACTCTCCACCGGTATTATTATTTCTCCGCTCTCAAGTTCTACATTTCAGTTCATATTTCATCGCTCCCAAGTTCATTTATTATTTAACTGGTTCCAGCCAGTATCCACTCCGTGCTAACAATAGTCTGGTTCCAGCCAGTATCCACAGCAGCTGTTTTATCTTCAGCAACCCAGCTTTTCCTGGAACACCAGCTGGCACAATCCTGGGTTATCTCCATTGCTACAGTCGGGCCTGGTAAGGACTTTCCATCTAGAAGATCATACTACCAGTGCCCTGTGGCTCCTGCCATCCTGTAGTACCCAGGAACTGTATTTATTCTTTGCTGACTTTTACGTTTTCTTTTACTGCTGCTGTGTAGCGGAGTTGTCATAATAAACATCATTGACTTTTATCCAAGTTGTCGTGGTCACGCCTTCGGGCAGTTATTATTCATGTTACTTACATGTCCAGGGGTCTGATACAACCTCCCAGGTTCCGGTACATCTCAGCCCCTACAACTGAGGCTGCCTCCCGTCAGCTCAGGCCCTCAGTTGTGACAGTAAGCACTGACCTAATGAATCCAGCCGGAGACCAGGATCAAGCGGCCAGGCCGATGCAAGAACTGGCAGCCCGACTAGAACATCAGGAGGCTGCACAGGGCCACATCATCCGCTGTCTCCAGGATCTCTCTACTCGGCTGGATGGGATTCAGACAACTCTCCGTGGATCAGGCGCGTCTGGTGCGTCAACCACAGTGACTCGAGCTATAACCCCACCCACCTTACCCATTTCTGCTCCACGTCTTCATCTTCCAACGCCAGCAAAATTTGACGGATCTCCAAGATTCTGCAGGGGATTTCTCAACCAGTGTGAGATTCAGTTTGAGCTACAACCTGGCAATTTTCCCAGTGACCGTACAAAAATTGCCTACATTATTTCTCTTCTCAGTGGCTCAGCCCTTGATTGGGCATCACCGTTATGGGAGAGGTCCGACACCCTGCTATCTTCCTACACTGCCTTCGTGTCAACATTCAGGCGCATCTTCGACGAGCCAGGCCGGGTAACCTCAGCTTCATCCGAGATTCTCCGTTTACGCCAGGGGTCACGTACTGTAGGACAATATCTGATACAGTTCCAGATCCTGGCATCCGAACTGGCATGGAACGACGAGGCCCTGTATGCTGCATTCTGGCATGGCTTATCTGAGCGTATTAAAGATGAGTTAGCTACCAGAGACTTACCTTCTAAGTTAGATGAGCTAATCTCACTCTGCACGAAAGTTGATTTACGTTTCAGAGAGAGAGCAACTGAGCGTGGAAGATCATCTGCTCCAAAATCTTCTGCTCCTCCTCCTCGTCAACTGTCACCATCTAAAGATGAGCCCATGTAACTTGGCCGTTCCCGTTTAACTCCTGCTGAGCGCCGAAGACGTCTCTCCGAGTTTCTCTGTCTCTATTGTGCAGCTCCGTCTCACACCATTAATGCCTGTCCCAAACGTCCGGGAAACTCCAAATCCTAGCTCGCCAAGGAGAGGGCCGGCTAGGAGTAATGATCTCCTCTCCATCTCCTCAAGATTGTAATCTCCCAGTCTCGCTTCAAGTTGCTCAACGTTATCGGAACGTCATTGCCCTCCTTGATTCCGGAGCAGCTGGGAACTTTATTACCGAAGCCTATGTTAAACGGTGGTCCCTACCCACCGAGAGACTTCCTTCGTCCATTTCTTTAACTGCCGTGGATGACAGCAAAATTTTTGATGCAGTTATTTCTTTAAGGACTCTACCAGTTCGTCTGAGAGTGGGAGTTCTTCATTCCGAACTTATTTCTTTTTTAGTGATTCCAAGAGCCACGCATCCTGTGGTCCTGGGCCTTCCATGGCTCCGTCTTCACAATCCTACAATTGATTGGACGACTACGCAAATCCTGGCATGGGGTTCCTCCTGTGCTGAGACATGTTTGTTTAAAGTATTGCCTGTCTGTTCTTCCTCCCCCAGGTCGTCTGATGTTCCACCTCCTCCATATCAAGATTTCACGGATGTGTTCAGTAAAGCTTCTGCTGATATCCTTCCTCCTCATAGAGAATGGGACTGTCCGATTGATCTCGTTCCAGGGAAGGTTCCACCTCGAGGCCGAACTTATCCGTTGTCTCTGCCTGAGACGCATTCTATGGAGGAATATATTAAAGAGAACCTAGCAAAGGGGTTCATTCGACCTTCTTCTTCTCCAGCCGGCGCAGGCTTCTTTTTTGTAAAAAAGAAAGATGGTGGTCTGCGGCCGTGCATCGACTACAGAGGTTTGAACGACATTACCATCAAGAACCGTTATCCTTTACCCCTGATTACTGAGCTCTTTGACAGAGTTAGCGGAGCTACCATCTTTACAAAGCTGGACTTGCGAGGTGCATACAATCTCATCCGGATCCGTGAGGGTGACGAGTGGAAGACCGCCTTTAACACCCGTGACGGACATTATGAGTACCTCGTCATGCCCTTCGGATTGAGCAATGCTCCAGCTGTCTTCCAGCATTTTGTCAATGAGATCTTCAGAGACATTCTATACCGTCATGTCGTGGTCTATCTAGACCACAGGTTCTCAAACTCGGTCCTCAGGACCCCACACAGTGCATGTTTTGCAGGTCTCCTCACAGAATCACAATTAAAATAATGAGCTCCACATGTGGACCTTTAAAAATGTGTCAGTGAGTAATGAATACACCTGTGCACTTATTGGGTTACCTGCAAAACATGCACTGTGTGGGGTCCTGAGGACCGAGTTTGAGAACCTCTGATCTAGACGATATCCTCATTTTTGCCAACGATTTAAAGGAACATCGTTTTTGGGTTAAAGAGGTTCTGTCCCGTCTCCGTGTCAATCATCTCTATTGCAAATTAGAAAAATGCGTCTTTGAAGTCAAGTCCATTCCGTTTCTAGGGTACATTGTGTCCGGTTCCGGACTAGAGATGGATCCTGAGAAACTACAAGCAATCCAAAATTGGCCGGTACCCTTAACCCTCAAAGGGGTCCAGAGGTTCTTAGGGTTCGCCAACTATTACCGAAAGTTTATACGAGACTTTTCCACCATTGTGGCGCCTATTACTGCTTTCACTAAGAAGGGTGCTAACCCGTCCAAGTGGTCTGAAGAAGCCATGCAAGCATTTCATCTTTTAAAACAAAGGTTCATCTCTGCGCCTGTTCTGAAACAGCCTGACATCGACTCTCCTTTCATCTTAGTAGGAGCGGTGTTATCTCAGAGGGCTAAAGATGGCCATTTACACCCTTGCAGTTTCTTCTCCCGGAAGTTCTCCCCAGCTGAGCGCAACTATGCCATTGGCGACCAGGAGTTGCTAGCCATCAAGCTCGCTCTAGAAGAGTGGAGGTATCTGTTGGAGGGAGCTTCTCATTCAATCACCATACTTACAGACCACAAGAACCTTTTATACCTGAAGGGCGCACAATGTCTCAACCCTCGTCAGGCCAGATGGGCACTTTTCTTTTCCAGGTTCGACTTTAAACTCCAGTTCTGTCCGGGCTCTCAGAATCGCAAGGCCGATGCCCTTTCCCGCTCATGGGAGCAAGAAAATTAGTCAGAGTCTTCAGACAAGCATCCTATTATAAATCCGTTGGCATTCTCCACGGTAGGGATGGACTCTACGCCCCCATCAGGGAAAAGTTTTGTGAAGCCGATGCTAAGGAAGAAGCTCATGCATTGGGCCCATGCTTCCCGTTTTGCCGGACATACAGGTATCCAAAAAACCCTGGAGTTTATCTCTTAGGTCCTATTGGTGGCCAACTCTGAAAAAGGACGTCTTGGAGTTTATTGCATCTTGCCCAAAGTGTGCCCAACATAAAGTATCCCGCCAGTCGCCTGCGGGGCAACTGGTTCCACTATCCGTTCCCCGTCGACCATGGACCCACTTGTCGATGGATTTCATTACAGACTTACCCATGTGCAACAAGTTCAATACCATCTGGGTGGTAGTTGACCGGTTCACCAAGATGGCACACTTCATTCCTCTCACTGGTCTTCCGTCAGCTTCCAAGTTGGCTCAAGTATTCATACAAGAGATCTTCCGACTCCACGGTCTTCCTGAAGAAATTATCTCAGATCGAGGAGTTCAATTCACAGCCAAATTCTGGCGAAGTTTATGTCAAGTCCTCCAAGTCAAGCTAAAGTTTTCCACGGCTTACCATCCTCAGACCAATGGTCAAACCGAGAGGGTGAATCAGGACTTGGAGGCCTTCCTCCGCATCTATGTGTCCTCCTCTCAAGATGACTGGGTTCAATTACTTCCCTGGGCCGAGTTCTGTCATAACAACCAGTATCATTCTTCATCTGCTTCAACACCATTCTTCACTAACTTTGGATTCCACCCTAAAGTCCCTGAGTTCCAACCGCTTCCAGCAACTTCTGTTCCCGCAGTGGATATCACCTTGCATCAGTTTGCCAATATCTGGAAGAGCGTACGATCAGCTCTGCTCAAGGCATCGTTCAGGTACAAGAAGTTTGCAGATAAGAAGCGTCGAGCAGTTCCTGCTCTCAAGGTGGGTGATCGGGTATGGTTATCCACGAAGAATTTGAGGTTAAGAGTTCCCAGTATGAAGTTTGCACCTCGCTATATCGGTCCTTAAGTCATCAATCCTGTTGCTTACAGACTCCAGTTGCCTCCCTTCTTAAAAATACCCAGGACATTCCATGTTTCCCTGTTGAAACCGCTGATCTTGAATCGGTTTCATTCCTCACTTCCTCCAACTCCGAAAGTCCAAACTCAACGAGGCGTTGAGTATGAAGTGGCCAAGATCCTGGACTCACGTCACCGTTACGGTCAACTACAATATCTTATTGACTGGAAGGGTTATGGTCCTGAGGAACGTTCATGGACCAATGCTTCTGATGTCCATGCTCCTGCCTTGGTCCGGAGATTCCATTCCAAGTTTCCTCAAAAGCCAAAGAAGTGTCCTGGGGCCACTCCTAAAGGGGGGGGGTGCTGTCACGATCCGGGTATCTGGACGCCATTTCTTACCCATCAGATGCCTCCTAAGGCTGGCTCAGCGCTCCAGGACCGGATCCCATCTGTTATCCTGATGTGTACATTCCTGTATCCTCTCCTGTCACTCTGGGACGCTGTCACAGTAAACGCCATATTACACCTGGCATGGCGTCTCCCGCGGCCTCCGCCGCCGTCCCTGAACTTCTGCATGCAGAGTGTCTGAGTGGCGATTACGTCAGCCGCGGCCTCCGCTGTGTCCGCGTGGTTGGATGTGCATCTGTCAGCCTGGCGCCTCCTGTCTCCGGTGGCCGGCGCCGCCATTACTGTTTTCATTACCACATGGATTACAAACCAAACTTCCCTCCAAGTGTCTGCATGGGCGCAGCCATCTTGGATTCTGTCAGCTGATCATTTCCACCAATCTGTTCTCAGTATTGATAATCTGCATAATTGCCTAGCCAATCCCTTCCTTGCTGCAGGTATAAATACACTGTGCCTGAGCAAGGAAGGCGTCAGTGCTTTGGTTGTCAAACCTAGTTCCTGTTTGTCTCTCTCCTGTGATTGTCTTCTAGGTTCCAGCTCCTGTCTCAAGACTTCCACCATAGAGACCCGCACCAGCATTCCACCTGCGGTGTAGCCTGACTCTCCAATCCATTGTGGATTCATCTGTTTCCAGCTACAACATTACCTGCTTCCAGCTCAGCTTCCAGCAGAGTACAGCTTCCCTTAAAGGGCCGGTGTCCTTTCTACACTTTACCACTCTCCACCGGTATTATTATTTCTCCGCTCTCAAGTTCTACATTTCAGTTCATATTTCATCGCTCCCAAGTTCATTTATTATTTAACTGGTTCCAGCCAGTATCCACTCCGTGCTAACAACAGTCTGGTTCCAGCCAGTATCCACAGCAGCTGTTTTATCTTCAGCAACCCAGCTTTTCCTGGAACACCAGCTGGCACAATCCTGGGTTATCTCCATTGCTACAGTCGGGCCTGGTAAGGACTTTCCATCTAGAAGATCATAAGAACTATCTCACACTACCAGTGCCCTGTGGCTCCTGCCATCCTGTAGTACCCAGGAACTGTATTTATTCTTTGCTGACTTTTACGTTTTCTTTTACTGCTGCTGTGTAGCGGAGTTGTCATAATAAACATCATTGACTTTTATCCAAGTTGTCGTGGTCACGCCTTCGGGCAGTTATTATTCATGTTACTTACATGTCCAGGGGTCTGATACAACCTCCCAGGTTCCGGTACATCTCAGCCCCTACAACTGAGGCTGCCTCCCGTCAGCTCAGGCCCTCAGTTGTGACAGTACAGAGCATGTAAAATCCAAAACACCAAATATCAGTAAAAAAAGGACTCCAAAATCTAAAATAAAATTGTCGGAGGAGAAGCGTAAACTTGCCAATATGCCATTTACCACACGGAGTGGCAAGGAACGGCTGAGGCCCTGGCCTATGTTCATGGCTAGTGGTTCAGCTTCACATGAGGATGGAAGCACTCAGCCTCTCGCTAGAAAAATGAAAAGACTCAAGCCGGCAAAAGCACCGCAAAGAACTGTGCGTTCTTCGAAATCCCAAATCCACAAGGAGAGTCCAATTGTGTCAGTTGCGATGCCTGACCTTCCCAACACTGGACGTGAAGAGCATGCGCCTTCCACCATTTGCACGCCCCCTGGAAGTGCTGGAAGGAGCACCTGCAGTCCAGTTCCTGATAGTCAGATTGAAGATGTCAGTGTTGAAGTACACCAGGATGAGGAGGATATGGGTGTTGCTGGCGCTGGGGAGGAAATTGACAAGGAGGATTCTGATGGTGAGGTGGTTTGTTTAAGTCAGGCACCCGGGGAGACACCTGTTGTCCGTGGGAGGAATATGGCCGTTGACATGCCTGGTGAAAATACCAAAAAAATCAGCTCTTCGGTGTGGAAGTATTTCAACAGAAATGCGGACAACATTTGTCAAGCCGTGTGTTGCCTTTGTCAAGCTGTAATAAGTAGGGGTAAGGACGTTAACCACCTCGGAACATCCTCCCTTATACGTCACCTGCAGCGCATTCATAATAAGTCAGTGACAAGTTCAAAAACTTTGGGCGACAGCGGAAGCAGTCCACTGACCAGTAAATCCCTTCCTCTTGTAACCAAGCCCACGCAAACCACCCCACCAACTCCCTCAGTGTCAATTTCCTCCTTCCCCAGGAATGCCAATAGTCCTGCAGGCCATGTCACTGGCAATTCTGACGATTCCTCTCCTGCCTGGGATTCCTCCGATGCATCCTTGCGTGTAACGCCTACTGCTGCTGGCGCTGCTGTTGTTGCTGCTGGGAGTCGATGGTCATCCCAGAGGGGAAATCGTAAGACCACTTTTACTACTTCCACCAAGCAATTGACTGTCCAACAGTCCTTTGCGAGGAAGATGAAATATCACAGCAGTCATCCTGCTGCAAAGCTGATAACTGAGGCCTTGGCATCCTGGGTGGTGAGAAACGTGGTTCCGGTATCCATCATTACTGCAGAGCCAACTAGAGACTTGATTGAGGTACTGTGTCCCCGGTACCAAATACCATCTAGGTTCCATTTCTCTAGGCAGGCGATACCGAAAATGTACACAGACCTCAGAAAAAGAGTCACCAGTGTCCTAAAAAATGCAGCTGTACCCAATGTCCACTTAACCACGGACATGTGGACAAGTGGAGCAGGGCAGGGTCAGGACTATATGACTGTGACAGCCCACTGGGTAGATGTATGGACTCCCGCCGCAAGAACAGCAGCGGCGGCACCAGTAGCAGCATCTCGCAAACGCCAACTCTTTCCTAGGCAGGCTACGCTTTGTATCACCGGTTTCCAGAATACGCACACAGCTGAAAACCTCTTACGGCAACTGAGGAAGATCATCGCGGAATGGCTTACCCCAATTGGACTCTCCTGTGGATTTGTGGCATCGGACAACGCCAGCAATATTGTGTGTGCATTAAATCTGGGCAAATTCCAGCACGTCCCATGTTTTGCACATACCTTGAATTTGGTGGTGCAGAATTTTTAAAAAAACGACAGGGGCGTGCAAGAGATGCTGTCGGTGGCCAGAAGAATTGCGGGACACTTTCGGCGTACAGGCACCACGTACAGAAGACTGGAGCAACACCAAAAACGCCTGAACCTGCCCTGCCATCATCTGAAGCAAGAAGTGGTAACGAGGTGGAATTCAACCCTATATATGCTTCAGAGGTTGGAGAAGCAGCAAAAGGCCATTCAAGCCTATACAATTCAGCACGATATAGGAGGTGGAATGCACCTGTCTCAAGCGCAGTGGAGAATGATTTCAACGTTGTGCAAGGTTCTGCTGCCCTTTGAACTTGCCACACGTGAAGTCAGTTCAGACACTGCCAGCCTGAGTCAGGTCATTCCCCTCATCAGGCTTTTGCTGAAGAAGCTGGAGACATTGAAGGAGGAGCTAACACGGAGCGATTCCGCTAGGCATGTGGGACTTGTGGATGGAGCCCTTAATTCGCTTAACAAGGATTCACGGGTGGTCAATCTGTTGAAATCAGAGCACTACATTTTGGCCACCGTGCTCGATCCTAGATTTAAAACCTACCTTGGATCTCTCTTTCTGGCAGACACAAGTCTGCTGGGGTGCAAAGACCTGCTGGTGAGAAAATTGTCAAGTCAAGCGGAACGCGACCTGTCAACATCTCCTCCTTCACATTCTCCCGCAACTGGGGGTGCGAGGAAAAGGCTCAGAATTCCGAGCCCACCCGCTGGCGGTGATGCAGGGCAGTCTGGAGCGACTGCTGATGCTGACATCTGGTCCGGACTGAAGGACCTGTCAACGATTACGGACATGTCGTCTACTGTCACTGCATATGATTCTCTCCCCATTGAAAGAATGGTGGAGGATTATATGAGTGACCGCATCCAAGTAGGCACGTCAGACAGTCCGTACTTATACTGGCAGGAAAAAGAGGCAATTTGGAGGCCCTTGCACAAACTGGCTTTATTCTACCTAAGTTGCCCTCCCACAAGTGTGTACTCCGAAAGAGTGTTTAGTGCCGCCGCTCACCTTGTCAGCAATCGGCGTACGAGGTTACTTCCAGAAAATGTGGAGAAGATGATGTTCATTAAAATGAATTATAATCAATTCCTCCGTGGAGACATTGACCAGCAGCAATTGCCTCCACAAAGTACACAGGGAGCTGAGATGGTGGATTCCAGTGGGGACGAATTGATAATCTGTGAGGAGGGGGATGTACACGGTGATATATCGGAGGATGATGATGAGGTGGACATCTTGCCTCTGTAGAGCCAGTTTGTGCAAGGAGAGATTAATTGCTTCTTTTTTGGTGGTGGTCCAAACCAACCCGTCATTTCAGTCACAGTCGTGTGGCAGACCCTGTCACTGAAATGATGGGTTGGTTAAAGTGTGCATGTCCTGTTTATACAACATAAGGGTGGGTGGGAGGGCCCAAGGACAATTCCATCTTGCACCTCTTTTTTCTTTAATTTTTCTTTGCGTCATGTGCTGTTTGGGGAGTGTTTTTTGGAAGGGCCATCCTGCGTGACACTGCAGTGCCACTCCTAGATGGGCCCGGTGTTTGTGTCGGCCACTAGGGTCCCTTATCTTACTCACACAGCTAACTCATTGCGCCTCTTTTTTTCTTTGCATCATGTGCTGTTTGGGGAGTGTTTTTTGGAAGGGCCATCCTGCGTGACACTGCAGTGCCACTCCTAGATGGGCCAGGTGTTTGTGTCGGCCACTAGGGTCGCTTATCTTACTCACACAGCTATCTCATTGCGCCTCTTTTTTTCTTTGCGTCATGTGCTGTTTGGGGAGTGTTTTTTGGAAGGGCCATCCTGCGTGACACTGCAGTGACACTCCTAGATGGGCCCGGTGTTTGTGTCGGCCACTAGGGTCGCTTATCTTACTCACACAGCTACCTCATTGCGCCTCTTTTTTTCTTTGCGTCATGTGCTGTTTGGGGAGTGTTTTTGGAAGGGCCATCCTGCGTGACACTGCAGTGCCACTCCTAGATGGGCCAGGTGTTTGTGTCGGCCACTAGGGTCGCTTATCTTACTCACACAGCTACCTCATTGCGCCTCTTTTTTTCTTTGCGTCATGTGCTGTTTGGGGAGTATTTTTTGGAAGGGCCATCCTGCGTGACACTGCAGTGCCACTCCTAGATGGGCCCGGTGTTTGTGTCGGCCACTAGGGTCGCTTATCTTACTCACACAGCTACCTCATTGCGCCTCTTTTTTTCTTTGCGTCATGTGCTGTTTGGGGAGTGTTTTTTGGAAGGGCCATCCTGCGTGACACTGCAGTGCCACTCCTAGATGGGCCCGGTGTTTGTGTCGGCCACTAGGGTCGCTTATCTTACTCACACAGCTACCTCATTGCGCCTCTTTTTTTCTTTGCGTCATGTGCTGTTTGGGGAGTGTTTTTTGGAAGGGCCATCCTGCGTGACACTGCAGTGCCACTCCTAGATGGGCCAGGTGTTTGTGTCGGCCACTAGGGTCGCTTAGCTTACTCACACAGCTACCTCATTGCGCCTCTTTTTTTCTTTGCGTCATGTGCTGTTTGGGGAGTGTTTTTTGGAAGGGCCATCCTGCGTGACACTGCAGTGCCACTCCTAGATGGGCCCGGTGTTTGTGTCGGCCACTAGGGTCGCTTAGCTTAGTCATCCAGCGACCTCGGTGCAAATTTTAGGACTAAAAATAATATTGTGAGGTGTGAGGTATTCAGAATAGACTGAAAATGAGTGGAAATTATGGTTTTTGAGGTTAATAATACTTTGGGATCAAAATGACCCCCAAATTCTATGATTTAAGCTGTTTTTTAGTGCTTTTTGAAAAAAACACCCGAATCCAAAACACACCCGAATCCGACAAAAAAAATTCGGTGAGGTTTTGCCAAAACGCGGTCGAACCCAAAACACGGCCGCGGAACCGAACCCAAAACCAAAACACAAAACCCGAAAAATTTCAAGTGCACATCTCTAGTATATATGTATGTATGTATGTATGTATGTATGTATGTATGTATGTATGCTGGGTGCATGTATACTGTACACTGTGTTTATGTATGCTGTGTGCATGTATACTGTGTATGTATGTGTGCTGTAGACTGTGTATGTGTATATGCATCTATGCTGTGTGCATGCATAGTGTGTGTGTGTGTGTGTGTGTGTGTGTGTGTGTGCTGATTTTGTAAGTATGCTACTGTATGTGTATGTATGGCGGTCCAGCACTCCTGACATACAAAATTATACTGAGGTGCCCTCTATAATTAATTGTAATACCAGTAAAAAAGGCAGGGGTACTCAGAGATTTTGTAAAAAAAATTGTAATGATGCAAAGTCACAGCATATCAACGTTTTGGGGCCCGTAGCCCCTGCCTTTTTTTTTTTTTACCGGTATTTCATATATATATATATACATACATACACGTGCGGAAACCCCCCCATGGAAATCCTGCGTTTGCCACTGTAGTTTAGCAGAAGTGCAAACGAAAGGTTAGCAGAACAGTGCTGAAATTTTTTCAAGCAGTTTCAGAGTAGCTGAAGACCTACTCCTTCCTTGTGATCACTTCAGTCTGTTTTGTTCCTGGTTTGACGTCACAAACACGCCCTGCGTTCATCCAGCCACTCACCCGCTTCTCCAGGCACACCTGCGTTTTTACCAGACACGCCTGCGTTTTTTAGCATACTCCCGGAAAACGCTCAGTTACCACCCAGAAACACCCACTTCCTGTCAATCACTCACCGATCAGCAGAGCGACTGAAAAGCGTCGCTCGGCCTTCTGTAAAACGGCATAGTTTTTTGTGAAAGTACGTCGCGCGTGCGCACTGCGGCCCATACGCATGTGCAGAAATGCCGATTTTGAGCCTGATCACTACGCTGCGAACAACGGCAGCTAGCGATCAACTCGGAATGACCCCCATGGTTTTGCCTAACTGCTAACATATTTGCTGCTACGATCAGGTCTGAATTACCCCCAATGTTTGCTCTCTGTGTACGTGTCTGTTAGCATGTGTTAGAAGAGAGTGGGAGAGGGAGAGACAAAAAGGCCACCAAAGGAAGATGGCTACTAAAGCATGGCAAGATGGCCACCATGTACAATGGAGGGAGGGAAAGCACAGCGAGTAATGGTGGAGGGAAAGGAGACCTTCATTGGTAGACAAGGGACTGATTGCAGGACAATACAGGGTTAGCAAGTTAGCTTCTTATTCGGCCAGCTTCTTATTCACTTCTTATTCACTTCTTATTCGAGCTCCAGCTTCTTATTCAAAAAATTTAGTTTTGCAAGGGTTAATTAGTCTTGGGCCTCAAATTTGACACCTGAAATCAACAGAGGGTGGTCACTTACATATCACCCACATATCACCCACTTGTATTTTGTTTGGCCCAACGCTGTTTTGGGCATGAAATACACTGGCAAAGTGGGCACAAACACCATATTTTACCATTTTGAATAAGTAGCTGTAGTTTTGCAAGGGTTAACTAGTCTTGGGCCACAAATTTGATACCTGAAATCAACAGAGGGTGGTCACTTACATATCACCCACTTATATTTTGTTTGGCCCAACGTTGTTTTGGGCATGAAATACACTGGCAAAGTGGGCACACACACCATATTTTACCATTTTTAATAAGTAGCTGTAGTTTTGCAAGGGTTAATTAGTCTTGGGTCACAAATTTGACCCCTGAAATCAACAGAGAGTGGTCACTTGCATGTGACCCACTTGTATTTTGCCTGGCCCAATGCTGTTTTGGCCATGAAATACACTGGCAAAGTGGGCACAAACACCATATTTTACCATTTTGAATAAGTAGCTGTAGTTTTGCAAGGGTTAACTAGTCTTGGGCCACAAATTTGACACCTGAAATCAACAGAGGGTGGTCACTTACATATCACCCACTTGTATTTTGTTTGGCCCAACGCTGTTTTGGGCATGAAATACACTGGCAAAGTGGGCACACATACCATATTTTACCATTTTGAATAAGTAGCTGTAGTTTTGCAAGGGTTAACTAGTCTTGGGCCACAAATTTGACCCCTGAAATCAACAGAGGGTGGTCACTTACATATCACCCACTTGTATTTTGTTTGTCCCAACGCTGTTTTGGGCATAAAATACACTGGCAAAGTGGGCACACACACCATATTTTACCATTTTGAATAAGTAGCTGTAGTTTTGCAAGGGTTAACTAGTCTTGGGCCACAAATTTGACACCTGAAATCAACAGAGGGTGGTCACTTACATATCACCCACTTGTATTTTGTTTAGCCCAGCGCTGTTTTGGGCATAAAATACACTGGCAAAGTGGGCACATACACCATATTTTACCATTTTGAATAAGTAGCTGTAGTTTTGCAAGGGTTAACTAGTCTTGGGCCACAAATTTGACACCTGAAATTAACAGAGGGTGGTCACTTACATATCACCCACTTGTATTTTGCCTGGTCCAATGCTGTTTTGGCCATGAAATACACTGGCAAAGTGGGCACAAACACCATATTTTACCATTTTGAATAAGTAGCTGTAGTTTTGCAAGGGTTAACTAGTCTTGGGCCACAAATTTGACACCTGAAATCAACAGAGGGTGGTCACTTACATATCACCCACTTGTATTTTGTTTGGCCCAACGCTGTTTTGGGCATGAAATACACTGGCAAAGTGGGCACACATACCATATTTTACCATTTTGAATAAGTAGCTGTAGTTTTGCAAGGGTTAACTAGTCTTGGGCCGCAAATTTGACCCCTGAAATCAACAGAGGGTGGTCACTTACATATCACCCACTTGTATTTTGTTTGTCCCAACGCTGTTTTGGGCATAAAATACACTGGCAAAGTGGGCACACACACCATATTTTACCATTTTGAATAAGTAGCTGTAGTTTTGCAAGGGTTAACTAGTCTTGGGCCACAAATTTGACACCTGAAATCAACAGAGGGTGGTCACTTACATATCACCCACTTGTATTTTGTTTGGCCCAGCGCTGTTTTGGGCATAAAATACACTGGCAAAGTGGGCACATACACCATATTTTACCATTTTGAATAAGTAGCTGTAGTTTTGCAAGGGTTAACTAGTCTTGGGCCACAAATTTGACACCTGAAATTAACAGAGGGTGGTCACTTACATATCACCCACTTGTATTTTGCTTGGCCCAAAGCTGTTTTGGGCATGAAATACACTGGCAAAGTGGGCACAAACACAATTTTATAAATTGCCATTTTGAATAAGTAGCTGTAGTTTTGCAAGGGTTAACTAGTCTTGGGCCACAAATTTGACACCTGAAATCAACAGAGCGTGGTCACTTACATATGACCCGCTTGTCTTTTGTCTGGCCCAGTGCTGTTTTGGGCATGAAATACACTGGCAAAGTGGGCACACACACCATATTTTACCATCTCCTATATAATAGCCCAGATCTGTGATTTTGTGATTCATTTGCTAACGCTGGGCGGAGTCACAACAGTGGGCGGAGTTAGTCAAATGAGTCACAGATCTGGCCAAATCTATAGGACACTAGGAGCAGCTGCAGAAGCAGATAGTATGGACATGGCACAGGCAGGGGTGCATACCTCCCAGCTTTCAACATGAGCTTTCTTCAGGCAGAAGGAGGGACACACACACACACACACACACACACACACACACACACACACACACACACACACACACACACACACACACAGCGAAAAGGGGGCGTGGCTTCACGGGAGGGCCCCCGTTTTCGTCAGTGAGGGGGCATGCCCAGCGCTCTGTGAGCTGCTGGCATGCCCCAAGGGCCTGATTATGAGTCCGGGGGGCACAGGGTACTTGAGACAGGGGAGCCCTATCTCATTACTGTGCCTGCTGTGGGGTTGGGGGCGTGGCCTAATCGCGCCCGCGATGCCACGCCCCCTTATGCAAATTCCGGAATTTTTTTTTTTTTTTTTATGGAATTTTGGCCCCTCAGATAGGGCTAAATCCAGAGGAGGTGGTCGCTCCCCCCTACACACCCGCACAGGCAGAAGAAAGCAGAGAGACTGCTGCCTCCCTGCAACACCACAGACCTGCCAATACGCAGCAGCGTGTGCTGACTGTAGCACAATGCTGCCGTTGTTGCTGGGGGAGCTTCTGAGCTGGGACAGAGCTACTCGAGCCGGGGGGACCCCTAAAACTGTGGGGCCAACGGTACGTACCGCCTGCCCCCCCCCCCCTTAATCCGGCTCTGCTGCTGGAACCCCCCCTTAATCCGTACCCCCTGATGCCCCCTCTCCCTCTGTCTCCACTATTCACCGCTGCTCTGCTAAGCAGAACAGCGAGTACAGGAGCTTTCCAACAGCCCCCCCCCCCCACCGCAGGACACTGCGAGCCGCGGGTGGGACAGCGGGACAGACCCCAAAAAATGGACTGTCCCGCGAAAATTGGGACATTTGGGAGGTATGGGGGTGTGTGAGGCGGTATGCCATTCTTGACCCCCACATCAGCATACTCAGCAGGGTCTCTCTGGCAGGGAGGAGCGTCACTTTCTGGCACACTCCACGCTTCTTAGCTGTAGTTTTGTGGGTCACCAGCCGCTGTGCACTTTCCGTACTGCCTCTGTTATCTCCAGCCCCGGCAACCCCACCGCTAGCTGCAGCGCTGCCACCCGCAGTGAGGTGCGCCCAGCTCCTTCACACACTTTAGCCGGCGGGTAGCGCTGCAGAAGTCCGCGCTGCTTGCAGGCTCTGACCCCCTCCTCCCTCCAGCAGCAGCGTCTCCTGGGAGCTAACCAGTCACTCCCAGTCTCCCCTTACCATAGTGCCCAGCAGCCGTGAGGTCTGCACCACGTGCATGCTATGACACCCTCCTCCCTCCAGCCGCAGCATCTCCTGGGGGCTAACCAGTCACTCCCAGTCTCACCTTACCACAGTGCCCGGCAGCTGCGCGAGGTCTGCGGTGTGTGACTGAGGAGGGGGGGAGTGATGCGGACGGGCAGAGGAAGCAGGACTACAGCCTAAGAGAGTCAGCCATGCCAAGTCTCCACCAGCTGCAGATCCCAACAGGTTGGAGTGGAACAGCAGCAGCCAGCAGCAGTGACTCCGGTAAGACACATCTGTCTGTCACCACTGTTCTGTCCCTAATACCAATCTCTCCCGTGCCCTGTGTTCTGTCATGTCCCTGTCACCCCTGGCCTTGACCTGCCACCCTTATCCTGTCCCTTTCACCCTTATCCTGGCCCTTTCACCCTTATCCTGGCCCTGTCACCCTTATGCTGGCCCTGCTACCCCTATCCTGGCCCTGTCACCCCTGTGCTTGCCCTGTCAACCCTATACTGGCCCTGTCACCCCTGTCCTGGTACTGCCGCCCCTACACTGACCCTGTCACCCTTATCCTGTCCCTGTCATTTCTGTCCTGGCCCCGTCGCCCGTGTCCTGGCCCCGTCACACCTGTCCTGGCCCCGTCACCCCTGTTCTGACCCTGTCACCCCTGTCCTTGCCCAGTCAACCCTGTTCTGACCCTGTCACCCCTGTCCTGGCCCTGTTACTGCATACCCTCCAACTACCTTTTTGGCAGGTACAGTACCCGCAGCACCTCCAGACCTCTCCCCAATGCACCACACCTCCGCACCTTCCCCTCCACCACATGCGGCACTCCACCCCTCCCCCACATGCTGTGCCTCCAGAACCCCTACACCACCCGCGGCTCCCACTCCTCCGCCCCTTCACCACCCCCAGCAATCTCCAGGCCCCTCCACCATTCACCCCCCTTATATGTCTCCCCCACACCTGCCCCCTCCACCCGCAGCATCTGCAGACACCCTCCTCCATCCGCGGTCCCCCCCTCACCCACCCCTCCCCCACCAATGGCACCCCCGCACCTGCCCCTCCACCACCTGCAGCACCTCCGGACCTCCTTCCCCATCCGCCGCAACACCCGTACCTGCCCCTCCCCTACCCATGGCGCCTGCGGACCCCTACCCCACCAGCGGCACTCCCGCCCCTTCCCATCCCACAGCACCTCCGGAACCCTTCACCCATATGCAACATCCCCACAACTGCCCCTCCCCCACCTATGGCACCCCTGCCCCTCCCCCACCTGCAGTGCCTCCGGACCCCTCCCCCATCTGCATCCCCCACTCCTCTGCCCCTCCCCCACCCGCAGCACCTCCCAACCCTTCCCCATCCGGGCCCCACCCCCACTTCCGCCCCCCCTCCATCCGCAGCATCTACAGACACCATCCGCAGTACCCCCTGCACCCGCTACATTCTGTACATTGTGGCCTGCAGGTGCTGTTCACGCTGTCGCAAGGGGCTGCGCCTCCTTCACCATCGCACACACCCTTTCATTGTGCAATATTTAACCACTAACAAAGGAATGCAGGTGATACTCCATATAACACAAATATTGAACCCCAGAAAGGCATGCAAGGGTTAAGGGGGCGTAGCCCCTTGCGACGGTGTGAAGAGCGCCCGTAGGGCGCGATGAAGCACCTAGTTTTGAATAAGTAGCTGTAGTTTTGCAAAAGTTAACCAGTCTTGGGCCACAAATTTGACACCTGAAATCAGGAGCCTGCAATACAGGCTCTGCGCATAAAGCTTTTCTTAAATTCTGCAAAGTAGTCTCTGCGGGCCTAGGGGGTAATTCAGACTGCATCACTGCAGCGGCAGCGATCGCAGTCTGAATTACTTTGTGGAGTGTGCCCTGCGCGTGCGCACTCCGGGAGCCCAGTGAGATTCTATCAGCATCTCAGGGCTTCGATCGCCTCTGCCTGATTGACAGGCAGAGGCGGTCACGTGGTGGGAAGGGGCATGCCACCGGCTTTAGAACCACGGTCTGGACAACAGAGGCCTGTCTGGACCATTGGGTGGTGGCCCGAGGCAGCTGTGTGGTGTTACACACAGCCTCTGCGACCCGGGATGTGGCGAGTAGCGGACTGCCAGTGTGCAGGAGCTTCATTTGCAGGGAGTTACTCATCAGGTACAAAATCATCGACACCGTGCAATGGTTTTGTACCTGTGCGAGGGGGGGGGGGGCTTGGGTCAGTCATGCGGTGCGGACTAGCCCTGTGCTGGGCATCCACCCGCATGTCAGAGTAAATGATCGTAGATGTGCTACATTTAGCACATCTGCGATTAGATCTTGGCTGGGGACTGTTTCCTCAGACATTCAGCGAATGATGCTGCCCTGTGGCAAATTCGCGCATGAACCTACGCAGTGGGGGAACAAGACCATGGTGGGCCCAGGTGCAACAAAATGCGTTGCCCCAGCCCCCCCAAAATCCAAATCGTGTGTCAAAAAATAGGGCATGGTCTCATTGAAAAGGGGTGTGGGCACACAATAGTACCACCATTTCAAATTATGCCATACAGTAGTGCAACCTTATTACATTACACCGATTTACATTACATTACACTGAACAGTAGTACTCCTTATATACGTTACGCTACACAGTAGTGCTCCTGAAACACGTTATACCACACAGTACTGCTTCTTATACGCATTACGCCACATAGTAGAGCTCCTTCTACACGTTACAACACACAGTAGTGCCTCTTATACATGTTACGCCACACAGTAGTATTCTTAATATACGTTATACCACACAGTAGTGCTCCTGATACACGTTACTCCACCCAGTACTGCTCCTTATACATGTTACACAACACAGTAGAGCTCCTTATACACGTTACAACACACAGTAATGGTCCTTATACACTTTACGCCACACAATAGTGCTCCTTATACACGTTACGCCACACAGTGGTGCTTCTTATAGACGTTACACCACACAGTAATACCCCTTATACAGGTTACTCCACACAGTAGAGCTCCTTATACACATTACTCCACACAGTAGAGCTCCTTTTACACGTAACGCCAAGATAGTAGGCACTACGGTAATGTTTTAGGGTTAGGCTGCTGGGAGGGTGAGGCACTGGGGTGGTGGCTAGGGTTAGGCTGTGGGGAGGGGAAAAGGTTAAGGTTAGCTACTAGGGAAAGGTTTAGGGATTAGGGATAATGGGGAAAATACTCACCAGAACACTGCTGAGACATCGCCAATGCAATGTGATCCAGAAAAAGTCACTGCTGTCACCGGTATAAAGTACGAAACTGCTATATCACAAGGGACTGTTTGTTGAGAGTTCTTCATGTCGACATAATGAATATCAATATGATAACTGTCGGCCAATTGTATCCAACTCCCACAAAAACTCAGGAGACTTCTCACTGTATAAAGATGGGACATTTCCTTTGTACAAGGATACACAAGGCCCATGGAGACAGATGCCCACACTATGCATCATGCAGCCAGCAGCAGCACATGCACCCTGGGTGACAACACATGACCCTGTGCCTGGCTGCCTTAGTGGGGTCACTCTATGCTGTGCTGTATGTTATATGTCACTGCACAGTCACCATTACTATTTGCAGAGAGACCAGCTTACTGTAACAACCCCGCCCACCACCTCCCAATCTCCGCCCCCTCAATGTAGGCTCCACCTCTTCGAGGTCCGCGATTCTGAGTTTGCAGGATGAAATGTACAATTAGAAAAATGTATAATAAAATAAAAATAAATAAACACACAGCTGCCTGACCGCCTTACAAGGAATGCTGCTGCACTACCTAAGATACTCTACAGTTTAGCCGCATGGTCACGTGATGCTCCGGCTTAGGTAAAGAGAAACAGCTGGGCTGCCCGTGAGAGGGGAAGATGGCCCCTTCTCCTTCTCCAGACTCCTCCACTGCATCCTCCTCCCCCACTGGCCAGACTGCAGCTCTGCACACCAGCTCAGCCTCATTCTGTCAAGGGAAACCGGCGGCTTGCAGCGCGCCGGCAGGTGGCATGTAATGAGTCAGTCTGACTCATTGTAGTGCCTCCGGCTGTGGACCCCTTCATCGTGGAGGGGCCCTGGTGCATTGCACCGGTTGCACCGCTGCAAGTTCCACTCCTAAACCTACGATAATAGCCCACCAGACCAAAGAATATCCTGAGTTGCTACATACATTTTAGCTTAGGCCATGTGAAGATTGCTTCCACCTTGCTGGGTTGAGGTTTAACTTACCCGTGGCATACAATATACCCCAGATACTTTGCCTACACAGTTATGATGGCACACTTCTCCAGGTTAGCTGTGAACCCTTGTGCCTGTAGAGAGTGTAACACTGCATCCACCTTTGGAAGGTGCGACTGGAACAAACCCACTGTGGTAGAGAAGACTGTTGTTGCTTTGGCAGCTTCCATCAGAGGAATTTGCCAGTACCCCTTCAGTAAATCTAGCATAGTTAGATACTGGCTTATTGCTAAGTTTTGTATTAGTTCATCAACCCGTGGCAAAGGATAGGAATCAAACCGAGGAACTTTATTTCACTTTCTGAAGTCATTACAGAATCTCAAAGCTCCAAAAGGCTTGGGCTCTAAAAAAAAATGGTATTATTCCATTCACTGTTTGACTACTCTATGACCCCCCAAGCGCCGCATCACTTCCAGTTCCCGTTTTACTGCTGCCTGTTGGGCCTCAGAAATACAATATGGCCTTTGTTTTATCACACCCCCCCCCCCCCCCGGGTGGAGTAACATTGTCATGCTGTATGATTTCAGTTTTCCCCAGGAGGGCAGAGAAAACAACCTGGTACTGTGCTACTAAGTTTACCACTTGTTTCTGGCTAGGACTCAAAGTTACTTCAGTAGGCACCTGACATTCTGGGGTTTTCATGGCCACTAAAGAGGGATGACTGGCACTTTCCAAGGCTTCAACAAATTCACATGGTAGACTTTTACCTCTTTCCTTCTACCTTCCTGCCGTACCTAGACACAAGTATCAGTACCTTGTTGCCCCTATTGAGAGTCCGGTTGACAGCAGTAACGCCATGACTGCGTTTTTGATCCTGTTGAGCTCTTACCATATGCTTGGTCAGAAGTGGCGCAATTTGCCTTAGACAGCCATACAATTGGGACACAAACTGAACGATGTTAGGCTCTTGGGACGGGATCAGTACTAAATCCCACTGGACGGGATCCCGGCGGTCGAAATACCGTTGCCGGAATTTCTACCACACAATCCCGACAGGGGTGGCGAGCAGAACGCAGCCCCTTGCGGGCTTGCTTCGCTCACCACGCTGCAGGCACGGTGCCTTGCTATGCTCGGCACACTTTTATATTCTCCCTCTATGGGTGTCGTGGACACCCACAGAGGCAGAATATGTTGGGATTGTGCCGGTCGGGGTTTCGGCGTCGGTATTTTGACCACTGGAATTCCATCCGGCGGGATCTTGACCGCATCCCCTTGGGACAATTGCTGCTCCCACCCATCTTTTAATAGATCTAGTATCCCTCTGCGTTGTCTACCATAGAGGAGTTTGAAGGGTCTAAACCCCATACAGTCTCTATATAAAGTCTCTATATAAATAAAGGATAATAATAATAATAATAATAAAAGAGGCTTGGGGTACCTCTCAAACTGCCAACATTAGCTAAGGTAAGAGTGGGTCCTAATCTCGCTTCTCCTGTGACACTGCCCTTTTCATCATCTGCATAAGGGTTCTGTTAAAGCATTCAACCAAGCCGTCTGTCTGTGGGTGGTAAACCGAAATGGTAATTCTATCCACCTTTAACAGGCGACACAGGTATTTCATTAATTTAGACACAAAAGGGGTACCTTAGTCGGTCAGGACCTCTATTGGTATTCCTAGATGGGTATACAGCATCAATAACTCCCGGACAATAGTGCTAGATTTCATGTTACATAGTGGTATGGCCTCCGGGCACCCGGTGGAGTAGTCCACCGTCACCAATATATACTGATGCCCATGATCCGATTTTTCTACTGGCCCTATCAGATCTATAAAAATTGGCTCAATAGGCATGGAAATTATAGTCAGGAAAACCAAGGTCGCCCTAAATTCTGTCTGGGGTGCATTCTTTTGGTACACTGGGCATTCCTGACAATATTTTTTTACTGCAGCATGAATGCCTGGCCAGGAGAACCATAGCTGGATACGCTGGAGAGTTTTCCTCTCCCCTAAATGGCCATCCCATAAATGCATGTGAGCCGCCCTCAATACCAGCTGCTCGTGTTTTCAGGGAATCAGCAACTGGTCTACCCTTTTACCTTGCAAATAAGTTACAAGGTAAAACAAATTGTTTTTCACATAAAGTAAGGTACACCTTGAGGTGGTAAAGCAGAGTTTACCTTACCATTTACCACTACCACATTTTAAAAAGTATTGGACAAGTTGCCATCGTTATGTTGATCTCGCCTAAAGTCCTGCAAAGACACTCTTTCACAAATGGGGGACTAATGTGTCTCAATCTCACTGGCAAGAGAGGGCTTTACAGTCATACAACCTTGGCTTCCAGTAGATCTTGGCCCCTGCGACAGCTTAACCTTTGTCTGTCTGCCAATGTCATGCCAGGTAACAAACTCCTGCAACAGTGGGAAGTCCTGGCCCAGGATTAGTGGATAAGGAGGTTTGGAAGCTACTGTGACTACCATTTTTACTGGTCTTCCTTTAATCACTACTGGCAGGTGCACTCATGGGCATTCTTCTATGTCACCAAGTATACATAGCATCTTTACCAGAAGCACAACCTGGCCAGACCCGGGAAAACCAGGTTAGCAGAGATGATAGACAATTCATTGCCAGTATCAACCAAGGCCCAGATATCCCAGCCTTCAATCTGTACCATCAGATGAAACAGTAGTTTCAGCTGGGGAAATAATTCCAGGCGACATACTGAATACAGGTTGTGCTGTTTTCCCTGAGCTGCAATCCACTTGCTCACCCTGCTTTAGGAAGTACCGCTGTGCATGACTGGGCTCTCTGCACTGAAAATATATGACTGGAGACAGGCTGTTTGGTTTAACAATGGGGATCTGGGTATTGGGCTTAGGTACTGGCTGTAACCCTTGCTTGGCTTTTTTAAAATTTCCCAGGGTCAGGTACCTCTCAATCACCACTGCTAGCTCCTCAATTGTCTGGGGGTCAGCCTGCAAAGGCCCAGTGTTTTACACCACGGTCTAATACCCGTATAGCCTGGTCTAGAGCCATCACTTCCACTACCCACTGAGAAGAGTTTTTATCTGTCTGTAACCAGGTTTTACTCAGTTTGGCCAATTATGCCAGTTTGACCACTGGAGGCTCAGATGGGTTCAGCTGCAACTAATAATATTCTTGGCCTTTGCTGGGACCCGTCACCCCAATCCTGCTGAGTATAGCTTCCTTCAAGCAAGGATAGGAGCTGACTTCAGACAACTTTAACTCAACATAGGCTCTCTATGACTCCCCTGTGCGTTAAGGAGCTAACCTAACCCTTGATTTCTGGTATCAAATATGTCGCCCAAGACTAGTTAACCCTTGCAAAACTACAGCTACATATTCAAAATGGTAAATTATAATATGGTGGTTGTGCCCACTTTCCCAGCGTATTTCATTCACAAATCAATGTTGGGCCAGGCAGAATACAAGTGGGTGATATGTAAGTGACCACATTCTGTTGATTGCAGGTCTCACAATTGTGTCCCAAGACTAGTTAACTCTTGCAAAACTACAGCTACTTATTCAAAATGGTAAAATATGGTGTGTGTGCACACTTTGCCAGTGTATGTCATGCCCAAAACAGCGTTGGGTCAAACAAAATACAAGTGGGTGATATGTAAGTGACCACCCTCTGTTGATTTCAGATGTCAAATTTGTGGCCCAAGACTGGTTAACCCTTGCAAAACTACAGCTACTTATTCAAAATGGTAAATTATGGTGTGTGTGCCCACTTTGCCTGTGTATTTCATGCCCAAAACAGCGTTGGGCCAAGAAAAATACAAGTGGGTCATATGTAAGTGACCACGCTTTGTTGATTTCAGGTGTCAAATTTGTGGCCCAAGACTATTTAACCCTTGCAAAACTACAGCTACTTAATCAAAATGGCAATTTATTTAATGGGGTTTGTGCCCACTTTGCCAGTGTATTTCATGCCCAAAACAGCATTGGGCCAGGCAAAATACAAGTGGGTCATATGTAAGTGACCACCCTCTGTTGATTTCAGGTGTCAAATTTGTGGCCCAAGACTAGTTAACCCTTGCAAAACTACAGCTACTTTTTCAAAATGGCAAAATATGGTGTGTGCCCACTTTGCCAGTGTATTCCATGCCCAAAACAGCATTGGGCCAGGCAAAACACAAGTGGGTCATATGCAAGTGACCACTCTCTGTTGATTTCAGGTGTCAAATTTGTGAACCAAGACTCATTAACCCTTGCAAAACTGAATGATCTGAATAAGAAGCTGGAGCTCGAATAAGAAGTGAATAAGAAGCTGGAGCTCGAATAAGAAGTGAATAAGAAGCTGGCCGAAAAAGAAGCTAACTTCAGCCTCATGGTTAGCAGCTCATTGTTAGAGGTTATTATTGTAGCCAATGCAGTAGTAAATAGTGAAGGCAGTGCAGGGGTTAAACAGCATTATTATAAATGTAAGAGACTGTGAGATGCAGACTTGGGTGCAATTCCAATGAGTCTTGCTGGAATCGTGCCGATGTCTGTGAAAATTCTGCCCTGTATCGGATGAGACCGAAGTGAACAGAGCCCTCGCTCACTCACAAGTAACGATGTGTGCCGGACCAAATCATGGGTTTGGTTTAGAATCTGTACCTCCTTCTTGTTTTGGATCTGTATTGGTTTTTCCCCAACCGCTCTTGTGGGTTTTGGATTTGGGTTTGGTTTTGGATCTGTATTTTTTTTAGAAAGAATCATAAAAACAGCTAAAATCACAGAATTTTTGACTGTTTTTTTCCTACAGCAGAGGTTGCCAATCACGGTCCTCAAGGCATACCAACAGTCCAGGTTTTAGGTATATCCATGGCTAAACACAGATGGTTAAATCAAATTGACTAAGGTGCTAATTAAGTCACCTGTGGCCAAGCATGGATACATTTAATACAGGACCGTTGGGGTGCCTTGAGGACCGCGTTTGGGAACCTCTATCCTACAGTATTAACCTCAATTACATTAATTCCCACTCAATTTTGACCACCTCACAGCTCACAATATTGTTTTCATCCATTTTAGGCCAAAGGCTGCAGCGAGCTGGCTGGTTACTAACCGACAGAGCAGCAGCACAAACATACGGCAGTTTATAGCACATCTATGAAACATTGCCACACAGCAGTGCAGAAATGAAAAGTGGTGCAGGATGGAATTGTCCTTGTGCCCTCCCTCCAACCCTTATGTTGGATATTAAAAAGGACATGCACAGTGTAACAAACCAAGCACTTCAGTGACAGGGACTGACACTGTGGCTAAAGTGCTTTGTTTGGGCCCCCACAAAACAATTTTTTTAAATATTTTGGACAGACAGAGCACTCCTGTACAGATACAGCAGCCCCTGGATTCTACGACACAAAAAAAAAAAAAAATCATAATAATTTGAAATTTGTATGGACAGATCACCGTTAATTGGACAGAGCACCCCTTGTCAGATACAGCAGACAGAGGACAGAGCACACCTGTACTGATACTGATAGTACACCCCAGCCCCTGGATGTACACATTATACTGGGTTTTTAATTAACAGTGGGGCAGAGCCCCTGGATGTGTAGGCAGATCACCCCTAGGTGGACAGACTAGCCCTTGTCAGATACAGCAGACGACAGACAGAGCAACCCTGGTCTAATACACCAGCCCCTCAGCCCAGCACTGAGATGGACATGTCCACTCAGTACACTCTCCAATGCCAGAGTGAAAATTACACCAATCACAGGTCCTTTATAGAATCCAAAACACCGTGAGAATCTGACAGCGGGATGATAAAGTTTTGCCTAGTTTTGGGAACCAAGTTAGGTAGGAAAACCTAAGCCGGACTCGGATCCCTCCCCAGATTGGGAAGTTTGGGTGGGTCCGGTTCTCGGAGATCTGGACCCGCTCATCTCTACTCACGAGATCCTTCACAGGCTATCTTATCTGAGGTGCTTGTGTGCTTGTTTGGGACCCTCACTTACAAATCTGGACACAATACCATCCAGAGGGACGTTATTCCCTTATTTATCCCGGGACCTTTTGAGGAGGGACTTATACAATGCTCTCAATTTGTGTGACTCACAATCAGCATGATGGCTTGATGGGGAAATTGCTTATATTTTACTCTATTCTAAGATTGTTTATGTTTGTCTTGGTGACAAAAATTCACCCTATGTAACAGCAGGGCTGGATTTTTGCCTGGGTGAAAAATGTGGCAGAGGCGGAAAACACGTGGTTTGGCAAATCCATGTGTTTTCCATTGAAAACGCGGGCCGTTTTCATCGATTTTGAGGCATTTTTCGCCAATTACTTTTCACTTTTAAAAATAAAGTTACAAGGCATTGGCGAAAATGCCTTCAAAACAGACTAAAACGGCCCTAATTGAATACTCAGTGAGGAGAATTCATTAGCTTCTAAATGATCAGAGCTAATTGCATACCCCCCTAAGTATTTATGGACTAGTCCTAAGAGGAAGTTAAATATACTGTATTCCCTGAACCAAGGAGAATATCGGTTACTTATACCTATGAGTTGGAACAAGTAGCGCTGTATCGGCCTATCCATTTGGCTTTTACTATCTGTACCCATGCTGTGCATTTGGACATGTTAATGTATCTGTTGATCAGTGTGCTATGTATGTGGGACTCTCTCCTTCACTCTAACTATAGACATAACTTCAGTCTAAGCTTTAACAAGATCATTGCTATGCTTTTTGACCAGGCCGAGTCTTACCTGCACCCAGCTTTCAAAGGCAAGCATTCCCCATTCTGTAGCAGCAATCAGACACTAAAGGGCCCCATACACTAGGGAGATGTATCTCAGCAATGACTTCCATGCAGTTTTCCTGCAATCTGGCCAGAAGCTTCCCAGGAGGTCTGCAATTACGATTTCATACTTGAGTGTATTTTTACATTTTTACATGTGATTTATCTCAGGCAATCTAATGTTATTAAACCTATTTATTACATCTCACCTGCAGCACGTGTGATCTGCGATTTCGATGGCTGACACACGTGAGCGCGCAATCGCAAGAAAAGTACATGCAATTTGCCAATTGGTAGTGTTTGAATTGTGCACCTGCAACCTTGTCTCTATATGCAACACTCTGCTATAGCTTAAGGTGCTACGCAGTTTATCTGTATGTGGTGCAGTAGCTGTATGTGCATGTGGTGAAGTTTCTTCATTCCCCCCGTCACCCGGCTCTATAGCAGTGCCTTCTAATATGGATGAGATTGTCCATATTGGCCTGCATGCATAAGCGACGGGTCACCAACGATGAAAGAGTGCGGGGCCGCGCATCGTTCATCGTTGGTGCTTCCACACTGAACGATATGAACGAATTCTCGTTCATTAATAAACGAGAACGTTCATATAGTTCAGTGTTATCTTCCAGTGTGTAGGGCCCATAAAGGTAGGAGCCGCCACTGATTGCAATACATGTAAGCTGAGCAACTCACAACAAAATATTTCCCGTGTAGCCAGTCCTGCTCTAAATATAAACAAGAATTCAACATGAATATTAATGTACTCATTGCTATACTTTTTAAATGAGTTGAGTCCTAGCTGCAAACTGCTTTTAAAGGCAAGTACTCCCAAGCACTAGCAGCTATTGGACAATTTGAAAACTACACCATGAGTAGACATAAAGCTGACTTGACCATTCTTGACGAGAACCAAAAGTATTTTTCCTTACAATTTACTTGACCAGTAGGGTTCTGTTAATATACTTGTTTTGTGCAGTAAATTACCGATTAATCTTCACAAAGAACATTAAGATGTTATCCTGAAATCCAACAGACCATAAATTATTCCAGCACTTACAAAGGAGAAGCTGCTTTTACCTATACCCATTAGATTTCCTAGCCAGTGCTACTGAGGTCAACCTAAGCACTTACTCTCCTATTATCGCCCTTTTTGCCAGTTTGTATATCTTTGCTTGTAGCAAAAATAGCTTGGAAGCTTGTGCTATTTACATTTTATTTTGACCACGAGATCACGTTACAGCCCCACAGGAAACATGTTCTGTTTCCCAGAACACAAGATTCTCTGTAACGATAAGGAAAGTACAGTAGTTAATCAGGACTTATGCAGGTTCTCGGTTCTCTGTGCTCTGTATAATTACCCCTTCCACATGTAGCCGCAGTGATATTGTTACAGAATAGAAGATCATTCCTTTTACTGCCTTAATATGGTTTAGATTTTAACTGCATTAATCACTTTGATAGGTGCTTTACACTGTATTATTATTATTATTATTATTATTAATAGTAGTAGTAGTAGCATACCCTCCAGATGTACCTTTTTGGCCGGTACAGTACAGTTTTTTTATGGTCTGTACCATCCAAAAAGGGCTTTGTACCGATTTTTTGCTCACTAAATCTCCATAGAAAGTATAGGAAAGGGGGCGTGGCCATGACCCTTTTACCCATGGGCCACGCCCCTTCCCTAATTTGTACCAGTTTTCGAGTGTTCGATGTTGGAGGGTATGTAGTAGTAGTAGTAGTATATTTTAATTTCTGCATAATGCACCACCAAAGCACTATCCAGGTAAAGTGACAGTAATACACACAAACAATACCATATAAAAAGGTTCAAACAGAAAACGTACATACATGACTGTGGCAGCTGCCGGCTCCGGGCTGCATAGGAGATCTTGCAATAATAGGGAGATCTCGCACATGCCCAGTGCCTTGGTAAAGTGGGAGGAGCCATACTGGCATGATATGTGCCGGTATCATACATTTACCCCTTGGTGCACTCAAAATGGTATATAATTCATTTCATGCATATAGAAAGAAAAACCTAAATAATGCACACATACGGCGAGCGCGGGATGCCGGCCAAACTCAGACTTGTAAGTGATTGCCCCTTTAAAAAAACGGCCGGGTTCAGCCAGCATCCCGCACGGCCGCCGGACTCGGGTGGCATTACATCCTGCCGAGCGTATGATACTGTAGATATGAACTTGTCACAAATGGCTTTAAAACATCAGTAAGTTAATAAAAAGCATAAATTAGCTAAAATACAGCAATAAAAACAGACATACAGTATATATTCAACAATAAAAGCTCCAGCATAGAGCAGTATTGGTAAAGCTTACAATGTAAGCAGTGTGTTAGTCACATCGATGACCAAATAGGTCTTTGTACCAGATGCCCACAGGTACAGTAGTTCAACGCTGGTATGCACAAGGGATAATCCGGATTTTATCCCAAGTGTCTAACTGACCTGGTGTCACCTGGGGGTGAGTGCTAAGAAACTTACTTCAAAGGCTGTGGAAAGCATTCCTTGGTGTCAACCGGCCATGCGATCCCAAGGGTTAAAGTTTGTGGGCAACACTCTCTCTTAACCGGTGCCCTGGTGAGTGCATCCTGGTCAACTGTTAGTTTTGGCCCTGAGGATAATAAGGTGCATAATCAGGACATGCCGGGTTTCTGGCTCAGACATTGCCTGTCTCTGCCCGTGGTGGCAACAATGGTGCCTTATATAGCTGGTTAAGGTACTTACTTTGGGCCAGGAAAGCTCATTTCCTTTTGTGCGCCGATGACCGCAGCTGTGTTTGGACTCTGGGGGCTTCATCGCGGTCGCGGAGGGGCACAGCGTGGCTGGCCACAGCAGCAATATGAAACGCTGCTGGGCATAAGGGGGTGGAGCTTGCTGCAATGTTGCTGGGGAGGGTGCTGAAGTCTGGCCAACTCTACTATAACTGCCGGAGAGGAGACCAGTGTACCTTTCTTGTTTTGAATAAAGTATATGCCACACCAACAATGGGGTATATTAAACTGGTGTCGAATCTGGAACCGTTTTCAACAGTTTGCGGATCCGACAGCATTCGACTGTCGAATCCCTCCTTCCCAGTCACTGAATTCGACATATTCAATTTAAAATGGATTTGACACGCCTCCTGTCGGAAAGGGACCAATGCTCGGATTGTGAGAGGCCCGGATTCGACTTCCCGCGCTTCTCGACAGCTTAAAAGGCTTGTTTGCTGCGTGCTCAGTAGCCATTTTGGGAACCTGCAGAGCGGAGTGAGGTGCTGCAGAGTTAACAATTTGGCTTTTCTTGCTGTGGAAACGTGCACTTTTGTGAACCTACACCTAGCAGACCTTCATCCAGGACGGACAGCAGACCTTCAGCCAGCCCGGAGGAGAGTCATTTTAGGACCGGATTTGACATTTTTAGGTAAGTACCAACCAGGGGCGGATTTAGGGGTCATGGCGCCCCTAGGCACAACAGTAACGGTTGCCCCCTGTCTACCTAATTTTATTATTTTCTTTGCATGGTTATAAGCCCTCATTTGATGATAGCCAATTTGATATAATAATAAAAAAGCAGTAAAATATAATATTTTTTCTTTATTTTTAGTTATAAATGCATATTTACTAATTATGACAGCTTACAGGGGCAGTCTGTGCATGTCCTACCCATTTACATTCTACTCAAGATACTGTACTGTACACTAGAGTGGAAATATATTGAAGTTACTGGTAAATTTTAGTCTGACTGTACTAAAACAAGCATCCAGGTGCCGCCCCCCAACAGGTGCCGACCTTAGGCACGTGCCACACGTGCCTAATGGGAAATTCACCACTGGTACCAACTGTGGTATGGTGTTGCATGTAGGTGCTTGTGTAGTGTATGGGTGCTGTTTTGAATGCTTGGCTACTGTTTTGTATGAGGTTTGAGAGCAGCATGTAATGTTTGGGTGGGGGAGGGGTGCCTGAAGTGTACATGTGGGGCTGCTTGGGTGTGTTTGGGGTATGTTTAAAATGGGATCCGGTCTGAAGATTGACACTGTCTAGGTCAACAATGTTTAGGTCGACCACTGTAGGTTGACATGTGCTAGGTCGGCAGGTCAAAATGTCGACATGAGTTTTTCACATTTGTTTTTCTTTTTTTGAACATTTTCATACTTAACGATTCACGTGGAACGATAATCGAGGCACCTTGTCCGAAGCATGGCGAGTGAAGCGAGCCATGCGAGGGGACAAGATGCACTAATTCGGCTTCCCGGTCACTGTACGCAGAAAACGACACAACCCCCCCCCACCAAAAAAAACCCCTCATGTCGACCTTTTGACCTGTCGACCTAGCACATGTCCACCTAGAAACCCTGTCGACCTAGTGACTGTTGACCTATAGTGGTCGACCTAAACATTGTCGACCTAGACACTGTCGATCTAATGATCCACACCCGTTTAAAATGTGTACAGGTGTGTTTTTTTTATGCTTAGGTTTTACTGTTTTTTGAAAGTGCTAATGTGTTTTTTTTTCATGCTTTACCATTGGTTTAATTGCAGCATGCCATGTAGGGGTGTTTTAAGTGGACCTTTGGGGTGTTTGGGCAGGGTTTTACTGGTAAAATGTGTGCTAGTGTTTTTCTTCTAAATGGCTTTTCTACTGGAATTATTGCAGCATGCAATGTAGGGGTTACTTTAGTGTACTTCCAGGGTGTTTAGCTGCTGATTTTGTATTTTTTAAAAGTGTGTATTTTTTTGAGACTGAAATGAATTATGTAATGTGAGGTGTTGTATTTTTAGAGTGTTTGGTTGTGTTTTTGGGTACATATGTATTTTTGTATTTTAAACAGGAGTGTTCAGGGACAAGCGCCCCCCTTTCCCCCCACTCCCCAGAAGAATCGTTGGACAGCGACGAGGAGTGGGCCCCCGACCCAAGAAGGGGAGATGGCCAGCCAGCCAATGTCATCCAGCGAGCAGCCGAGGTCATCGAGGGACCAAGGCATCGGAGGAAAAAGAAAAGGCCAAGCCAGGTTATTATAAGTCACTTTATGTGCCTGCAGCCACACTAGCATACACCCAGGTGTGTGCCAGGTGTGCCCGGCACACAGTGCAGTCGCATTGTAATGAGTCAAACTGGTCTGCCACACAACTGTGGCTGAAATGACTGGTTGGTTTGGGCCCCCACCAAAAAAGAAGCAATCAATCTCTACTTGCACAAACTGACTCTACAGAGGCAAGATGTCGACCTAATCCTCATCCTCTGATTCCTCACCCCTTTCACTGTGTACATCCTCCTCACAGAGTATTAATTCGTCCCCAATGGAATCCACCATCACAGGTCCCTGTGTACTTTCTGGAGGCAATTGCTGGTAACGGTCTTTCAGGAGGAATTTATAATTCATTTTGATGAACATCATCTTCTCCACATTTAGTGGAAGTAACCTCCTACGCCAATCGCTGACAAGGTTACCGGCTGCACTAAACACTCTTTCAGAGTACACACTGGGGGAAGGGGGGGGGGGGGGGGGGGACTTAGATAAAATAAAGCTAGTTTGTGCAAGGACATCCAAATTGCCTCTTTTTCCTGCCAGTATACATATGGAGTGTCTGATATGCCTACTTGGATGCTGTCACTCATATAATCCTCTACCATTATTCCAATGGTGGCAGAATCATATGCAGTGACAGTAGACATGTCAGTAATCGTTGGCAGGTCCTTCAGTCCGGACCAGATGTCAGCTTTTGCTCCTGACTGCCCTGCATCACCGTCAGCGGGTGGGCTAGGAAATCTTATCCTTTTCCTTGCAGCCCCAGTGGTGGGAGAAATTGAAGGAGGAGCTGTTGACTGGTCACATTCCGCTTGAGTTGACAATTTACTCACCAGCAGGTCTTTGCACCTCTGCACACTTGTGTCTGCCGGAAAGAGAGATACAACGTAGACGTTAAATCTAGGATCAAGCACGGTGGCCAAAATGTAGTGCTCTGATTTCAATAGATTGACCACCCTTTAATCCTGGCAAAGCGAATGAAGAGCTCAATCCACAAGTCCCACATACTTAGCGGAATCGCTCCGTCTTAGCACCTCCTTTAATTTCTCCAGCTGCTTCTGGCAAAGCAAATGAAGGACTCCCAGCAGCAAAAACAGCAGCGGCAACAACAGCAGGCATACCACTCAAGGATCCTACAGAGGAATCCCGATTAGGAGAGGACTCCTCAGTCTTGACAGTTACATGGCCTGCAGGACTACTGACGTTCCTGACTGAGGAGGAAGTTGATGTTGAGGGAGTTGGTGGTGTGGCTTGCAGGAGCTTGGGTACAGGAGGAAGAAGGGATTTAGGTGTCAGTGGACTGCTTACGCTCTTACCCAAAGTTTCACAACTTGACCCTGACTTCTGATGAATGCGCAGCAGGCGACGTATAAGGGAGGATGTTCCTAGGTGGTTAACATCCTTACCCCCTACTTATTACAGATTGACAGAGGCAACAGATGGCTTGACACCTGTTGTCCGGATTTGTGGAGAAATAATTCCACACTGAAGAGGTGGCTTTTTTGGTAGTTTGCCCAGGCATCACAATGGGCTTCTTCATCCCATGGACAACAGGTGTCTCCCCCGGTGCCTGACTTAAACAAACCACATCACCATCAGAATCCTCATCGTCAACTTCCTCCTCAGTGCCAGCAACACCCATATCCTCATCCTGGTTTACTTCAATAGTGACATCTTCAATTTCAATATCAGGAACTAGACTGTGGGTGCTCCTTCCAGCACTTGCAGGGGGCATGCATATGGTGGAAAGAGCCACCTCTTCCCGTCTAGTGTTGAGAAGGTCAGGCATCGCAACCGCCGACACACTTGGACTCTCCTTGGGGATTTGAGATACCATCTCAGAACGTACAGTTCTTTTCTGTGCTCTTTCCAGCTTAACTCTTTTAATTTTTCTAGCGGAAGAATGAGGGCTTCCATCGTCATGTGAAGCTGAACCACTAGCCATGAACATAGGCCAGGGCCTCAGCCGTTCCTTGCCACTCCGTGTCGTAAATGGCATATTGTCAAGTTTACGTTTCTCCTCAGACTATTTAGATTTTTGGATTTTACATGCCCTCTACTATCACATTGGGCATCGGGCTTGGCAGACGACGTTGATGGCATTTCATCTTCTATGTCATGGTTAGTGGCAGCAGCTTCAGCACTAGGAGGAAGTGGTTCTTGATCTTTCCCTATTTTATCCTCGTTGGGAGGAAGAAAGAAGAAGAATCTGTATGGTTGACGCACTGAGAAGAAATTAAATCATAAAACATAACCTTTATTAAATATATTAAAATATAAAGTTGATGCGACCCAGACAACAGTGAAACATAAGAGTTAAAATCAGACAAATCAACATATATGTGAATCCTAATAGATTGAAAAGTGCAAATAAAGAGTTAAAACACGTGTCCGCGTGTATGTCCTGTGTCTAATGATTATTATGTTATATCTATTCCAATGTTATCCTAGATGAATCATTCATCTTGTTTTAGATCGATTATATGTCAACTGTCACAGGCAATGTTGATAGTTCACCCTATCCAGGTTGGCAGCTTTAAATGATCACTCCTATAATTTATATACCTCCTACTCAACAGAAGTATCTCCCGGGAACTCACTCCTCTTATATGGACTGTGAGTACAGGTAGGTATAAATATATGAATTTATTCAGAGTTACATTAGTTGTTCGTGTCACCGACTGTTACCACTGAGAATTCCTAATATATATAATCCCAATTAGGAGTAGGTTAAGGGATGGACTTTTATATAACACGGATATCACCTTTATTCTAGCATAAATCACAGTAGGTAATTGGACCATGCATATAATGGGGAATTACTTGGTCCTGTTATATATAGGGGAAAGTTGCTAAGGGGACAAGGCGGTCCCAATGAAGATGATGTGGGGCTTTAAGGGGTATAGCTATCCCAATTTTAACTATCTGCCCACGTATATTGCAGATATTCCCTGGTCCTATCATAACAGACTGAAAATACGTGGAAGATATTACTTCCCTCCGGGGTATGGCAACTCCACTTATAATTTAGTGCTTGTCTGTATAGACCAGGAATATATTTTGCTTAGATGCACACTTCCCTATATCAGGATAGAATCAGATTTTAGTATCTTTTATTAGTTTCATTAAGAGATGTCAAAAAATGCAAAAATGTGACAGCCTTAAAATAAGTCCCCATGCATTTCGGTCACTTAAAGTATATTTTGTTTTAATTACCACTGTATAATACAGATATTAATGTAAAGAAATATTAGGTATTCTAGATGTGAATATCCCAGTGATATCTTTTAGAGTGTCGTGCTATATATTTTAACTATAGCTATATATCTATCAGTAATCTGTCCAATAGTATTAGGATTCCCAGCCTTTCCTCCTACATATACTCTCCTAGTGGTTACTGTAACAGTATTCAATTCATTTGGCTTCTATCTGATTTTAAATGTTGCCAGTTCACTCACTGCAGCATTGATACATATGTGTCATTTCCTATTATGGTTTTATATGTTGCCAGTTCACTCACTGCAGCATTGATACATATGTGTCATTTCCTATTATGGTTTTATATGTTGCCAGTTCACTCACTGCAGCATTGATACATATGTGTCATTCCTATTTTGGTTTTATATGTTGCCAGTTCACTCACTGCAGCATTGATACATATGTGTCATTTCCTATTTTGGTTTTATATGTTGCCAGTTCACTCACTGCAGCATTGATACATATGTGTCATTCCTATTTTGGTTTTATATGTTGCCAGTTCACTCACTGCAGCATTGATACATATGTGTCATTTCCTATTTCAGCCATCTGGTTTCCTGATCGTGTTTCAATGTAACCAAACTTTGTGGAGACCTTCCTAATGCATTCAGTAACTGTAATAGTTAACACAAGATTAAGGGTCTGTGACTAAGGGCCCTCATTCCGAGTCGTTCGCTCGGTATATTTCATCGCATCGCAGTGAAATTCCGCTTAGTACGCATGCGCAATATTCGCACTGCGACTGCGCCAAGTAATTTAACAATGAAGATACTATTTTTACTCACGGCTTTTTCTTCGCTCCGGCGATCGCAATGTGATTGACAGGAAATGGGTGTTACTGGGCGGAAACACGGCGTTTCAGGGGCGTGTGGTTAAAAACGCTACCGTTTCCGGAAAAAACGCAGGAGTGGCCGGAGAAACGGAGGAGTGTCTGGGCGAACGCTGGGTGTGTTTATGACGTCAAACCAGGAACGACAAGCACTGAACTGATCGCAGATGCCGAGTAAGTCTGAAGCTACTCTGAAACTGCTAAGTAGTTTGTAATCGCAATATTGCGAATACATCGGTCGCAATTTTAAGAAGCTAAGATTCACTCCCAGTAGGCGGCGGCTTAGCGTGTGTAACTCTGCTAAAATCGCCTTGCGAGCGATCAACTCGGAATGAGGGCCAAGGTTCTGATTGTCACTTATTCGGGTTCCTGTCTATAGACAGACAGTTAAAAGATAGACAGTCATTAGTTAGACACCATATGGTCGACAGTCAAAAGTCAGACAGGGTCAAAAGTCAGACAGGGTCAAAAGTCAGACAAGGTCAAAAGTCAGACAAGGTCAAAAGTCAGACAGGGTCAAAAGTCAGACAGGGTCAAAAGTCAGACAGTCAAAAGTCAGACAGGGTCAAAAGTCAGACAGTCAAAAGTCAGACACAAAAAAAATGTTTGTTTTTTCTGTTTTTTTACAACTTTTGCCTCATTTACTATCCATGTCACACAAACTATTACCTTTTAGTAAAGCTGTGGTGAGCGAAGCGGAGCGGAATGAGACACCGAGCCCGAAGCGCGGCGAGCGGACAAATTTCACCAATTTTGGGTTAAAAATGTTTAAAAACACAAAAAAAATATTTTGTTGTGTGTCTGACTTATGACCCTGTCTGACTTTTGACCCTGTCTGACTTTTGACTGTCTGACATTTGACTGTCTGACTTTTGACTGTCTGACTTTTGACCCTGTCTGACTTTTGACCCTGTCTGACTTTTGACCCTGTCTGACTTTTGACTGTCTGACATTTGACTGTCTGACTTTTGACCCTGTCTGACTTTTGACCCTGTCTGACTTTTGACCCTGTCTGACTTTTGACTGTCGACCATATAGTGTCTAACTAATGACTGTCTTTCTTTTAACTGTCTATGAGCTATACCACACCCCACTTATTCCACTGGTTCAAGTATAATAAATCAGATCCGATTATGTAAATAAATATGATCAGTGAACCTGGATATGACTGTCTCATTAGCAGTAATATCTATAAATTTTTCTATCATGCTGTGGGGTTCCTTCCTCCACTATCATATAATACTAACTGCATGTATAAACCCTGTTGCTGAGTGCTCTATTGCTAGTATAGGTGTCAATTTATGGGCAGCCTTGTATGTCTCAGAACACTACCATTCCTATTCATATGACATTAACACATAGTTGCTAAAGACACTACACACACGCGGACACGCTGTGCACTACACGCGTGTTTCACTGCACTGAACGGCAGCTTCGTCAGGGAGCAAAAAAACAAGACAATATGCGGCACAGGAATGACTGATGGCCAGGACACTACCACTGGTCTGATGCAGCACAACACAACACCACTTTATACAGCTACACAGGATATATGGCAGCAGGGGACACCAACACTGTGACTGGCTGGACTGATGCAGCACAATACACTGACTACACTGGACTGCACAGCACAACACAGCAACACTTTATACAGCTACACTGGATATATGGCAGCAGAGGACACCAACACTGTGACTGGCTGGACTGATGCAGCACAATACACTGACTACACTGGACTGGACAGCAAAACACAGCACCACTTTATACAGCTACACTGGATATATGGCAGCAGAAGACACCAACACTGTGACTGGCTGGACTGATGCAGCACAATACACTGACTACACTGGACAGCACAACACAGCACCACTTTATACAGCTACACTGGATATATGGCAGCAGAGGACACCAACACTGTGACTAGCTGGACTGATGCAGCACAATACACTGACTACACTGGACAGCACAACACAGCACAAGACTCGCCACCACCACTTTCCGCCCCCACACAGACACCGAACACTGAGGACATGTCCTCTCAATACACTCTCCGAGACTGGAGTGAAAATGGCCGTGATGCGCAGCTCCTTATATGAAATCCAAATCCCGCGAGAATCTGACAGCGGGATGATGGCGTTTTGCCGCGTTCGGGTTTCCAAGTCAGGCGGGAAAACCCGAGCCTGGCAGGGAACCGAACTCGGAAGACAAAGTCCGGTAGGGTTAGGTCGAACCCGCTCATCCCTAGTAAGAAGGGGGACTGTCTGCCGTAATCTGTAAAAAGGGTACGCTGTCTGCCGTAATGTGTAAAAGGTAGGCACTGTCTGACGTGGTGTGTAAAAAGGGGATGCTGTCTGCCGTAATGTGTAAAAAGGGGACGCTGTCTGCCGTAATGTGTAAAAGGTGGGCACTGTCTGACGTGGTGTGTAAAAAGGGGATGCTGTCTGCCGTAATGTGTAAAAAGGGATGCTGTCTGCCGTAATGTGTTAAAAGGGGACGCTGTCTGCCATAATGTGTAAAAAGGGGATGCTGTCTGCCGTAATGTGTAAAAGGGGCTCTACCTGGTGTAGTGGTGCTACTGAGTGGCGTAATTTGAATAATGTAGACTACTGTGCACCGTAATATGAATTGGTATTATTTTGTGGCCATACCCCTTCCCCATGAAGCCACGCCCCTATATTTCTGATGCACGCCTACGGCGCACACTGCCCCTATTTTACATAAGGGGGGGCGCCGATGCCGTTTCTTGCACACAGCGCTAAAATGTCTAGTTATGGCACTGCATACACCTAAACACACACACGGCACTTGGCGCATTACCAGGGACACTGACGCACCTCAAAGCACACCTACAGGTATCTTTTCGCACTGCCAGGTACACTGACCCACACTGAGGCACACCTACAGGTATCTTTGCGCACTGCCAGGGATACTGATGCACCCCGAGGCACACCTACAGGTATCTTTGCGCACTGCCAGGGACACTGATATACACATAGGCGTGCGCAGCACATTTTATTAGGGGGTGCACTGTTGGAGGGGCGTGTCTAGCACCATCTATTGACGGTTAACGCAATATAAAATATCCACCCTTGTACCAATCCTAATAAAGCAGATACAGATGTTGTGTGCACCAAACAAACATCCCTGATGGCACTCACTGCAATTACACTGCTCCTCCTCAGCCTGGTCTGGCCCCCTCTCTCTTTCCCCTGCAAACTGCAGCAGCTTACTTACAAGTCAGCCACTCACTGACACTGACAGTCGCAGACTAGTACTGACGCTGCTGGAAAAACGAGTGACGTGTCAATGTTGCTGCCGACCGCCTGCCAGTATTGAATTTGTCTTCCTAAGAGGAACGCTGGCTGCATGCTGATCCTCATCAGTGCTGGCGTTGGCATAGCATAGGAGAGAGGTGGGCGCGGGGCGCGTGTGACGGGTGGGCGTGCGAGCAGCATGACGTAATCACATCACATCACGCTGTTTTTGTACATGGAGGTGGACCCGGGAGTTTGAAAGCCGGTGGCAGTGGCACCCTTGATTAACCCAGACGTCCGGTCAGTAATGCAGTCCTGACAGGGTGCAGCGCAGAGGGGACAGTAATCAGCCTGCTCGGCGATCGCTGCATCAGGCATGTGAGATCGGGGTGACAGACATTAGGGGGTGCCTGTGCGCACCAGGCACCCCCCCTGCGCACACCTATGGATATACACCAAGGCATACGACAAGACACAGGGCGATCGGGCACAGGTAGTATACAATGTAATGATATATATACAAAGAAGGAACCAAAATTGGACAATAAGTTACACTTGTTAGTGGGGAGGAGAAAAATATATTTGCAATTTTCTCCTTATTATGTACTGTCCTAGTTGGTGGTGCGCCCAGAGCCAGAAAGCACACAGACTTACAATGGAAGAGAAAAGAAGGCTCTTGTGTGGGCGCACTCTTGTACCTGCATGCCTACAGGTATCTTTGCGCACTGCCAGGGACACTGATGCACCCCGAGGCACACCTACAGGTATCTTTGCGCACTGCCAGGGTCACTGACACACATCAAGGCACACCTACAAGTCATTGTGTTTGTATTATTTGCGTGTTTTATTTCCCTAAAAACCAACAAGCCAGCCAGAGGGTCAGTCAGATGAGGAAGCCTCTGGAGAAAAAACAGGGTGGAAGAATCCACATGGACCCCGGTACACTGAGGCGAAAAACTGTGTCCTAGTGGATGGCGTCGACAGGTCATACGACGTTCTGCACAGACCAAAGGTACAGACAACAGCAGAAATTTAACAGCGTGCACATTGCTAAGGTGTTTCAATTCTCCCTCAGCGTAGAAAAAGTCAGTTGCACATATAGTGTTAACACATGGCCATGTATGTAGTTTTTATGCAGTTTTTATGCATCAACTTTACCCTTCTTAGGAGGTCCAAATCCAGTTCCATGTTGGTTTCTCCGCCTCACATCACCATCGGCGGCTTCACCAGTTAGTATCTGATGAAGCCGCCGATGGTTATGTGAGGCGGAGAAATGCGTTTTAGCAGTATCAGCAGACACACAGAACCGCTTTCCTTGTAAGCCCTGCAACCAACGTGGAACTGGATTTGAACCTCCAGATTTGGCTCAACTAAACGGAATTTTGCTACCAGAGCCGGGAGTTCTATTGACCAGCGCAAATTCTCCACGGACATTAAGAAGGGTAAAGTTGATGCATAAAAACTGCATAAAAACTACATACATGGCCATGTGTTAACACTATATGTGCAACTGACTTTTTCTACGCTGAGGGAGAATTGAAACACCTTAGCAACGTGCACGCTGTTAAATTTCTTTGAGTCAAAGACTCCAACATATTTCAGCTGATTCTACTGATTAAAATCTGGTGCCAGAACGGTAAAACAAAATCCATATATCACGTTAAAAAAACCTCAGATTGTGGACATTATAATGTTATTTAAAAAACATATAAGAAGGAGTGATATGGTGTTGGAAACCTTGTATATGTTTTCGTTTAGTATAATTAGCTACATAGTTAGCAGAGTTATTGTGTTGCAGGGAGTTGCGAGCTTTTCTGTTCCACAGAGACTGAATTGATACAATTGTGTTTTGAATAAAGGTAACAAATAATTGCCAACAGTCTCTAGGGACCAGAAAAGAGGGTCATGAACATGGTTTAGTATATGGAGAAAAGAATGTGTTTTTAATTGTATTGCTGATTTTATATCTTGCAATATAGGGCTGGCCACCACCAGTTTTTCTAGCCGACTTCGCCTCCTTGGCCATTTTGGACTTGACACGTCGCTTTATGTCATAGTACCGTTTGCGGCACGTGTCCTCCGTCCGCTAGACCACCCCCTCACTATTGACAGCAGCAACAACTTTCGCCCACAACACCGTCTTCTTCCGTGTTGGCACCTTGGCGGACTCAGGCCCAAACAGCTGCCACTGATACTTCATCAGCTCCCGCACCAATGCCACATTTTCTGCATAACTAAACTTGACATTCTGCCCAGTCTTAGTAGTGGTGCGTGGCTGCGGACCACTCTGACTGTCACTATCACTGTCACTTGAGGCTGCTGCAGCAACCTCACCCACCTCCTCCACCTCACTAACCTCACTCACACTCACCTCCTCCACCTGACCGACCTCCTCCCCCTCACTCACACCCTCCACCTCACCCACCTCTGCTTCACACATAGGCCCTCATTCCGAGTTGTTCGCTCGCAAGGCGAATGTAGCAGAGTTACACACGCTAAGCCGCCGCCTACTGGGAGTGAATCTTAGCTTCTTAAAATTGCGACCGACGTACGCGCAATATTGCGATTACAAACGAGTTAGCAGTTTCAGAGTAGCTCCAGACTTACTCTGCCTGTGCGATCATTTCAGTGCTTGTCGTTCCTGGTTGACGTCACAAACACACCCAGCGTTCGCCCAGGCACTCCCACCGTTTCCCCGGCCACTCCTGCGTTTTTTCCGGAAACGGTAGCGTTTTCAGCCACACGCCCCTGAAACGCCGTGTATCCGCCCAGTAACACCCATTTCCTGTCAATCACATTACGATCGCCGGAGCGAAGAAAAAGCCGTGAGTAAAAATACTTTCTTCATAGTAAAGTTACTTGGCGCAGTCGCAGTGCGAACATTGCGCATGCGTACTAAGCGGATTTTCACTGCGATGCGATGAAAAATACCGAGCGAACAACTCGGAATGAGGGCCATAATTGTGTGTCTAAACACTTAACACAGAAAAATAAAAAGACAAACAACACACTCCTCCACTACCACTGCACAAAGCACACACACACACACACACACACACACACACACACACACACACACACTGACAAGGGACTATAAATAAAAAATACTTGGACCAAAAATGAGACAAAACCACAAAAAAACGAGACTACAAGAATGACAAGACTACTTTCAAACACAATACTACACTCAGAGATCGCCCAAAAAACTCCTCACCAAACCAACTACTCACCAACCTCCACAGCACAACCTCCCTCCTCACCACTAACTAAACCCACGAGGTGCGGACGGTTTGGGGCGTATTTATATGGTTGCACACAGACACTCCTACCATCTGAAACACAACCAATCACGAACGGGGATGAAAAACAAAACTAAAAGTGAAAATGCGGCCGCGGGAAAAAAAAAACCCTGCCGCATTTAACTTAGAAAAAACCCCAGCAAAAACAACAAAAACACGTACGCAAACGACAATGACGGCCGCAAATGTGCCAAAAAAAAACGACTGGCATCGACATCGGAAAACACGAAAACCATAAAGTCGACTGCTTCGTAACTTGGCGTATACAGTTTCAAAAAGTTGCATGAAAATGCACCCGATACAAGACGAGTTTAAACACTACACAAGCCGACAAAAACAAGAATATTAGTAAATATTGGCCTTGGTAATTTAGGATCGGCATAAGCCAATATGGGGGCATTTGTTAAACACTGCTTTAAATTCAAAAATGCTTCTTCACATGCAGGCGTCCACCTGTCTCCGAACAAATCATTCACTTTGAACTTAATCTGAGCAGGTTCTGCTTTCCCTTTCACCTTCTTACTCTGTTTACTAGGATACCCTTTAGTAAGATCAGTAAGCGGTTTGGCTATTTTGGAGTAATTTGGTACGAACCGTCTATAATATCCACAAAATCCCAAATATCACCTGTGGGTCGTGGCCATTTGTTCACCTCCTCAATTTTAGATGGATCTGTGGATACCCCATCTTTGCTTACGATATGCCCCAGATATTTAACTGAGGACTGACACATCCTGCATTTGTCTAGAGACAACTTCAATCCCCCTTCTCTTAATCTTTCTAGAACTTTCAACAATCTCCTGTTATGCTCCTCCAAGCTGTTACCAAACACTATAATGTCATCTAGATAATGATATACAATGACTTCTCTGTAATTCATGTCCCCAATTATCTTGTCCATCGTTCTTTGGAAAGTAGCTGGAGCATCTTTAATCCCCTGGGGCATGCTCAAAAATTCAAAAAATCCTAAAGGGCAGATAAAAGCTGTTTTTTCTCTATCTTTTAAACACATGGGAATTTGATAGAATCCGTTACGAAGATCTAACACTGAAAACCAACAGCTCCCCTGAAGGCAGTCTAAGGCTTCATCTATTTTAGGAACCACATATGGATCCGGTACTGTTTGTTGATTAAGAGTCCTATAATCTACACACATTCGAAGTTTCCCATTTTTCTTTCGTGCGATTACTATTGGTGATGTATAGGGACTCTTAGACTCAATAATAACTTGGTTTTCTACTAGTCCTTTTAAATGAGATCGCACGTCTTCAAAATCTACAGGGGCAATTTGGCGGGATCTCTCTCTGAATGGCGTATCGTTTGTCAATTTTATTTGATGTTCTACTCCTTTTACTCTGCCCAAATCCCATTCTCCCATAGAATATACCCCATCCTTCTTTTTCAGGCTTTGAATTTATTTGTGTTTCTCTTCTTCTGATATACTGCTCCCATCAAAACACCTGTCACATTCATCCCTTATCTCCTCAAGCTCAGGTTGTATAAGTGCAACAGATGTGGTCACAGGGTACTGTGATTCTTTACTGCTACACCACTCCATAAGGGCACCATACAGTTGTGTATTGGTACCTACAATTATGGACACATCCTCTCCTCCCTGTGGTACCTCAGGGCATATAAGTGCAATGAATGGTATTTGTACTGCATCTCTGCTGGACTCATTTATAAATTCAATTTCTGTCTCTATGTATCCTAAATATGGGTACCTTTCTGTACTTAATCCCCATATCACTAGTGCAGTTAAGGGTTTTATTGGTACCCCTGATAACTTATCTCTATACCACGGTTCAAATATAATAGACACTTGTGAACCGCTATCAAGCAGTACCTTGCAGGGATGTCCATTAATTCTAGCCTCTGTCATTGGGATGGGTCCTAATATACCTTCTGTGAATACTCCATTCCACCACGAATTCCCCATTGCATTCACGCTGATATCTAGGGGGCCAGTGCGGGGGTCACAGGCCGCACTCGCCCGTTTCCCCTTTCCGTGACCTGATCAGTGTTTGTTTGGTTTCCCAGACTTTGACTGCATTCAGCAGCTCTGTGTCCTAATTCTCCACATGTGAAACAGCCTCTTTGTCTATACCTATACCCCCTTCCCATACCTCTCACTGGAGGATAAGTAACATTAGCATTACTTTGAGGAGCATTTGCTCTGCTCTGTGAAGATATGAATTGGTCTATCTTCTTATTCTGTTCTTCAATCATTTTACTATTTTTTTCCTCTAATGTACTACTCTCCACAGTCGGACATACTACTTTTACTTTCTTGGCTGTGCGTTCCCGCATATCAATCATTGGGGGTCATTCCGAGTTGTTCGCTCATTGCCGATTTTCGCTATGCATCGATTAGTCGCTAACTGCGCATGCGCATGGTCCGCAGAGTGCATGCGCTTAGTTATTTAACACAAAACTTAGCTGTTTTGCTGTAGCATCTGCGGCGCTTTTCAATCGCACTGGTGTTTGGTAAATGATTGACAGGAAAGGGGCGTTTCTGGGCGGCAACTCAGTGTTTTCCCGGCGTTTGCTAAAAAACGCAGGTGTGTCAGGGAAAAACGCGGGAGTGTCTGGAGAAACGGGGGAGTGGCTGGCCGAACGCAGGGCGTGTTTGTGACGTCAAACCAGGAACTAAATGGACTGAGCTGATTTACTCATCTCTGAGCATCTCAACATTTGTGCAATAGGATCTTTGGTTAATGCACCCCTCAATAACTGTTTCACCCTGTTTTCATCTACTTCTGTTTTCTTCATTCCCCCCTTCTCTATTATTTTGTATAATAGTTTGTCTAACCGGAAAAAGGTAAGTAATTCTCCCTAAGGCGAGCTCAGGGAGGACAGAAACCTCCCGTGGAGCAGAAGGGCAAAAGCTTGGGCAGAATTTTCTCCGTTCTCTTGGAATGTATGGTGTAACCTGGATATTAGGTCCCCTATATCCTCTAACGTTCCATAGGCATAATCTAATGCCTCAAAGTACGTTTCAAGGGTGGCATTTGGATTACTTCTCCTTGCCGTCTGGATCACTCCCATTGCTGGCCCACGCAAACTCTCTACCACCCTCTGACGTTAATGTGGTCAGGACATTGCCACTCCTCTGTTTGTTGAACTGCTGCTTCCTTCCATACCTCATATGTTTCCTCCCCTTGGGGTACTGGTTGCATCCCTGAAAATACCCTTAATCTACGGTAACTTCCTTCATAATGCCACCGTTCTAATTGCGTAACAACTCTGTCCACTATAGTCTCAAATTGGGTTCCTAGTTTTTCCCCATTTGTATTTACTGGAGTATTATTATTTTCTACTTCCTCAGCATTACTCTCACTATTCTCTTGTGGGTCTACATTAACTTCTTCTGCAGACGCTCCAGTGATTCTATCACCACCCTCACTTACTGCAGGCATAATGATGCTCCACGCCTCCCAGTATCCCTATCAGCCATCATCATTGCAGGGATTAAATAGGGCTCTAATTCATTCTTAGTCTCTATCAAAATGGCGCATACTATTCCTAACTCCCCTCTCCATTCATCAATTACTTGGGGTTGTTCTACACCAAATAGAGTACTTATTTGAGATCTAACATCTGTATCTGAGAATTCTGAGAAGTTTCCCCCTACAGCTATGCATTTACGAGGGTTTTTCCCTTTTTGCTGACTCCAAAGGAAAATATCCTTACCTGTTATACTTTCCATACTGACTGACTGTAAGTTTAAGTTTGTACAACAGGGGTACTCCTATTTATTGGGATCTCAGCAGTGCCTCTACTATGTAACCCTTGGTTACGTGTAAAAATAGTATTTTATGCACTTCTAGACTATTAGTATAATGTGCCTCCACCAAAGCTTAACTGATGGTTTTATTTTCTATACTTTATAGGGCTGGCTTGGGACAGCAGACAGTTCTGTTCTACTTACTGTTCTAAATTAACTATTAACGCACTGCTTTCCGGTGTGTAATTAAATAAGAGAATACGTAATTTTAATAAATTAATATAAAGTTACACAGATTGTAATAGAACAAGAAATACAATTCATGTGTCACACTTTCCCATCTACTCCTACCCCAAGGCCTATACAGTTTACCTGCATGCAATACAAAAATTACCTTTACCTTTAAGGTAGCTACCCGAGTTCACCCTTGATTGTAAAAAAAATATAATCCAAGGTGAACACCTGGGTTATTTAATCAAATGTCATGCATGACACACCTTCTCATATGCATATGTGAATAGAGCTTATGGCTCAAGAATAATTACAAATATATTTATGCACATTAATTCATAAATTAACGCTATGTATAAACTAGTTTTTCTCTTAACACTAAACATTACTATATAGTGAGCTGAACACACATAAATATTTTCTAGTATATATGTGGCCACAAATTCCTGTTCGCTTTTGGCTATTGTTTACAGCAGAATTTTAAATATAATTATGCTGCCTTGGATTTTTCCACTGGTTAAAGTACTTAGTTGGACAGTACTTGTTTCAATTTTGTGTCCTTGCTAGTTGTATCCAATAAGTATAGACTGTCTAGCAATTCTTCCAGAATTAGAGTTACTGTTGCTTATTTAGCCAGACTGAACTGTATCAGTAATGTAGCATTAATGTTACCAGTGTCCTGTTGAGTTAGATTGGCAGCAAATTTTAAGATTTTCTCCTTTCTCTGCACTATAATGATGTGTCTTGAAGAATTAATATACGGTACTAATAAGTCTTGTTCTTGTAGTGAATACTGTTGTAAATATAGCTTATTATCCTCTCTTACACTTAGCTCCAGCAGAGTTAGGCTGTAGCTGAATTAATTTATAGTATTCCTTGTTAGTTAATAGAATATTGTTGCTTAAGTGTCTGTGGGTGAGTGCAAGGGTTATAGGCCCTACACACATGCCGATATCACTGCACGATATGAACAATCTCGTTCATTAATGAACGAGATAACGTTCATATCGTGCAGTGTGGAGTCACCAGCGATGAACGATGCGCGGCCCCACGCTCGTTCATCGCTGGTGACATGTCGGCTGTGCATGCAGGCCAATATGGACGAGATCGTCCATATTTGCCTGCACGTCTATGGAGCCGCGTGATGGGGGGAGTGAAGAAACTTCACTCCCCCCGTCACTGCCCCCCCGCCGCAGGGTCGGCCGTTGGGCACCTCGGCGGCACATCGCCTAATGTGTAGGGTGCCTTAGAGTTCTCACCAATCCACGACCATAGAGATCCTCTGTTTTCGCTCTCTCTCTCTCTCTCTTTTTCTGTCTGCTTTCTTTGTGACCACCTTAAACCGTGCTGTGCTGCATGAAGCTGACTCTGGATCTCCCTCGACTCTATCCGGCTGCACTGGTACTGGGATAACTTGGCTCTTTCTCCACTTGGCATTAACACCCTATAGACATCCTCAACTCTCCTGCCTGTATATAGTTTACAACGGGCACCAGATCAGGAGGTGGAGATACCTTTGGATGTGCCTTGCTTAAAAGGTACATAGATGTCTACATCATCAGCCTCTCTGCTTCCCTTATTTGTTCACAGCTCATGTGGGTATAGCAGGTATAGCCAAGAGTAGCAATCTTTTACCCGGAGGTATGCAAATGCAGCCACACTGTCAGTCTCTTAACTGCACGCTCTAATGTTTACAGCTAGGAAGAGCATTAGCAGAGAGATCTGAGCAGCGCTAAATACAATGCACCTCTAATAAGCTTCAGCTCGGTGCTGGCAACAGGTCTGGGTGTCATCCGCCACCTAAATACAGCTCTGATGCAGGGAAACCTCCAGGACCTGTGCACTCACCGAGGGATCAGCAGTCTCCCGATCAGCGCTAGGGAGCCCTTTTTATGCTTCTAAGCATTGAGCTCGCAGCCTCGCACTGATCGGGAGATCTCTATTGGCCGCTAAAGACTCCTGCCGCCAATGAGATCCTTATCCTCACAACAGCTCGTGCTGCGGCTCGTGGTAGCGTGAGGGTCCTGTTTTTGCCGCCCTGCAGATTATCTCTATAGCGGCACGCGATCAGCGTGAGAGACCTCTCTTCTAGAGATGGCTACTGACTCACTGTCTCAACACAGTGACTCGAATCATCAGGAAGTGTGAATGATTCGAGTCACTCACTGTTTAAGGAGTCGAGACAGCTGCAGCAGTAGCCTCTCTCAGCCAGAGGGAGGAAACTCAGTGTGTCCTTCAGTCAGTGTGTTCTGCTGAGTGTCTTTAGCTGTGATTGGCCAGAGGCTATACCAGGTGACACCCAGTGGGAGGGGGGAGGGAGCAGTCACGACTCACCAGTCAGTGAGTGCTGTGCTGCTGTGCCTGAGTCATGTCATGAATCATGATTCATCCTGAGTCTGCCTGTGAGTTGAGACAGTTGTACACTGTGTAGACTCAGTGGATGGATCTGATTCATGCAGCATAAGCCTGCAGGAGGTGGAGCCCCTGTGGTACAGTGTTCTCAACTCACTGTTCCTGCTCAATGTGATTGTGGGTGGCAAACTCCCTGGAGGCTAGATAGTGGATAATATAATAAATCCAAGCCCATCTAAGAAAAAGCCCACCTAAAATAACCAATTAGCAAAGTATGCAAAGTAAAAAAAATGTTTTTATTTGGTTTAGTTACAGACTGAATGATGTGTTTCATGGCTGTTAAGCTTTCTCTCCTCAGCCAGAAGTAATGTGCATATTCTGTAACTAGTATGCAATAAGTGGTTATTAATAATATATCATCATAACAGTGAATCTATGTTAATATATTATAACAATCAGTGCATAAGCAGCTGCCTCCCCCAGATACACTGCACAATCACTGCAGCTGAATAACTCCATGAGTCCAGCACTGATCTGCCAGCACTGACAACTCACTGATTCATGTGCAGTCTCTGCAATACATTAAAATACAAATGAGTCATGACTCATGTGCCGAGACACTGACTCGAGACACTTCACTGAACTGAGTCATGTGTCTCAACTCAGTTCAGTGAATCACTTTGCCCATGACTACTCTCTTCCTGCTCCTGCAGGCCATCACACTCCACAGTAGCCTGTACAGCGTGTAAGTCTATACTGCCTGCCACAGCTGCTGTACCTCTCTATGTGTGTACTACAACATTATTTATATACATGGCCATGGCCAAACTGTCCCATTACAGTACCTTGATGACCATTAACTATATACAAATACATTAAATTACATATGTCTTATGTCTTCCATACAACATTTCTACTATTTATCCATGTTATAGATGCCACATAAATAATACATTTTATTTATATAAAAATATTTTATATTTGTATTTATTTATTTCATAAAATAATACCCATATATATTTTTATATTTTACATATATATATATATATATATATATATATATACAACCACTATCCTAATATTTATCTACTCATTTATTACATGGCTACATTTTCTTTGCTTAATTTGTTTCTTCTTTCCCCTAGACACGCCTGCGCAGAAGACATCACCTGAGTGCAGATCATCACCTGTGCACAGGACATCTCCAGCTCGGGAACAATCCTCCAGGAGCTCAGAGACTGTGACACAAGACCCTCAAGAAGAAGAAAGCGTGACCCTTTATTGTGTCGACCCTCCACCTGACCTGTTCGAGTTGTCAGGATTCACGGATGAGACATTTCCAGGGTTTGATGCCAGCCATGCCGACAAGTTAATCCCAAGCCAAGAAATTTCTCAAGACTTGAGGCCCAGAGAAGCACCTGGAGCATTGGCACCAAAGGATGCAGAAGGTGAATATATGAATGCATTATGATGTTTCCATATTTTCTATTATTGTTTACTAACTGTTATGGTTTTTTTTGTGTACTTTTGTAAACAGAGGTGCCACAGACCAGCAGCGGACTCGCGTCGGGAATCGAACCCTACTTTAGGCCAGATCTGGTCCAGGAAGACTCGGACGACAAGGTGGATGTGCAGCAGCCGCAGTATCTACACCCCTGTATAAGTAATTAGATAAATCTAACTTTTTTTTAAAATAAAAGTTTGTGATTCTTATAACATATGTGCGAATGGTCTTCTAATTTATTTATTTTTTCAGCTGCACTAGTGCATTTGTTGAGAGACATTTAGCAAGGGCAGGATCACTCAAGAGTTCAGAGGTTAAAGAACCTGGCATCAGAGAGGCAGCAGCACCAGGACAGTTTTCGGGATGTCATCAACTTTTAGAATTATACAAAAGAACAAGGAATTAGCAAGAAAAACAAGAAACACAATTTTTTTTTAAGATTTATTTTTATAAACAGAATTACGACTGTTTATTTTCATCAATAAAATTTTAAATTGAGAAGTTTTGTGTTTTTCTTTCAGAAATTGTAAATGTAATTTACAAGTGGGCATTTAAGGGGTGTGGGGGTATTCCAGGTCTTGAGGTAGGCCGTCATGATAGCAGTGGTGAGGGTCTTCGCGTCACTATCCACTTTATGAGGTTCAAGTTCATAGAGGTACAGTACATTCCAGCAGGGACAACCTATGGAAGAGAAAAAGTATTATCTACAACAGGGGCGGCCAACCAGTCAGTGATAAAGAGCCAAGAAACCTTGTTAGGTACGTCAAAGAGCCGACGGCGCGCATGCAAAAATGGAATGTGGCCTTGTGCCTGCTAGACCATGCCCCTGGTATAAAATACATTGAAAAAGCCAGAACGACATAAAATAAACATTTTTAAAGTCAGATCCATTGAAAAAGCCACTTTCACATAAAATAATTGAAAAAGCCAGATTCACATAATAAACTTAAGTTCCCCTTGTGTCACTCCAGCCAACACCCTGCTGTCACTCCAGCCAGCTCCCCCATGTGTCCCTCCTGCTAGCACCCTTCTATGTCACTCCAGCCAGCTCCCCATGTGACACTCCTGCTAGCACCCTTCTATGTCACTCCAGCCAGCTCCCCATGTGTCACTACTTCCAGCACCTTCCTTCATCACTCCAGTCAGCTCCTCCATGTTTCACTCCTTCCAGGACCCTTCTGTGTCACTCCAGCCATCTCCGCCTTGTGTCACTCTAGCCCACCGTCATGTGTCACTAAAGTTCCCCCACCAAGTCGTGCCATTGCTGCAGCCCCTAATGTGTTCTCTGTTTGCCAGTGGGTGTCACGCCTCTAGTATCTGGCTCCATCAATTTTCAGTCCCTGTAGTGCTGCTGCATGTCTGGCTGGAGTGTAGCAGTTTCTGTATCTGTTGAGGTCACCTGATTTAGAGTGTTGGGAGCCACATTTAAATAAAGAAAGAGCCTCATGCGGCTCAAGAGCCACAGGTTGGCCACCACTGATCTACAAGGTACTGCAGAGCGTGTCATCCCTCCTGAAAAAGAAGTAGTACAGGTACAAACAGCATTGTCAAAAACACATACATCAGGGAGGTTGGGGGTCACAAACATTAGGGAGGTTGGAGTCCATGATGTTACCTGAAGGGTCTCTTCATAACATCGCAGTGGGGGAGGTCCACATCAGAAGTAGGTCATCATGTGTAAAGTGGTAACATCACTTTACACAGAAGAGGATTCTTTGGCTTGGAAGGGCTACCCCGTGAAACCTGCAGAAGAGAAAAAGTATTATTTACAAGGTACTGCAGAGCGTGTCATCAGTCCTGAAAAAGAAGTGGTACAGGTTCAAACAGCATTGTAAAAAAGACAGGTAACAGACATCAGGGAGGTTGGGGTCACAGACATTAGGGAGGTTGGGGCCCAGGATCTCACCTGAAGGGTCTCTTTGTAACATTGCAGTGGGGGAGGCCCACATCAGAAGTAGGCCGTCATGGTAGAGGGGGAATTTTAGCATCACTTTACACAGAAGAGGGTTCTTTGGCTTGGAAGGGCTACCTGTGAAACCTGCAGAAGAGAAAAAGTATTATTTACAAGGTACTGCAGATCATGTCATCCCTCCTGAAAAAAAGAAGTACAGGTACAAACAGCATTGCAAAAAAACACAGACATCTGGGAGTTTGGGGTCATAAACATTAGGAAGGTTGGGGTCTAGAATCTCACCTGAAGGGACTCTTTGTGACATTGGAGAGGGGGAGATCCACATCAGAAGTAGGGTGTCATGGTAGATGGGGGACTTTAGCATCACTTTTCACAGGAGAGGGTTCTTTGGCTTCGAAGGGCTACACCATGAAACCTGCGGAAGAGAAAAAGTATTATTGACAAGGTACTGCAGATCGTGTCATCCCTCCTGAAATAGAAGAAGTACAGGTACAGACAGCATTGTAAAAAAAAAAAAAAAACACAGGTAACACAGATATCAGGGAGGTTGGGGTCACAAACATTAGGGAGGTTGGGGTCCAGCATCTCACCTGAAGTGTCTCTTTGTTAACATCACAGTGGGGAAAGTCCACATCACAAGTCGGACATCCAGGTAGAGGGCTACTTTACACAGAAGAACAGGATTCAAAAAAGGGGTAAACACACCCAACTGGTAATAACACTCATCAACAGGATGCCATCAACTGGACAGAACTCAGGAATAAACAGGACGCCATCAACAGGACAGAACTGTGGAATTTAAAAAAAAGTTAAATACACACACAATTTGTTTTAAAAATATAAACACTGATTTAAAAAATAAAAATAAATTTACAATAATACTCACAGGATGAAAAGAATGTCCGGATGAGATGTCTTCTCACTTCATCTCCTTCCTCCATACCCACAGGTGGAGCAGAAGAACGGTTCCCGTCGCGGAAAACCCTGCGACGAATAGTCACCAGCAAATGGTTTGCAACACAAATGTTGTAGAGGAAACAACATACGTTAATTATGCTGCAAACCTTCACCGGGGAGTATAAAAGAGCACCACCGGAGAAGTCTAAATTTCCAAACTGGCTTTTAAGTACACCGAAGGCACGCTCAATTGCTCCCTGCGATGTAATGTGTGTCTCTTGATACCGTTCTCGGGCTTCACCTACGGGATTAGACAATTGGGTCAAAAGCCAAGGCTTGTTAGGGTAACCCGCATCACCTATGAAGAAAAACAAAAATGGGAAATTTAATTTTTTTTAAAAACAAAGTATTTATAAAAACAAAATTATACTTACCTAACAGCCAGCCATCAGGCATTTTTCTTGTCTCAAATTCATGAAACAGCAATGACTGGCTTTAGGATGAAGGAGTCGTCCCAGGAAAACACACAAAAATATTGGTAAAAATCATTTTGGCATCACAAAACATTCTTCCGAATTCCTGGGCGGTCTGAATTGTACATGCGTACAGTCAATCATGTCCAGAACATTGGGGAATTTCCATTCATTGTAGAAGCCAAATTTGATCTCATTCCATCCGCTGTCAATATCTGGGAATTTAATAAACTGGGTTGTTAGTTTGTGGACCGCCTTAATGACCTGGGTTATACAGCGCGACAGTGTCAGCTGTGAAAAACCGCACGCTTAAGACAAAGTATGCTGGAATGTGCCTGATGACAAAAATGTAACGTAGCCAACAGTTTCTGGAAACCACTGACTGCGTGATTGATCCGTGCCCGAGGTTCCAGGTCAGGCTCCAACAGATTGTACAGCGAATATATTTCATGAGCTGATAAGCGATAATTTTGTATCACCTCGAACTCGGAGAGATCCTCCAGAACACGCTTAGTGCAATTCTGGTATGGATGTGGAAATTATGCACGCACAGACTCATCCAATGCAGACATTTGCTGACCACGATCCTGATCTTCAGGCTCTTGTTCCTCCTCCACACTTGCCTGGATCATGAACATCACAATCTGGTCAGAAAAAGGCTCCATTATTGTAGTCAGTGTAAAAAAATATGAAATATATGGTAAAAACGCAGATTGCCCTAAAAACATTATTCCACAAGACAGATGACTGTAATGGCTGATCTTCTTCCTGAAGTCTTAAGCATAGGAGTGGCTTTGGTGAAGTGTAACCTGGGTAAAAATGTTGAATCATGGGTACAATCCTTCCCTCAGCTGAGTAAAGAAAAAAAAATTAGGCAAAAAAATAAAAATATAATAATGTGGCTCATAAAGAAAAAAAATAACAATAAGATAATTACTTATAATATAAATAGACATGCTAAGAGAAATTAAAATAAAACAAAAAATACAAGTATTTAAAATTTGTTGTCAGATCACAACAGAAAAAGATGTCGGAATGAAGTTGTTGAAAGTCACATCTAAAACCACTGACACCGATTCAACAAACTTCCATTGAATAGGGTCTTGTTGAAAAGCCGTTTTTTTTAACATTAGAAACACTTGACTGCCGAGAAATCAAAAGTCAGAACGGATACGACAGTTTTTTTTTGTCGAAAAGTGGCTGATTGAATTGTTGAGTTTTTTTTGTCGGAAAAGTCCAGTTTTCCAACAAAACGAGCAAATCCATTACTTTGATATATATAACATACATGGCACTGAGCACTCACTGAGGAAGGAGTCGGAGATGTTGCTAATAGCAACTGGAGAAATCCATCTGAGTGGGCATGGCTTGCAGGGGGCGTGACAAACAGAAAGAGCATGAGATGTTTCAGATGGGCATGGTCAGTGTGTGCCCCGGCCCTTCTTCACCCAGTTTGGATCAGGAAGCTACTGGGGAGGTATCCTGGCCCAGACGCTGCTGCTCAGTGTTTGACCCACCAACATAGGTGAAACTGTGTGGTGTGCCCCAGAGCACCCATCAGCAGTGGCAGGTGCCGCACTGGGATAAAACAATAAGCAGCACTATGGGGGTCATTCCGACCCGTTTGCACGCAGCGCAAACGGGTGCAGAATGCGCAAGCGCGGCAGGCGCAGTGCATGTGCGCGATGTTGCCTGGCAACAGGGATTGCCGGGTTACGATGCAATTTACAAAGGAAGCGGTCGCAGAGCCGACCGCTAAGAAGATTGACAGGAAGGAGGCGTTTTCGGGGAGTGGTGAGTATAATGCAGGCGTGTCCAGCAGAACGAGGGCGGAGGAGTGACATCAAAGCCGAGCCCATCATCGCTGGATCCATCGCACAGGGTAAGTAGGTATAGGGCTGGTCTTGTTGTACTTGAAATATTTTTAGCAAGGCAGGGCTGCACAAGCGATCACAGCCCTGCTAAGCTAAAATACACTCCCCCATGGGCATGGACTAGTTGATCGCAGCAGCAGCAAAAAGTTGCTGGCTGCGATCAACTCGAAATGACCACCAATATGCGGAAGCAGAGGCAGACCGAGGTATTGCCGGACACTGTTTGTAACAGCTACTGGATGCCTAAACTGCTGCGCAGCTCTCAGTACACGGCAGTGGAGCATGCAGATGGGGAAGTGTAGTCCTTCCCTTGCGCCGCTGCCTGTAATACTGTTCGACAGGTGCTGCGGCAGCCGGCGGGAGCAACAGGCATGTACAGCAGCAGGGATGCAGAGCAGGGAGAGCCCCTCTCCATCCCAGGGTCTCCCTGCTCTGCATCCCTTTGCTGAGCGAGTAGCGCCGGGCCTGCCAGGTGTCATATTTGTGGGTTTGAGGCTGCCCCCGTAGAGGACTAAGATACCCCCCCTTTTCTTTTTTTGTCTTTCTGTATGATTGCTTTGTTATTTTATGTCACTATTAGTTGATTATTGATGTTGGTTACTTCTTATATGCAACAAGGAAATGTTCTCTTGATATTTTGGAGGGAAAAAAAACATGTACACAATAGAGAGAGGATGAGGCCCATCTGCAGGCTGTCTGGGCCCCCTCCTCTCTAGCCGTCAGAGATGCATTACTGGGCACTAGGGTCTCTAGGGGACCTTAGCGCTGTTCCAGAGTCTACAGCTCATAGGAAAAGGGTGCAGCAGGCATTTTACCAGTGATTTTCCTACTGCGCATGTGTGAAACACCTGGAAAATGTGCAGCACCATTGATTGATCTCTGTAGCGCTGCAGCTTCGCCGCGGGACTCCGGAGGGTAAGTATTAAAAATAATGGTTGTGCGGTGTGCCCCCCCCCCCCCCCCTCCCCGGACTCTGGGGGTTCGTGCACACTGCACACACTGTACCCATTATAAATATGCCAGTGCATGTATGTCTATACTGTTTGAGAGTACAGTTTATACTGTCCCACATGCTGACTATGAATGAATATATGCTATATTTTATATTTATTGTACTTGTGTGGATAATCTGTTCCCTCTTGTTTCTGTCTTTTGCAATTACTGCTAATTATACTCTGTACATTTGTGATATGTCAATTAAAACATTATAAAAAAAACAACAACATAATTTGAATAGGTTAGTAAGCAGGCAAGAACCAGTACATAAAAGTACAGGCTGTCATATAGAATAACATACTGTACATAACTTAAGTACACAAAGAAAGCACCTTTGAGGCCAAAGCACAGTGAAACATGGCTGCACACAACCCAACTCATACAACCATGTGACTCTGTGGCAGGAAGAGCCTACAGGTAAGACTTGTAAAGGTGGGTGATGCAGAAAAACTGAGGTGCGAAGGAAAGACAGTGGCCAGTGTAGAAGTGCTATAACTGTTTTTTTTTTCTCATTCCACTTGTATTTGTATAAGTGGGGCATGGTCTGGTTGTATTATAAAGTGCAAGTTAAGCATTAAACCCATTACTACATGTAGATCACACCCATAAGAAAAACATAGCATTTGAAGCATGAATATTTACTTTACAGTTTTAGTCCTACCCACCCAGGATTCATCATCAAGGCCTCTTTATTCCTCTGTAGTGAGCTGTAAAGTTTATTTATATTTCTACTGATAAGATTGTACTACATTTCCCTGCTATTGCGTAATAACTCATGCAGAACGTTCATATACACTGTCAGAAAGGTTCATATCTCGCTTACAGACTAACACGTGTGGAAACAACAGTAATTTCCGTTTCTGCTTTGCTAACATTCAAGAAGGTAATAATGTTTGCAGCAGTTGAACCTATCTTCAGGTGGTGTTAGTTCCCGATAACCCGCTCCTTCTTATTAGAATGAGTCCCGGATTATGAATGGATAACTCTACCTCCACTGGCACCCTCATTTTACTCATGCACACTTACACTGCCTGGCAGTGTAACCTTTTACAGCAAGTAATTAGTGATAGGACTCACAAGACAGTTACATTTTAGAGCAGCTGTCCTGCAAATAGAGCAATGCTGAATTGTTCCGGTACCTAGGCACCTATTGCCACAATTTGCCCCTGATAATGCATGGTGATGTTATATAAGTGCTCCAGGGGTAGGGGTAGGTGAGGAAAAAGTTCTTTAAAACCCCACCCCATATCCATACATTTATTTGTATACTTTTTAACCTGCATACTGTAGGTCAAATAATACCATGCCCGCCAATCATGCCTGAATGTCCAGGAGAGACCTGAATTTCAGGGAGGTTCACCCTGTCTCCTGAAATAGTGAGCCAGTGTCTGCATGCCACCCGAGTGAAAAGGGTACGCAGAGGAGGTGGGGTACCAATGATTTGGGGGGTAGTATGGTGTTGCTGAGGAGGGCTCGACATTATGGCCAGGGGACTGTGCAGCGCTGTCATCACTGACAGCTTATACTCTGTGTATACTCCTATAACAGGATGCATTTCCTGGGATTTTTAGTGTGAACAATAGAGGTTAAGTGTTAACTTTCACAATGATGGTCTTTAAAGACGTTTTTCTTCGCTGGTCATCTTTTCTCTGTTAGGTGTTTTAGGTCTCAGCATTATATTTCGAGAAAAGTATTCAGATATTGTTTAATTCAGTGGTTCTCAAACTGTGTGCCGTGGCACCCTGGGGTGCCTCAGGACACTTACAGGGGTGCCTTGTATTGGTGGTCCAGGACCAATTGAAATTATTTATGTTCAATGTAATAGGCAAAACCAGTGCTGGTGGCATTCAATCATATAATGTGTTGACAAACAGAAGCAAATCTTGTCCCTCCCCACACAACTGACCCTAAGGATGACATATAAACACAATTTACTTCATTTAATATTTCTTTCTAAATTTCTCAATAGGAAACTTTTGGCCTAGGGGTTCCGTGAAAATAATTCTGTTACTCTAGGAAGGCGTGACACAAAAAAGTTTTGGAATCACTGGTTTATTGTAATAATTTGTTCTCTCCGAAATAACCCCCCACCCCCATGGAACCATGGAATCCTTTTCCACTGTCATTATGATCTAAGTATAGAACATGTCAATACTTTGTGATATTGGGGCAGGTGTACTCAGATCAGTGGCGTAAGTTCATACAAAGTGCCCGGAGGCGATATAGATGGGGGTGCCCCGCCCCCACCCCATAGCTTTGGGGACTCCCATATGCTACTGACAGCATTGGTCACCCCCATATTCTACCAACAGCATTGGTGACCCCCAGAAACTACAGATAGCATCAGTGATCCCCAGATACTACAGACAGCATTAGTGAACAACATAACATATACTACAGACAGCATTAGTGGTCACCATATACTATATCCCTCAATCTAATTAAAAAAAACTCACAGGCACAGCAGACCAGTAGTGGAACACAAGAAGAACCAAATACTACTTACAGGCACAGCACACCATTACTGGAACACAAGAAGAACAGGACACTACTCACAGGCACAGCAGACCAGTCTGGAACACAAGAAGAACAGGACACTACTCACAGGCACAGCAGACCAGTCTGGAACACAAGAAGAACCAAATACTACTTACAGGCACAGCAGACCATTCCTGGAGCACAAGAAGAACAGAACACTACTCGAAGGCACAGCAGACCAGTTCTGGAACACAAGAAGAACAGGACACTACTCACAGGCACAGCAGACCAGTACTGGAACACAAGAAAAACAGGACACTACTCACAGGCACAGCAGACCAGTCTGGAGCACAAGAAGAACAGAACACTACTCACCGGCACAGCAGTCCAGTAGTGGAACTCAAGAAGAACCAAATACTACTTACAGGCACAGCAAACCATTAGTGGAACACAAGAAGAACAGAACACTACTCACAGGCACAGCAAACCAGTAGTGGAACACAAGAAGAACGTCATCGCACACCGCACAGCAAAGGTCCTCCCCACGAAGGGAAACTAGATGCGTAGCGTCTAGTTTCCCTTCACAGCGGGCGGCGGCAGCGGGACAGAGCGGGCAGCGGGGGGCACAGCAGCAGCGGATCTTGCCATGGTGTGGCACCCTCTGGATGGTGCCAGCGCCCTCCAGAAGGCGGCACCCCGGGCAAAAGTCCTGCTTGCCCGTGGCAAGATCCGCTATTGGGCACAGCAGACCAGTACTGGAACACAAGAAGAACAAAGCACTATTCATAGGCACAGCAGCTGGTACTGCAACAAAGGAAGAAAAGAACACCACATGTACTGTAGGTATAGCAGACAGTACTGGAAGACATTGCTGCTTTTTATATGATGTCATTTACTATGAGTTTAAGAAATAAAAAAGACAGTAGTTTTCTTTACCAAAGATTTGTGCCTTACATTTCTATCCACAATGCACAAATTCTAATCTGTAAGAATAGTAAAAAGCCACAAAGGTGGATGTAATGTAATATCCCGTCTATGTAATTAAATGTAACCAAAATCAAATTTTCAAGCGTAGTAATGTGGTGCAAATTAATTTACCAGTCAAATCTCATCCTAACCCTCTGTCCCATGCTCGGTCTACCCCATCTGTGTCACCCCTGTCTGTCTGCCCCTCCCCTTTAGAATGTAAGCTCTTCCCTCATGTGCTTATCCTTTTCTTACTTTAATAATCCTCAACTGCCCAATTCCTGCAGTTTTTTGGCCACCTTGGAACTTATCTCTATGGCCCTCATTCCGAGTTGTTCGCTCGTTGCCGATTTTCGCTATGCTGTAATTTGCTGCTAAATGCGCATGGTACGCAGCGCGCATGCGCTTAGTTATTTGACTAAAAACGTAGCAGTTTTGCTATGGCTTCTCATTCGCACTGCTGATCGGTAAATGATTGACAGGAAAGGGGCGTTTCTGGGTGGTAACTTAGCGTTTTCTGGGAGTGTGCTAAAAAACGCAGGCGTGTCAGGGAAAAACGCGGGAGTGTCTGGAGAAACGGGGGAGTGGCTGGCCGAACGCAGGGTGTGTTTGCGACATCAAACCAGGAACTAAAGGGACTGAGCTGATCGCAATCTGTGAGTAGGTCTGGAGCTACACAGAAACTGCAAAGAATTATTTAGTAGCCGTTTTGCTAATCTTTCGTTCGCAATTCTGCTAAGCTAAGATACACCCCCAGAGGGCGGCGGCCTAGCATGTGCAATGCTGCTAAAAGCAGCTAGTGAGCGAACAACTCGGAATGAGGGCCTATGTCGTTTACTGGTGTAGTTATGCTTAGTTACCCTGTACTTGTCCTATATTGTCTTCAACTGTAAGTTACTGTTTTCCTGTTTTGATTATGTGCATATGTACTCTGTAATTGGGCGCCGCGGAACCCTTGTGGCGTCATATAAATAAAGGATAATAATAATAATAATATTACCTGTCATCAGGACACTAATGTAACACAATGGGCCTAATTCAGATCTGATCGCTGGGCTGCGTTTTTTTGCTGCCCTGTGATTAGATAGTCGCCGCCTACAGGGGGAGGGTTAAATCGCTGTGCAAGTGTGTGATCACATCTCTAGCAGAGCTGCACAAACTGATTTTGCATAGCCCAGATTATGAACAAACAAAAAATACCAACTGCGCTCACATGAAAAATTCACAGTTTTATAATTGTTTTAAAATTAATACACAAATACACATTAAAACGATCTGGCACAAATCATGCCAATAAGAACATATTAATACTGAGCCTTAATAAGCCAATCTCTGACTCGCAGTTAATCACTTCAGGGCAGTCTTTGTGCAAAATGCCGGCATATGCAATTATTGCTGAAAGATGAAAAGTCTTGCAAGGCATACGTATGCATACATTAAATGGTGTCCAGGTTTGAGGAGTATAGTTACCAAGTCCCAAGTGGCATATCAGCCGGGTATTCCACCTAGCAGGGTTCTGGAGTGCTCTCTCTATCCCACGCAGTGATAATGGTGGTTCTCCCTTTGTTAATCTCCACAGATGAGGGACTGGAATCTCCTGATGTGCAAATAGCCTGTGCACCGTCCTGTAGGAATCCTTAGCGACGTCCTGGTCAGAGATTTGGCCCCCTAACGCGTTTCACTGTCACTTGGCAGCTTTGATGGTATTTTTTGTTTGTTCATAATCTATGCCATTGGGGTGAACGACTATCACCTCTCCCAACAGCAGCTTGGAGAACCAGCTCAGTTACAGCGCCTGTTTTTTTACCATTTATGGTAAATTAACTTTTCTCTGCATAGCCCAGAACTTACTCTTCCCGTGCAATTGATTCCTGCTGATCGGGGGCCGGACACTCCTGGAAAACGGTCAATTGCCACCCACAAATGGCCTCTTCCTGTCAATCACCTTGCGAACGCCCATGCATTCGGATTTTTCGCACCATCCCGTCACTAGGCGCCGTTGCCTGTTGCTGTTGTGCGACGCGTTGGTGCATTGTGGTGCATGCGCAGTTCGGATTTGATCGCCTGCTGTGCGAAAACACAGCAGTGATCAGACCTGAACTAGGCCCAATTTATATAGAAACTACAGCAAAAAAAAAAGTGGCAGTGTTGACTCGCTGACTTGTAAATATCACAAATAATAAATGCTGATGTCGAATTTTTTGTTCTACCTGGTTCCCAGATACATGTCCCCAGGGCAAGTGACAAGTGTTTTTTTTGTTTTAACTATTTCCTTCTAAATATCTGAGACTTGCTCTGTTATGTACTCTATGCTGCAAGCTGGAATTATTTACTTACTGACATCATGACATTAACATCTCTTTATATGGTGCCAGCATACCCTGTAACACTTTATAATTTGGTACAAACACAGTATTAAAGGCTAGTTAACTATTAACATACACATTAGTCAGTAAGAGAGCCCTTCTACCAAGTTTACAATCTATAGGAAACAGGAGATTTACAGTATATGTGAGGTTTAGTGAGCTTGCTGTATAGTGCGGTGGGGTGAGGCAGGTGAGGCGGAGCCTTTCCTGTCATTCAAACGTTTGTATTGAGAGTATTGACTGTATAAAGTATATGAAAAATACACATAATCTGTTTGAAATATCTTCTCTGTGTTATTCTAATAATTTTTATAGCCAAAACTCTGGAGTAAAAAGTCTATGGCAGGTGAGGCAGTGCCTCACCTGTCCTTCTTTTCAGCACATCTCTGATCAAAACTCGCCTAATTTCCAGGAGTTTATACTGCTGCACCTGTATATAATGCACAGATGTACCCTTTGGTTCATATATTGCATGTAAATCTGGCTCTGGTACTAGCCAATGCCTCCTGAGCCATTTAGCTCACCGCACGTAACCCGGGGTCACCACATAGAAATGGGAAAAAGTGCTTGGGTCAGAGGGCATAGAGGGTTTTTGAATACAGATGAATAAGTGGTGGCTTGTGTGAACTCTGCAGTGTGGTGGTAATCGGGTGGGAGGGTTAAGGTGTATTAGGAATTTGCTAAGCTTGCCGGAAGTGAGGGGTTTCCAGGGAACAGTTCAGGGTTTGGATGCAACCAAAAAGCCTTGTACAAGATAGGGTGTTTTATACACTGGGAGTAGCCTGAAAAAGTTTTGTAATAGGCAGTGCCGTAGCAAGTTTTCCTTACCTGGCATCCCTCCACCAACCTTGCACAGGATATCATGACATCACACAACAAGCTCCAGGGGAGATGTGGAGGAGCAGGGAGCTGGCTTCCGGGAATGTCCTAAAGATGCACTCTGCTGCTTTACTTGCAACATGTTGTAGGGATTGCCATTGGTATGTTATCCATTGAGGGATAACCTTGATGGTGTAAAACCACCTGTAAGGGAACCACTGCTGATTGCATTTGTGTTAAAAGAGCTGCGGGCCAATCAAAGTCCGGGGGTAGAGCTTTGTGGTTGTCTGGAATGGAGCTAAGCTCTGTGTCCGATACATTGAGAAAAAAAAAAAAAGAGATATGGTAGACTTACCATGGTTAACTCTCTTTCTGCGAGGTACACTGGGTTCCACAGGGAAAACATTGGGGTGTAGAGCGGGATCTTGATCCAGAGGCACCATCAGGCAAAGCTTTGACTGTCCCAGGATGCATTATTGGGGCCTCCTCTATAACCCCACCTCCAGGCACTGAGAGCTCAGTTTCATTAACCAGTCCAATGCAGGAACAGGAAAAAGAGAAGGCAGATGTCAGTCACATATAACCACAATCTCACAACAGGAGAGGGAACCAGCGACTAATGCCATACAATCCAAAGAAGCTAGGAGTGTCAGGGTGGGCGCCCTTTGGAACCCAGTGTACCTCGCAGAAAGAGAGTTAACCATGGTAAGTCTACCATAACTCTCCTGTTCTGCAGCAGGGTACACTGTGTTTCACAAGGAAAACGTTTGGGAAGTCCTAAAGCAGTTCCTCAAGGAAGGGGACGTGCCCTAGCGGGTAAAAGAACCCAGTGACCAAAGAAGGCATCCTGGGAGGCAGACGTATTAAAGGCATAGAACCTAATGAAGGTGTTCACTGAGGACCACGTAGCCGCCTTACACAATTGTTCTTGGGACGCGCCACGACGGGCCACTCAAGAAGGTCCAACAGACCAAGTAGAATGGGCTTTAACTGCAGAAGGAGCTGGGAGTCCAGCCTGCACATAGGCTTGTGCAATCACCACTGGCCAATGTCTGCTTATTCGCAGGCCAGCCACATTTATGAAAACCAAACAAAACAAGAATCTGACCTCCTGATAGAGGCAGACCTCTCCAGATAGATAAGGAGAGCCCTAACCACATCCAAAGAACATTCGTTGGGAGACAAATCCAAAGAGTCAAAGGCCGGGACCACAATCTCTTGGTTAAGGTGAAAGATGACACCACCGTAGGCAGATAACCTGGGCAAGTTCGTAGAACTGCCCAGTCCCGGTGGAATATGAGAAAGGGTGGACCACAGGACAAAGCGCCTAAGTCAGACACCCGTCTTGCAGAGGCAATGGCCAGCAAGAACAGGACCTTGAGCCATTTAAGGTCCACTGATTCAAGAGGTTGAAATGGAGACTCTTGCAGAACATTCAGCACAACAGACATGGAGCCAAAGGAGGGACATAGGGAGGCTGAATCCGAATAACGCCCTGAATGAACGTCTGACAATCAGGTACAGAGGCAATTTCTCTCTGAAACCAAACTGACAAGGCAGCTATATGAACCTTGATGGATGCCAGATGAAGACCTAAGTTCAGGCCTCTTTGCAGAAAAGCCACCATTCTGGAATTTCTGAATCTATGGACATTGTAATTCTTCTCAGCACACCAGGTGAAGTAAGAATTCCAAACTCTGTAATAAATCCGTGAAGAGGCCGGTTTGCGGCTTTCAACATCGTTTGAATAACCACCTCTGAAAATCCTTTGGCTCTCAGGAGTGATGCTTCAAGAGCCACGCCGTCAAAACCAGTCTGGCCAGGTCTGGGTAGAGACAAGGGCCCTGCACGAGGAGGTGTGGCCGTTGAGGAAGTAGAAGGGGATGCCCCATTGATAGACCTTGCAGGCCTGGAGAACCAATGCCTTCTGGGCCACGCTGGAGCGACTAGAAGCAGCCATCCTCCTTCCTGTTTGAACTTCCGTAGAACCCTGGGCAGGAGTGACACTGGAGGGAACACGTAAGGCAGCCAAAAGTTCAATGGAATTGCCAGTGCATCCACGAACGCTGCTTTAGGATCCCTTGTCCTTGATCCGAAGACCAGAACCTTGTGATTGTGTCGAGACACCATTAGGTCTACGTCCGGTAGACCCCACCTGCCCACTGGGACTTGAAAGACTTCTGGATGAAGACTCCACTCACCGGCACGTACGTCCTGACGACTGAGGTAGTCCACTTCCCAGTTCAGGACCCCGGAATGAACACTGCCGATATACTTGGCAGATGGCGTTCCGCCCAACAAAGGATTTCTGACACTTCCTTCTTAGCCATGCGGCTTCAAGTGCCGCCTTGATGGTTTATGTACGCCACTGTCGTGGCATTGTCTGACCGTACTTGAACTGGTCTGTTCCATACCAGAGGCAGGGCGAGTGATAATGAACTGAACACCGCCCTCAGCTCTAGGATGTTTATTGGGAAGAGTGATTCTTCCTTGGTCCACCGTTCCTGAAAAGATTGTTGCTCCAGCACCGCTCCCCAGCTCCTCAAACTAGCAACCGTCATCAGGAGGACCCAGTCGGGGATCCAGAAGGGACGACCCCTGCTTAATTGTTGGTCCTGGAGCCACCAGGTCAGTGACAAATGAACCTCTGGAGTCAACAAGATCATTTGGGATCTGATCCGATGAAGAAGGCCATCCCACTTGGCAAGAATTAATCGTTGCAGAGTGCGGGAATGATATTGAGCGTACTCCACCATGTCAAACATCGACACCATCAGGCCAAGTACCTGCATCGCCAAGTGAATCAACACTCTGGAGTGATGGATGAAGTGTCTTATCCTGTCCTGGATTTTCAGGACCTTGTCTGGAGACAGGAATAGTCTCTGACTGTGTGTGATCAGAAGCACCCCTAGGTGCACCATGCTCTGAGCTGGGACCAGCGAGGACTTCTTCCAATTGATCAGCCGTCCGTGGGCTTGTAAGCAACTCACCATCAATTGTAGATGACTGAGAAGGACATTGTGGGAACTCGCCAGAACCAGCAGGTCGCCCAAGTACGGTAGGATTCTGACTCACTGGTGATAGAGGTGCGCCGTCATCATGGCCATAACCTTGGTGAAGATCTGAGGAGCTGTGGCCAGTCCGAAAGGCAGAGCCTGGAACTGGTAATGACTGTAGCAAATAGCAAACCGCAGGAACTGCTGATGCGATATAGCAATAGGAATATGCAGAGAAGCATCCTGTATATCCAGGGCTGCCATGTAATCTCTGGGTTCCATCACCAGCACAATAAGGTTGTGATTCCATACTCACAAATTTGTTCTTTGACTTGAGGGTGAGTTTAGGCCGAAACCACCCATTGGGTTTCTGCACAAGAAACAGGGTTGAATAATAGCCTCTGCCAAGCTAGGACTGAGGTACCGGCACAACCACTCCAGTACTCAGGAGAGAACCTACCACCATTTGTAGAGCCTGCACCTTCAACGGATTCGTAGGGAGTACCGTAGTGCAGAACTGGTGATGGGGGTGTCTCTTGAAGGAGAAAGCATACCCATGAGAGACAATTTCCAGGACCCAAGCATCTGAAGTGGTCTTTAAACAGACATGGGAAAACTGTAGAAGTTGGCCTCCCACCCTGGGGTCCTCCAGGGGTAGGCCCGCCCCATCATGCAGCAGGCTTGTCTTGTTTCAAAGCAGGCTGACGGGCTGCCCAGGATTGTTTCACCTTGGGCTTGGTGGTCTTGGGAGCAAGTCTGGCGTAAGACTGACCCTTGGCTTTCCTTTGAGGTCAAAGGGAATGAAAAGTGGTACTCTTCTCCTTCTGAGCAGAAGGATTAGTAGAAGGAAGAAAAGCAGTCTTAACAGCTGCTAATTCAGACACCGTTTTATTCAGGTCCTCTCCAAATAAAATGTCCCCAGTAAAGGGGAGTACCTCCAAGGTCTTCTTGGAGTCCAAATCCACTTTCCACGACCTTAACCACAGTATGCGGTTAGCCAATACCTTACCTCAGAGGACGCCTCCTGAATGTAATAGTCATTCAGGCGGTGCATATGTGAGACAGGTATTGTCTGGCCTTGTCAGAAATATCCTTGGGCAGCTCATCATCTAGCGCCTGAACCCATGCCCCAATACCCTTTGCGGCCCAGGAGGCAGCTATGGTGGGCCTATGAATGGCCCCTGCGAGGGAATATATAGACTTCAGGCATCCCTCCACACACTTATCTGTCGGTTCCTTCAGTGAAGTGACAGTGATGACAGGCAGAGTAGACACCACGAGACGGGTGACGTGAGAATCCACCGGCGGTGGGTATTTCCATTTACTACATAACTCTGCTGGGAGAGGATAGCAAGCCAAAGCCCGTTTAGGGAGCGGGAATTTCTTACCTGGGGTCAACCAGGGTTCCTTCCTGATGTCCACAAGATAATCAGAATGGGGTAATATAGTTTTAACCACCTTCTGTTATTTAAACATATCCGTTTTCTTGGCCACTGTAGTGGAATCCTCACCCTCAGTGATTTGAAGGATCTGTTTAATAGCATCCACCAGGGTAGGGACATAAACCTGTAAGGTAGAATCCTCATCAGTAACATATGATTCAGAGTATGACAGGACCGTATGCTCCCCCTTATCGTCAGATGAAACATCAGAGAAGTTAGTATATTGTGAGGAGGAAGCAGCCCGCTTAGAGATTCCAGAGATGTGGGAGTGACCTAGAGTAGATTTCTGTCTAACCAAAGACTGATTTAACTGTTGCAGCTCGGTAGACAAATTTTTCGCCCAAGGCGGATTTACTATAGGGACAACTTGTGGTGGCAGTGACACTGGAGGTCCCATAGGGGAGGCTAAACTGTCCACCAGAGTCCCCAGGAGGGTGGTGAACATAGCCCAGAGTGGCTTTATTGTAGTTACAGGAGCTGCAGGCTGCTGGGAGGTATATGACATTTAGCACACAGACCATCACACAATACTTCCCCCTCAGGTAAACCTCTGGAGCATACCTTGCAAATTACAGGAGCCTCCAGAGTTTTACTGGCTTATTGTTAGATATTGTAATAAAGCAACAATTAGGCTAATAGTATGATGAAGCCAGACAGAGTACAGAACTTGCGGACACAGGCCCTCATTCCGAGTTGTTCGCTCGCAAGCTGCTTTTAGCAGCATTGCACACGCTAAGCCGCCGCCTACTGGGAGTGAATCTTAGCATAGTAGATTTGCGAACGAAAGATTAGCAGATTTGCGAATAGACAGTTCTTAGCAGTTTCTGAGTAGCTCCACACTTACTCTGCCACTGCGATCAGTTCAGTCAGTTTCGTTCCTGGTTTGACGTCACAAACACACCCAGCGTTCACCCAGACACTCCCCCGTTTCTTCAGACACTCCCGCGTTTTTCCCAGAAACTGCAGCGTTTTTTCGCACACACCCATAAAACGGCCAGTTTCCGCCCAGAAACACCCACTTCCTGTCAATCACACTACGATCACCAGAACGAAGAAAAAACCTTGTAATGCCGTGAGTAAAATTCCTAACTGCATAGCAAATTTACTTGGCGCAGTCGCACTGCGGACATTGCGCATGCGCATTAGCGACTAATCGCTCCATTGCGGAAAAAAAAATAACGAGCGATCAACTCGGAATGACCACCACAGTACACAACCAGCATCAGAATACACAAACTTGTGAACTAGATCCCGGTGTATGCTACTGTAACACAGTAAAATATCCGTATAGCGATAAGTATTGTGTACACAATATTAGAGGACCCTGTTGCACCTAGGGCCTAATTCAGACCTGATCGCTGCTGTGCATTTTTGCACAGCGGCGATCAGGTCTGAACTGCACCATGCCACTGTGCGCTGGCGCATGCCAGACAGCCGACGGCCGTCTCAGCCCTGCAATCGCCTCTGCCTGATTGACAGGCAGAGGTGGTCGCTGGGCGGGAGGGGGCAGGTCAGCGGCATTTGGCCGCCGTTTAGGGGGCACGGCACGGGTAACGCAGGAGTGCCTGGATCGTTGGAGGGGCCGACCCTCACAGCAACGAGTAGCTCCTGCCAGCGCGCAGGAGCTGCACTGGCAGGGAGCTACTCCTGGTGGGTCATTCTGAGTTGATCGCTCGCTAGCTACTTTTTGCAGCCGTGCGAACGCGTAGTTGCCGCCCACAGGGGAGTGTATATTTGCTGTGCAAGGGCGCAATTGCTTTTGCAGCCGAGCGGTACAAAAATAGTATGTGCAGTTTCTGAGTAGCTCAGTACTTACTCAGCCCTTGTGATCACTTCAGCATGTCCGGTCCCGGAATTGACGTCAGACACCCGCCCTGCAAACACCCTCCTCCTGTCTATCTCCTTGCGATCGGCTGTGCAAATGGATTCTTGTTTAAATCCATCGCACAGCAACGATCCGCATTGTACCCGTATGACGTGCCTGCACATTGTGGCCCCCCTAAAGTACAAAAGCATCACCGCTGTGCGATGCTTTTGTACTTGTGCTGGGGGGGGGGGGGTTTGGGCCTGACATGCGGGGCGGACTAGCCCTGTGCTGGGCGTCCCCCCGCGTGTCAGTGTGAATGATCGTAGCTGTGCTAAATTTATCTATGATCAGGTCTGAATTAGGCTCCTAGTCCCTTCGGGTGTAGAATATAATGATAGCTACCTTAGATGGGATACACATGTGAGTGAACCATACAGCAGGTACAGGCACACATAGTCACAGGCAATGCAGAGATAAAACTGCACTGGACTAGTATATATATATATATATATATATATATAAAAACACAGCGCGGCCCTAATCCAGAGGTATATATCAGAATACTTGTACAATATATTCTGTAATAGGTACACTCTTTCTTAACTAACGCTATCTGTATAAGATCTGTAGAATATTCAAGTGTCTGTAAAGTCTCAGTGCTGTGGACAGGCGGCTTTACAGGGGAGACCTTGCCCTGCAATCCCAGAGACCAGTAGCAGCTATGCTCAGACGATGGCGCCCAGCGTCTCTGTCAGGGAATGAGGGAAAATGTGAGGCAGCTCCAGGGCGCGAAATCTGCGAGGAGATGGCGCCCTGTGCCAGGGGAGAGGCTACAGGTCAAGCGCCAGCTCCCCTATGCTGGTCCTCACTGCCAGTACTATGGAGCCTTACCAATAGGGGTGTTAGTACACCCTACCTGTACTCCTATGCCCTGGCGGATATAGTGGGGTCTCTGCTCGGTGACAGTGTCCATGCCAGCGTCGCAGTCCGTCTCCCTAGACTGCGAACTGGAATGTGATTTAGTGGCAGGTCCCACCTGGGGGACCCTCTTACATCCTCCCTTTGTAGCAGCCACGCGAACCAGAAGAGCGTCTGCGACCATGTGCCTAAGCCGGAGCGTCTCCGCCGCAAGTACCCGGGATCTGAGCTGCAGCAGTATGCAACGCCGCTTGGGAGGTGACGGAGATGCAGCACTGAATGTCACACTGACATAACAGTGCTGCGGCCCTTGAAGTCTTCTGTTAGCTTTTTCAGGGCTGCCCAGTGCAGCCCGCCTGTTAGGTGACCTGCTGCCTGCAGTCACCACTCGAAACTGAGCTCTCAGTGCCTGGAGGCGGGGTTATAGAAGAGGCCCCAATGCATCCTGGGACAGTCAAAGCTTTGCCTGATGGTGCCTCTGGATCAAGATCCCGCTCTACACCCCAATGTTTTCCCCGTGGAACACAGTGTACTCCATTGCAGAAAAATTGGTAGCTCTGTACTTACGATGGCGTGACATCATCTGATTCTCCCCAATCTACGGCATCCGCAGCGCTATTAGAACACAGTGAAAATGGCTCAGCGACCATTTTCACTGAGTTCTGCGCATGCGCAGTAGAGAAATATCAGGGAAAATGGCCACTGCACCGTTTTCCCGGAGATCTGCGCATGCACAGTAGAGTCTGAGCCCTCTAGTGCTCAGACTCTACAGCGCTCCAGGCAGAGAGGAGGGGGCCTGAACGGAGGAGGCTGAACACGGGCCTCCTCCACTCTTAAAACGCCCCTGCCCATAGGCCTTGCACCCTGAGCGGCAGCACTGTTAGTTGGACACCATTTGTTAGAGCTCTGGTAATAGGGAATGGGAACAGGAAACAGGTAGGATATGCACAAAAGTGACACAGGTAAATATGATGCTGTTATGATTCAATTTTCCCTTTTACTACCAGAGATTTGCTGCCTTTGTAAAATTCAGGTTTCTTGTAAAACATTTATTGCAGGTTCCAACATTTTGTACAGCACAGCAAACCATAGATTACTGACAGTACACGTAGAACGGACAATAAACTCCCATGATGTTATACGTTGTTTGCACCTAAAAACCTCATGCAAACACAGTGTAATACAGGGTATGTCTAAGTACTAACCAGAAAAGTTTATAGTGTTTTATAAACTTTGTTTTATACTTGTTCACTCTCAAAACAGTTGTATGTATGAAAAATCACAAATAAAATATTATACTAAAACATATTCCTTTTTCTTGTGTGGTCATTTGTGGGACATAATGTTGTTTTCTTATTCTTTGTGTTATTTTCCTTCTCTTATAATGGACGCCACAATTTTGAATAACTCTTGTTTTTTTTTCAATAGTCACTAATAAGGGGGACAATTCTGCCTTCTATGCAGAGATTAAAGTGAGCCGGAACGGGGCGGAACTGCATTCCGTCAGTTCCAATTGGAGACAGAACGCAGTTCCGCCTCCTCCGGCTCACCTAACCCAGAATGTGAGCCCACAGCCGCATGGGGATGTCGGGCGCCCGCACCTTCCTCTCAGCGGCTCACTCTGAGCTCCGGTTACCACTGTGTGCGGCGCTATGGGAGAGATGTCATGACGTCTCTCCCATAGAACCGAGGAGCTGACGGCCAGGCGGAGGTCAGCGGTCCGGAAGCAGAAGCGGGGCTGGTGAGTATTGTGTGTGTTTTATTGTTTTGTTTTTGTGTGTGTGTGTGTGAAGCGGTGCTACTTGGGGGCAGCTTCTACTGGTGGCAGCTGTACTGGGGGCATAACTATAGGGGGCATCTGTACTGGGGGCATAACTACAGGGGGCATCTTCTACTGGGGGCATAACTACAGGGGGCAGCTTCTACTGGGGGCATAACTACAGGGGGCATTTGTACTAGGGACAGTTTCTACTGAGGGCAGCTTCTACTGGGTGCATAACTACATGGGGCTTCTGTACTGGGGCAGCTTCTACTGGGGGCATAATTGCAGGGGCATTTGTACTAGGGACAGCTTCTACTGGGGGCAGCTACTACAGGGGGCATCTGTACTGGGGCAGCTTCTACTGGGGGCTTCTGTACTGGGGACATCTTCTACTGGGGGCATAACTGCAGGGGCATCTGTACTAGGGGCATAACTACACGGGGCAACTTCTACTGGGGGCATCTGTACTGGGAGCAGCTTTTACTGGGGTCATAATTACAGGGGGCATCTGTACTGGGGGAATCTGTACTGGGAGCAGCTTTTACTGGGGTCATAATTACAGGGGGCATCTGTACTGGGGGCTGGTTCTACTGGGGGCATACCTACTGTAACATAGTAACATAGTAATTGAGGTTGAAAAGAGGCAAAATGCCCATTGCGTTCAACCTGTATTTTATATTAAGTTTAGTTGATTTTACTGTACCTGCTGAAGAATGTTTTATGACTAGTTAACAACTACAAATCATGATACACCTGAATTATCAACGTCAATATTTTAAATGTTGTAACCTTGGATATCCTTTTCAATCAGAAATTCATCCAATCCCCTTTTAAATGCATTACAGAGTCCACCATTACCACCTTCCCTGGCAAGGAATTCCAAATCCTTATTGCCCTAACAGTGAAGAACCCTTTCCTCCGTTGCGTACGGAATTTCCTCTCCTCCAGCCTCAGCAAGTGCACATGTGTCCTAAACAGATTTCTTTTAATAAATAATTCCTCTGATAACTCTTTGTAGTGCCCCTTTACATATATGAGGACAGTAATAATGTCTCCTCTTACTGGGGGCAGCTTCAACTGGGGTCATAATTACAGGGGGCATTTATACTGGGGGCAGCTTCTACTGGGGGCATAACTACAGGGGGCATCTGTACTGGGGGCATAACTACAGGGGGCATCTGTACTGGGGCATAACTACATGGGGCAGCTCTACATAATTTAAATTGGGGATACTATTGGGTGGCCACGCCCCTTTCTTTTTAGACCATGCCCCTTTTTTGCGGCGTGCTCCTACGGCGCGCACAATCCCTTTAGAGCTGGGGTGTAGGGTGAGTTCCACCTCCACTCCAGGACCACTTTGAGCACTGCTTCTATGTGATGTATAATTAGGTTAACAGAGAGTAACAATGAGTTTATGGAGTGTGGCCCTTATTCAGCATCAGTTGCAAATGTAAATTATCGCGCAATGAGCAATTATCGGTACACTGTACATCTGTACACAACCAAACCATACTTGCCTACCTGACCCTCTCCATGAGGGAGAAAATGCTCTGTTCCTGGACTTTCCTGGTAATGTATGATTGCTATCACCTGTGGTGAGCTAGTTAATTGATAAGAAAGGTGTTTCACCACAGGTGATGGTAATCATACATTACCAGGAAAGTCCAGGAACAGAGCATTTTCTCCCTCATGGAGAGGGTCAGGTAGGCAAGTATGAACCAAACACCAGACAGTGGGCATGCGCCAAGTCTTGTTTTAGTGATCTACCCTACGTATCTGCAAACACCGCAATTCCAGTGAGTTTCTCCCCATCCTGCCTGCTTCACTAGGATGTGGGTGGGATGCGGGAGACTTGCTTACTCTTCCATGGGTGCTGGGGACTACCCGAAAATAAGGAGTCTCCCGTTACTTCCATGAAAGTAGGAAAGTATTACTGACTAGAACATGTGTGTCTGCAATAGCAGCTGTATAACTTGTAACAGTCCATGGTAGATAACAGATAGAGCAGGAGGCTGTGTGTAGTTGAAAGCACATGTATCACTGCAGGTAGCAGACAACACACTACTGTAAGATGAGCGCTGATTACAACAGGGAGAGCAGATGGTTATTCCTTGCTGCAGAATGGTGATCGCTGAGCACAGGACTGAATCACATAGTGAAATGGAAGTACTCTTGATTATCACTGCAGAGAACTGAATAGATGCCGGTGGTCTGGAACAGAGAACAGCTTCTGACACAGGAGACCTAGAAGACTAGTTGAACTGGCAATATACAGACGGCACAGAGCAGTTTAAATAGGGAGCACTAGCACAGAATTGGATGTGAAAGTCTTGTGCAGCCTACGACCCTGTGAATGGCTGAATCCATCTCTGCTGACCTCAGGCAAGAAGATGGCACCCATGTCACGCTGGACCGCAGCTACAGGGGGATCCTTATATGACTGACCAGCAGATATACACCAGCCAGTAAATGAGTATGTTAGGAGGGTCCAAATACCGATTTGTGACAGGTTGATCATATGACCATAGTGTGATTTCCGATAGAGCTCTCCTAGGCTGCAACGGGCAATATCTGCCCCCACTATACATGAGTTACACAGAGATTGATCATACTGATTTCGGAAACAGTACCAAAATACAAGAGACACAACACAATAACAATGATCTATCCTTCACAAATACATGTTGGTTCCTATTAATATCCTTATTGGCTTCATGGAACTTCTGTATACTATCCCTTAGAATACCTTCCAGTACTTACCCCACTATAGAAATAAGACTAACTGGTCTATAATTGCCCGGTTCAGCTTTACTTCCCTTTTTGAATATCGGCACTACTTTCGCTATACGCCAGTCTTTTGGAACCATACCTGATGTAAGTCAGTCATTGAAGCTCAAAATAGCGGTCTTGCTAGTTCAGAGTGAAGCTCCATGAGAACCTTGGATGAATTAATCTAATTTTTTTTTTAATTGATCACAGACTACCTCCTCACTTAAATAAGCACTTAGCAGTGGGATATTATCTTTGTTGAGATTGTGTGTTAATCCCTGCATCTGGTCCTCTCTTGTAAATACCGATGAGAAAAACGCATTTAATTTGTCTGCTATGTCATTATCGCTTTTGATTAAGACTCCCAGCTTGTCCTTTCAAGGGCCTATACTCTCCTTCTTTAATTCTTTGCTGTTGATATATTTAAAAACAAATTTGGGGTTCAATTTGCTTTCCTTTGCTACTAGCTTTTCAGTTTCTACTTTAGCCGCTCTTATTTCTTTCTTGCATATTTTATTACAATCCTCATTGTGCTGGAATGACTCCGCATTGCCGTCTGATTTGTATTTTTTTGAATGATCGCCTTTTTTTGCCCATTAGTTCCTTAATCTTTTTGTTAAGCCACATTGGTTTGGAATTTTTAGTACTTTGTTTGCTGCCCATGGGAATAAATTTGTGAGTATTATTATCAAGCATTGATTTTAATACCTCCCATTTCTCCGTAGTATTTTTTCCTCGAAACAAAGTTTCCCATTCAATGTCCCTTAAAGCTCCCTCATCCTGTCAAAGTTGGCTTTGCTAAAGTTTAGAGTCCTAGTTGAGCCAATAAAGGACTGCTTCTGAAAACTGATATTGAATGTGACAATTTTGTGGTTGCTGTTTCCCGTGGGCTCCCCTACTATAAAATTTGATATCAATTCCCCATTGTTAATGTACAGTATAATAACTGCCTGGGAGTATGTCATCTGGATTGCGCAGCCCTGCCCTTATACTGAATGTACAAATGGTGTGTTTATACTCTGTGGAGATAAGGATCTTTTTGGACAGTTTTATTTACGATACAGCAAAGTTAAGCATACAAATCAGAGACTACACTATGGGGGTCATTCCGAGTTGATCGTAGCTGTGCTAAATTTAGCACAGCTACGATCATTCACACTGACATGCGGGGGGACGCCCAGCACAGGGCTAGTCCGTCCCGCCTATCAGTGCCAGCCTCCCCCCCACAGAAGTGCAAAGGCATCGCACAGCGGTGATGCCTTTGCACTTCAAGAGTAGCTCCCGGCTAGCGCAGCTTTAGCGTGCTGGCTGGGAGCTACTTATCGCTCCCCGGCCTGCAGCGGCTGCGTGTGATGTCACGCAGCCGCCGCGGCCCAACCCTCCAATGGTCCAGCCACGCCTGCATTGGCCGGACCACTCCCCCTAAATGGCAACTTAACACCGCCGTTCAGCTCCCTCCCGCCCAGCGACCACCTCTGTCTCAGAGGCGATTGCTAGGCACTGACGGCTGCCATGCGCCGGCACACTGCGGCGCTGGCGAATGCGCAGTACCGACCCAATCGCTGTGTTGCGACAAACTGCAGCGAGCGATCGGGTCGGAATGACCCCCCATGTCTAAAGAAGGTGTGAAATCCTTTTTCCTGGCCTGGGCTCTAAAGCTGCCCAATTTGGACTACCTGCCTCCTTTAAGTACTAAGAGGGTCATTCAGACCAAGCCGCTGATGCAACTCGCAGCGCAATTTCCTCGATGGATGCAACCACAATGTGATTGACAGCAGCGGGCATTCTTGGGGCGGTGATGCGGCGCTGGGGGGGGCAGGCTGAATGGAGGCGGATCTGGACCGTTTTCACATCACAAGAAGCGTCTCTGATTAAAAATATGGCGGCCGGCTGTCTGCCAGCGAAGCCAGGGTTTATCCTTAGTAGTGATGAGCACCGGAAATTTTTCGGGTTTTGTGTTTTGGTTTTGGGTTCGGTTCCGCGGCCGTGTTTTGGGTTCGAACGCGTTTTGGCAAAACCTCACCGAATTTTTTTTTGTCGGATTCGGGTGTGTTTTGGATTCGGGTGTTTTTTTCAAAAAACCCTAAAAAACAGCTTAAATCATAGAATTTGGGGGTCATTTTGATCCCAAAGTATTATTAACCTCAAAAACCATAATTTCCACTCATTTTCAGTCTATTCTGAATACCTCACACCTCACAATATTATTTTTAGTCCTAAAATTTGCACCGAGGTCGCTGGATGACTAAGCTAAGCGACCCTAGTGGCCGACACAAACACCGGGCCCATCTAGGAGTGGCACTGCAGTGTCACGCAGGATGTCCCTTCCAAAAAACCCTCCCCAAACAGCACATGACGCAAAGAAAAAAAGAGGTGCAATGAGGTAGCTGTGTGAGTAAGCTAAGCGACCCTAGTGGCCGACACAAACACCTGGCCCATCTAGGAGTGGCACTGCAGTGTCACGCAGGATGTCCCTTCCAAAAAACCCTCCCCAAACAGCACATGACGCAAAGAAAAAAAGAGGCGCAATGAGGTAGCTGTGTGAGTAAGATAAGCGACCCTAGTGGCCGACACAAACACCGGGACCATCTAGGAGTGGCACTGCAGTGTCACGCAGGATGGCCCTTCCAAAAAACCCTCCCCAAACAGCACATGACGCAAAGAAAAAAAGAGGCGCAATGAGGTAGCTGTGTGAGTAAGATAAGCGACCCTAGTGGCCGACACAAACACCGGGCCCATCTAGGAGTGGCACTGCAGTGTCACATAGGATGGCCCTTCCAAAAAACCCTCCCCAAACAGCACATGACGCAAAGAAAAAAAGAGGCGCAATGAGGTAGCTGTGTGAGTAAGATAAGCGACCCTAGTGGCCGACACAAACACCGGGCCCATCTAGGAGTGGCACTGCAGTGGCACGCAGGATGGCCCTTCCAAAAAACCCTCCCCAAACAGCACATGACGCAAAGAAAAAAAGAGGCGCAATGAGGTAGCTGTGTGAGTAAGATAAGCGACCCTAGTGGCCGACACAAACACCGGGCCCATCTAGGAGTGGCACTGCAGTGTCACGCAGGATGGCCCTTCCAAAAAACCCTCCCCAAACAGCACATGACGCAAAGAAAAAAAGAGGCGCAATGAGGTAGCTGTGTGAGTAAGATAAGCGACCCTAGTGGCCGACACAAACACCGGGCCCATCTAGGAGTGGCACTGCAGTGTCACGCAGGATGGCCCTTCCAAAAAACCCTCCCCAAACAGCACATGACGCAAAGAAAAAAAGAGGCGCAATGAGGTAGCTGTGTGAGTAAGATAAGCGACCCTAGTGGCCGACACAAACACCGGGCCCATCTAGGAGTGGCACTGCAGTGGCACGCAGGATGGCCCTTCCAAAAAACCCTCCCCAAACAGCACATGACGCAAAAAATTAAATTAAGAAAAATGAATTAATTAATTAAATTAAGAAAAATTAAAGAAAAAAGAGGTGCAAGATGGAATTGTCCTTGGGCCCTCCCACCCACCCTTATGTTGTATAAACAGGACATGCACACTTTAACCAACCCATCATTTCAGTGACAGGGTCTGCCACACGACTGTGACTGAAATGACGGGTTGGTTTGGACCCCCACCAAAAAAGAAGCAATTAATCGCTCCTTGCACAAACTGGCTCTACAGAGGCACGATCTCCACCTCATCATCATCCTCCGATATATCACCGTGTACATCCCCCTCCTCACAGATTATCAATTCGTCCCCACTGGAATCCACCATCTCAGCTCCCTGTGTACTTTGTGGAGGCAATTGCTGCTGGTGAATGTCTCCACGGAGGAATTGATTATAATTCATTTTAATGAACATCATCTTCTCCACATTTTCTGGATGTAACCTCGTACGCCGATTACTGACAAGGTGAGCGGCGGCACTAAACACTCTTTCGGAGTACACACTTGTGGGAGGGCAACTTAGGTAGAATAAAGCCAGTTTGTGCAAGGGCCTCCAAATTGCCTCTTTTTCCTGCCAGTATAAGTACGGACTGTGTGACGTGCCTACTTGGATGCGGTCACTCATATAATCCTCCACCATTCTTTCAATGGTGAGAGAATCATATGCAGTGACAGTAGACGACATGTCCGTAATCGTTGTCAGGTCCTTCAGTCCGGACCAGATGTCAGCATCAGCAGTCGCTCCAGACTGCCCTGCATCACCGCCAGCGGGTGGGCTCGGAATTCTGAGCCTTTTCCTCGCACCCCCAGTTGCGGGAGAATGTGAAGGAGGAGATGTTGACAGGTCGCGTTCCGCTTGACTTGACAATTTTGTCACCAGCAGGTCTTTGAACCCCAGCAGACTTGTGTCTGCCGGAAAGAGAGATCCAAGGTAGGCTTTAAATCTAGGATCGAGCACGGTGGCCAAAATGTAGTGCTCTGATTTCAACAGATTGACCACCCGTGAATCCTTGTTAAGCGAATTAAGGGCTCCATCCACAAGTCCCACATACCTAGCGGAATCGCTCCGTGTTAGCTCCTCCTTCAATGTCTCCAGCTTCTTCTGCAAAAGCCTGATGAGGGGAATGACCTGACTCAGGCTGGCAGTGTCTGAACTGACTTCACGTGTGGCAAGTTCAAAGGGCATCAGAACCTTGCACAATGTTGAAATCATTCTCCACTGCGCTTGAGACAGGTGCATTCCACCTCCTATATCGTGCTCAATTGCATAGGCTTGAATGGCCTTTTGCTGCTCCTCCAACCTCTGAAGCATATAGAGGGTTGAATTCCACCTCGTTACCACTTCTTGCTTCAGATGATGGCAGGGCAGGTTCAGTTGTTTTTGGTGGTGCTCCAGTCTTCTGTACGTGGTGCCTGTACGCCGAAAGTGTCCCGCAATTCTTCTGGCCACCGACAGCATCTCTTGCACGCCCCTGTCGTTTTTTTTTAAATTCTGCACCACCAAATTCAAGGTATGTGCAAAACATGGGACGTGCTGGAATTTGCCCATATTTAATGCACACACAATATTGCTGGCGTTGTCCGATGCCACAAATCCACAGGAGAGTCCAATTGGGGTAAGCCATTCCGCAATGATCTTCCTCAGTTGCCGTAAGAGGTTTTCAGCTGTGTGCGTATTCTGGAAAGCGGTGATACAAAGCGTAGCCTGCCTAGGAAAGAGTTGGCGTTTGCGAGATGCTGCTACTGGTGCCGCCGCTGCTGTTCTTGCGGCGGGAGTCCATACATCTACCCAGTGGGCTGTCACAGTCATATAGTCCTGACCCTGCCCTGCTCCACTTGTCCACATGTCCGTGGTTAAGTGGACATTGGGTACAACTGCATTTTTTAGGACACTGGTGAGTCTTTTTCTAACGTCCGTGTACATTATCGGTATCGCCTGCCTAGAGAAGTGGAACCTAGATGGTATTTGGTAACGGGGGCACACTACCTCAAGAAATTGTCTAGTTCCCTGTGAACTAACGGAGGATACCGGACGCACGTCTAACACCAACATAGTTGTCAAGGCCTCAGTTATCCGCTTTGCAGCAGGATGACTGCTGTGATATTTCATCTTCCTCGCAAAGGACTGTTGGACAGTCAATTGCTTACTGGAAGTAGTACAAGTGGGCTTACGACTTCCCCTCTGGGATGACCATCAACTCCCAGCAGCAACAACAGCAGCGCCAGCAGCAGTAGGCGTTACACGCAAGGATGCATCGGAGGAATCCCAGGCAGGAGAGGACTCGTCAGAATTGCCAGTGACATGGCCTGCAGGACTATTGGCATTCCTGGGGAAGGAGGAAATTGACACTGAGGGAGTTGGTGGGGTGGTTTGCGTGAGCTTGGTTACAAGAGGAAGGGATTTACTGGTCAGTGGACTGCTTCCGCTGTCACCCAAAGTTTTTGAACTTGTCACTGACTTATTATGAATGCGCTGCAGGTGACGTATAAGGGAGGATGTTCCGAGGTGGTTAACGTCCTTACCCCTACTTATTACAGCTTGACAAAGGCAACACACGGCTTGACAAATGTTGTCCGCATTTCTGGTGAAATACTTCCACACCGAAGAGCTGATTTTTTGGGTATTTTGACCAGGCATGTCAACGGCCCTATTCCTCCCACGGACAACAGGTGTCTCCCCGGGTGTCTGACTTAAACAAACCACCTCACCATCAGAATCCTCCTGGTCAATTTCCTCCCCAGCGCCAGCAACACCCATATCCTCCTCATCCTGGTGTACTTCAACACTGACATCTTCAATCTGACTATCAGGAACTGGACTGCGGGTGCTCCTTCCAGCACTTGCAGGGGGCGTGCAAATGGTGGAAGGCGCATGCTCTTCACGTCCAGTGTTGGGAAGGTCAGGCATCGCAACCGACACAATTGGACTCTCCTTGTGGATTTGTGATTTCGAAGAACGCACAGTTCTTTGCGGTGCTTTTGCCAGCTTGAGTCTTTTCATTTTTCTAGCGAGAGGCTGAGTGCTTCCATCCTCATGTGAAGCTGAACCACTAGCCATGAACATAGGCCAGGGCCTCAGCCGTTCCTTGCCACTCCGTGTGGTAAATGGCATATTGGCAAGTTTACGCTTCTCCTCCGGCAATTTGATTTTAGATTTTGGAGTCCTTTTTTTACTGATATTTGGTGTTTTGGATTTTACATGCTCTGTACTATGACATTGGGCATCGGCCTTGGCAGACAACGTTGCTGGCATTTCATCGTCTCGGCCATGACTAGTGGCAGCAGCTTCAGCACGAGGTGGAAGTGGATCTTGATCTTTCCCTAATTTTGGAACCTCAACATTTTTGTTCTCCATATTTTAATAGGCACAACTAAAAGGCACCTCAGGTAAACAATGGAGATGGATGGATACAAGTATACTTATGGATGGACTGCCGAGTGCCGACACAGAGGTAGCTACAGCCGTGGACTACCGTACTGTGTCTGCTGCTAATATAGACTGGATGATAATGAGATGAAATCAATATATATGTTGTATATATAGTATCACTAGTACTGCAGCCGGACAGGTATATATATATTTATTATGTAATGACTGATGACGGACCTGCTGGACACTGTCAGCTCAGCAGCACCGCAGACTGCTACAGTAAGCTACTATACTATAGTAGTATGTACAAAGAAGAAAGAAAAAAAAAAAAAAACACGGGGAGGTGGTATACAATTATGGATGGACTGCCGAGTGCCGACACAGAGGTAGCTACAGCCGTGGACTACCGTACTGTGTCTGCTGCTAATATAGACTGGATGATAATGAGATGAAATCAATATATATGTTGTATATATAGTATCACTAGTACTGCAGCCGGACAGGTATATATATATATTTATTATGTAATGACTGATGACGGACCTGCTGGACACTGTCAGCTCAGCAGCACCGCAGACTGCTACAGTAAGCTACTATACTATAGTAGTATGTACAAAGAAGAAAAAAAAAAAAAACCACGGGGAGGTGGTATACAATTATGGATGGACTGCCGAGTGCCGACACAGAGGTAGCTACAGCCGTGGACTACCGTACTGTGTCTGCTGCTAATATAGACTGGATGATAATGAGATGAAATCAATATATATGTTGTATATATAGTATCACTAGTACTGCAGCCGGACAGGTATATATATATTTATTATGTAATGACTGATGACGGACCTGCTGGACACTGTCAGCTCAGCAGCACCGCAGACTGCTACAGTAAGCTACTATACTATAGTAGTATGTACAAAGAAGAAAGAAAAAAAAAACCACGGGGAGGTGGTATACAATTATGGATGGACTGCCGAGTGCCGACACAGAGGTAGCTACAGCCGTGGACTAACGTACTGTGTCTGCTGCTAATATAGACTGGATGATAATGAGATGAAATCAATATATATGTATATATAGTATCACTAGTACTGCAGCCGGACAGGTATATATATATTTATTATGTAATGACTGATGACGGACCTGCTGGACACTGTCAGCTCAGCAGCACCGCAGACTGCTACAGTAAGCTACTATACTATAGTAGTATGTACAAAGAAGAAAGAAAAAAAAAAACCACGGGGAGGTGGTATACAATTATGGATGGACTGCCGAGTGCCGACACAGAGGTAGCTACAGCCGTGGACTAACGTACTGTGTCTGCTGCTAATATAGACTGGATGATAATGAGATGAAATCAATATATATGTATATATAATATCACTAGTACTGCAGCCGGACAGGTATATATATTTATTATGTAATGACTGATGACGGACCTGCTGGACACTGTCAGCTCAGCAGCACCGCAGACAAAAAAAAACCACGGGTAGGTGGTATACAATATTATATATATATATATATATATATATATTATATACAATTATATATATATATATATATATATATATATTAAACTGGTGGTGGTGATTGATTATTAAACTGGTGGTCAGGTCACTGGTCACACTATCAGCAACTTGCAAGTAGTACTCCTAAGCAGACAATCACAAAATATATTATACTGGTCTGGTGTTCAGTGTGGTCACAATGGCAGTGTGGCACTGACTCTGGCAGCAAAAGTGTGCACTGTGCGTTATATGTACTCCTGAGTCCTGCTCTCAGACTCTAACTGCTCCCCACTGTCAGTGTCTCCCCCACAAGTCAGATAATTAATACAGTCACACTATCTAATCTATATGACTTCAGCAAGTAGTAGTAGTATAGTAGTACTCCTCCTAATAATGCTCCCCAAAATTACTACTACTGTGTCTCTCTCTACTGTCTCACTCTCTTCTCTAAACGGAGAGGACGCCAGCCACGTCCTCTCCCTATGAATCTCAATGCACGTGTGAAAATGGCGGCGACGCGCGGCTCCTTATATAGAATCCGAGTCTCGCGATAGAATCCGAGCCTCGCGAGAATCCGACAGCTGGATGATGACGTTCGGGCGCGCTCGGGTTAACCGAGCAAGGCGGGAAGATCCGAGTCGCTCGGACCCGTGTAAAAAAACATGAAGTTCGGGCGGGTTCGGTTTCCGAGGAACCGAACCCGCTCATCTCTAATCCTTAGTTCCAATGCATCTGCAATCTAATTGCTGACACATCGGTAGACGGCCTCACACATGCTGGGTGGTCTTGCCCTGTGCTGGGCATCCCCCAGCATGTGAGGAGATGGACGCAGATCTGGCTGCATATGCATTGATATGTGTCTATCTGAAAAAGGTTCTAAGTCACAATTACTTGGAAGGAAGTGAGGGATAGATTCATTGAATCTGAGAACCAGATAGTTAAAAAACCCAAGGGTGGGGGCTTGAAGTAACTGTCAACTGGCATAAGTACCAAGGTCACACAATACAAGTTCATTTTTGTGAGAAGATCCATCGATCAAAATGCAATCTAGCTTCAGGAAAAGTCCTCACTTCCACGATTGTTCAAAACCTGTCCAGGTGATCTAAACTTTGTTTTGCCCATTTATTTTTTTTCTTGCAATTGTCGTAACTTGAGCTTTAAAATGATTACTTAAAATTAAAACCTAATTTTTAGTTCTGATACTCTGTGATTTTTAACCTCACAACCTCCTAAGGCCCAAAGCTACAGATTCAAAGGTATGTTTTTCTGGTAAAGTGTAAGCAAAGAGACGCAGTGGGCATGGCATCATCTAGTCCAACTCTTGGTGGTGGCAAATCTAAATTGCAGTGTAAAAAATAAAGCAGCCAGTATTTACCCTGCACAGAAACAATAACCCACCCAAATCTAACTCTCTCTGCACTGGTTATATCTACCCCACCTGCAGTGCAACATGGTATTGCCCTTTAGAGAAAAATTTTGCTTTTGCAATCAACCTTGAATTAGGCCTTAAGTGCGGATGCGATCGTGACAGATTGGTGGCGCGGCGTGAAATTTGATAGTTTTTTGTTGTTTTTTCATAAGAACTTAAGTGAATTTGGGTTCCTCTCATGGGAACCCAAATTTGTCAGATATCAGAACTCAAAGCTTATATTAGTTAAAGTCACACAGCAAAAACAATTTCTGTTCCCTATCCCTGTTCTTTTATTTTGGCAAAGATGACCGCAAACTACAAAAAGCTCAGGAAGGAAGAGCTTGTGGTGCGGTGTATGCAGAGAGGTTTAGCCTGGGTAGACCATTTGGAGAAGAGATTGATCAGGGACCTAGTGGAATATGATACAGAGCATCAGGATATCAGCAAACTGGTATGAGTGGAGAATGCATCAACCGGGGTGAGTTCAGTGGCCAGGGGTGTACCCTGTACTGGACTTTTACTTACTGCGGGAGGAAATAGCGTAAAGTTGGACTCTGATGTGATGTGGAATCAATGTTGTGGGGGCTGTAATTTGCCTCAAATTTGGATCTATATCTGCAGATGGCTCTTAAGTATGAGAAGGAGCCGGACCAGAGGTTAAAGTGAGTCGGAATGGGGCGGAACTACGTTCCGTCAGTTCCAATTGGAGACGGAACGCAGTTCCGCCTCCTCCGGCTCACCTAACCCAGAATGTGAGCAAGGAGCCACATAGGGATGCCGGGCGCCCACTGAGGTTGTGTTACCAGCGGGCGCCGGCACCTTCCCCTCAGCGGCAGCCGGAGCTCACTCCTGAGCTCCGCCTTCCGGCTGTGCAGCGCTATGGGAGAGACATCATGACTTCTCTCCCATAGATCCAAGGAGCAGGCGGCCAGGCGGAAGTCATCGGTCCGGAAGCAGCAGCGGGGCTGGTAAGTATTGTGTTTTTTTTAGTTTCTGGGTTGTTTTGTGTGTGTGTGTGTGTGTGTGTGTGTGTGTGTGTATGTGTGTGTGTGAAGCGGCACTACTAGGGGGCAGTTTTTACTGGGGGCAGCTTATATTGGGGGCATCTATGCTGGGGTATAACAGTAACTACAGGGGGCCGCTTATGCTAGGGGCAGCTTCTACTGGGGGCATCTGTACTGGGGTCATAACTACAGGGGGCAGCTTCTACTGGGGGCATCTATACTGGGGGCATCACTACTGGGGGCATAACTACAGGGGGCAACTGTACTGGGGGCAGCTTCTACTAGGGGACAGCTTCTACTGGGAGCATCTGTACTGGGGACATCTATACTGGGGCATAACTACTGGGGGCATAACTATAGGGGCATCTGTACTGGGGGCATAACTATAGGGGGCATCTGTACTGAGGACATCTGTACTGAGGACAGCTCTACTAGGGGAGGCTCTATAGGGGACAGCTGTACTGGGGCATAACTACAGGAGGCATCTGTACTAGGGGCAGCATCTACTGGGGGTATTTGTACTGGCAAAAAACAGAAATAAACACCATGCGCTGCCAATGATGTATATGCAGCCAACCACTAACACTGGAACCTTCACAAAAATTCCACAGAAATGTATACACATAGGATTGGAAAGTGATAGGCGCAAACACCATAAAAAACGTCCTTACATCTGATATAGATAAATCAAAACAAAGGAATTCCCTTGCGTTCCTTCACTGGAGTGTTTGTAGGTATCCTCTTATGACGCCCTCCAAAGTGTAGTCTCTTATCTCAAAAAAGAAAACAAATCATCGGGCAGACCAATTTGGACAAAAGGGGACAGCGAATTTATTACACAGAACACTCACAATGTTTTAAAAAATACAAGGCATATATCCACAACAAAACAAGGTGGGTGTCAAGGGGTGCTGGCAGCTGGAATCGAATTACCCTCCCAAAGAGAACACTGGAGATTCCGGACTTCTGCAGCGTATCGGAAGGAAAAGGTCATCCAAAAAAGAAGACAGCTCCACCTCTCCACACCGGGCATCAGATGAAGGACCACAGTGTCCGAAACGCGTCAATGGTCGTTATGGTGTTTGCGCCTATCACTTTCCAATCCTATGGGTATTTGTACTGGGGCATAACTACAGGGGGCATCTATACTGGGGACATCTGTACTGAGGGCAGCTCTACGGGGGACAGCTCTACTGGGACATCTGTACTGGGGGCATAACTACAGGGGGTATCTCTACTAGGGGCATAACTACAGGAGGCATCTGTACTGGGGGCAGCTTCTACTGGGAGCATCTGTACTGGGGGCATAACTACAGGGGACATCTCTACTGGGGGCATTAAAACCGGGGGGCAATACTACACGGGGCATTACCACTGGGAGCATATCTACTGTTGGCACTACTAATGAGGGCATTGCATAGGGGGCACTTAATAAGGGGCATCACTCCTGGGGACATAAGGGGCACTACTACAGCGGGCACTGTATAAGGGGCACCAATACTATGGGCTTTACATAAGGGGCACTACAACTGTGGGCACTACCACTACAGTGGGCATTGCATAAGTGGCACTACTACTGAGGGCATTGCATAAGGGGTGCCACTGCTGTGGTCATGTTGGGTGACCACGCCCCTTTCTGGTGTGAGACCATGTCCCTTTTTTGCAGCGCAGGGTGGTGAGTTCCACCACCTCTCCAGGACCACTTTAAGCACTGAGCCAGACAATGTGATGCAGCAGTTCCTCGCTAGGAACCAGGTTGATGCTGCCGCTGCTGCAGAATGGGAAGCGGATCACAGGTACCATTTGCAGCTAGCTAAACTCAAGTGGCAGCATGTAGCTGGAGCTGTAAATCCCAACAGACCCCGTCCAGAGGATTTCCCTGTGTTGGAACAGAACGGAGGAAGCCAAGCAAACTCCAGCTGTGGTACAGTGAAGCAACTCGACCTGGACATTACAGCAGATATGGACACCTCTGCTAGTTCTAGGGAGATTGCAGGATGTGTGGCAGCCAGGGAGGATGCAGATCGCCAATCAATACAGCACCAGAGGATCAAAGTGGGTATATTGACATATATGACCCATTTACCCTGAAGAGCATGGAGAAACTTACAAAGGAATGTCAGCTACAAGGTCTCTCCTGCAGCGAGAGGATCAGGCAGCTCCTATGGGCATAAGATGACGAGTGCAGTGCTTTCAGCCAGTATCACACAGTAATTCTTATTCCGGATCTCAAAATGAGTCCTGTGGAACTGCTGATTCTCCTGGAGGAGTGTTTTGAATGTGCTTGGAGAGAGGCATATGATTGCGGGAAGCTCAATACCCCATTCTGGCAAGATTAATGTCAATGGGTGGATACCGAAAGATGTCATCTACAACAGCTTCTTTTACCAGCTGGAAAAGTAACAGCACAGCCTACAGAGGTACCCCTGCAAGCTACAGTCATTGTGGAAAATGCTGAGATATTGCATCCCAAGGCACAGTCTGCTGGGAAAAGCCAATGGTGCGAACAGCATATTACCAGAGGATGCGCAGGATTTGCGGATGGAGAAAGCTTCTTTGAATGAGACCGAGAGATGATGGTGTGCTGAGAGACGCAGGGAAGAGATGATGGCATGCTGAAAGATGATGGCATGCTGGGAGGTGATGATGGCGTGCGAAGAAACGATGCAGGGAGAAAATGATGGCATGCTGAGAGACGATGCAGGGGGGAAATGATGGTGTGGCTGAGAGACGCAGTGGGGAGATGATAGTGCCGCTGAGAGATGCAGGAGGAAGATGATGGTATAGCTGAGAGATGCTGGGGGAGATGGTGTGGCTGAGACATGCAGGGAGGAGATGATGGTATGGTTGAGAGACGCAGGGGGAGATAGTGTAGCTGAGAGGCAATGCAAGGGAGAGGTGGTATGGCTGAGAAGTGAAGCAAGTGTGGCTGAGAGATGCAAGGGGGAGATGGTGTGGCTGACAGACGCAGGTGTGGAGATGATTGTGTGCTGAGAGACGGCACAGGGGGAGAGATGATGGTATTGCTGAGAGACGCAGGGGGGGAGATGGTGTGGCTGAGAGACGCAGGGAAGAAATTATGGTGTGGCTGAGAGATGCAGGGAGGAGATGATGGTGTGGCTGAGAGACACAGGGAGATGGTATGGTTGAGAGGCAATGCAAGGGACAGGTGGTATGGCTGAGAAGCAAAGCAAGGGGAATATGGTGTGGCTCAGAAATGAAAGGGGGATATAGTGTGGCTGGGAGACGCAAGGGGGAGATGGTATGCCTGACAGATGCAGGCGGGAGATGATGGTGTGCTGAGAAACGGCACAGAGAGGTAGATGAAGTTGTTGCTAGAGATGCAGTGGGAAGATGGTGTGACTGAGAGACGCAGTGGGGAGATGATGGTGTGGTTGGGAGATGCAGGGAGGAGATGATGGCATGGCTGAGAGATGCAGGGGGAGATGGTGTGGCTGAGAGATGCAGGTGGGAGATGATGGTGTGCAAAGAGTTGACGCAGGGGTCAGGAAGTGTCACAGGGGGCACAAGTATTTGAACCGCTGTTGTATGATGATGACCTTGGTAATATTCCTACACAAACAGACATCTTCTGGACAATGTGCTATCCTACATAAATAGTGAATACCCACTGAAGGAGCCGTCATACATTTTTTCAAAAGTTCCTCATTGTGAGAAGCTATCATATAGGCAAGGTGCATATGGAATGGAAAGGAAAGTTCCCAGAGTGACGAGACACTTGTGGCATGTCATGTTGATACGACCCATTTTCAGTGTCCACGTCCCTTTAATCATGTGGTCACACTAATTTTTCAGTGCAGGCACATAGTTTCGGACGGAGGTGTAGTAGTGGTGGTGGGCAGGGCTGATTCTAGACCATGTGGCTCCCAGGAGCAAAAGTTTCCTTCGGCGCCCCACAGGTCAAACATAGTGTGCGGCAGTGGCGTAACTACTGCCCACGCAGTCCTCGCGGTGGCTTGGGGGCGAGGGGCTGCGGGGGCGCCACTGACTTTGCACAGATTGACATGCAGATGAGCGTCCGCATGTCAATCTGCGGTCTCCCTCCCTGCTGTAAGGACTTGGAGGGACACGGAGCGCATAGCGCGTCTCTCCTGTGTCCCTCCTGGCTCTCCCCCGGCCGGTCTAAGTGCCGTTCGTGAGCTCTGATTGGCTCACGAACCGGCACTTCCTTTATTAGACTTGCCGGGGGAGAGCCAGGAGGGACACAGGAGAGACGCGCTATGCGCTCATTGTCCCTCCAACACAAAGGTGCGGGTGCGGGGGGGGGGGGAAGAAGAGGAGAGTAGGCACTGGGGGCATATACCTGGCACTGTGGGGGAAGATCTGGCACTGGGGGCATATACCTGGCACTGGGGGCATATACCTGGCACTGTGGGGGTAGATCTGGCACTGGGGGCATATACCTGGCACTGTGGGGGTAGATCTGGCACTGGGGGCATATACCTGGCACTGGGGGCATATACCTGGCACTGTGGGGGAAGACGTGCCACTGGGGGCATATACCTGGCACTGGGGGCATATACCTGGCACTGTGGGGGTAGATCTGGCACTGGGGGCATATACCTGGCACTGGGGGCATATACCTGGCACTGTGGGGGAAGATCTGGCACTGGGGGCATATACCTGGCACTGGGGGCATATACCTGGCACTGTGGGGGTAGATCTGGCACTGTGGGGGTAGATTTGGCACTGGGGGCATATACCTGGCACTGGGGGCATATACCTGGCACTGTGGGCATATACCTGGCACTGGGGGCATATACCTGGCACTGTGGGGGAAGATCTGGCACTGGGGGCATATACCTGGCACTGGGGGCATATACCTGGCACTGTGGGGGAAGATCTGGCACTGGGGGCATATACCTGGCACTGTGGGGGAATATCTGGCACTGGTCGCATATACTTGGCACTGTGGGGGAATATCTGGCACTGGGGGCATATACCTGGCACTGTGGGGGAATATTTGGCACTGGGGGGAGCAGGCACTGAAGGGGCATATGTGGCACTGTGGGGGAAGATCTGGCACTGGGGGCATATACCTGGCACTGGGGGCATATACCTGGCACTGTGGGGGAAGATCTGGCACTGGGGGCATATACCTGGCACTGGGGGCATATACCTGGCACTGTGGGGGAAGATCTGGCACTGGGGGCATATACCTGGCACTGGGGGCATATACCTGGCACTGTGGGGGAAGATCTGGCACTGGGGGCATATACCTGGCACTGTGGGAGAGCAGGCACTGAGGGGGCATATGTGACACTGTGGAGGAATATTTGGCACTGGGGGTAGCAGGCACTGAGGGGGCATATGTGGCACTGGGGGAGGGGTATATTTGGCACTGGGGGCATGTACCTGGCACTGGGGGCATATACCTGGCACTGTGGGGGAATATCTGGCACTGGGGGCATATGTGGCACTGGGAGCACGGCACTAGCAACAAGCACTACCCCCTAGCAACGAGCATGACACCCAGTGCATGAAACCCCTGGCAACGAGCATGACACCCAGTGCATGAAACCCCTGGCAACGAGCATGACACCCTGAGCATGAAAACCCCTGGCACCATGCATGGAACCAAGAGCATGAAACCCCTGGCAACGAGCAGGTAATTTAAAAGTAATTAGAAGACTTACTGTAGAACTTAATGTGTAATGGGCATTACGGTGTGTGGCATAATGTATCACGGACATTGCGGTGTGTGTCATAATGTGTCGGGCATTACGGTGTGTTGTATACTATATCACGGGCATTGTGGTATGTGGTATAATGTCTCAGGATCATTGTGGTGTGTGTCATACTGTGTCACAGACATTGTATGTGCTATAATGTATCAGGGGCATTGCAGTGTGTAGCATAATGTATAACGGGCATTGCGATTCCTGTCATAATGTGTCACAGGCATTACGGTGTGTGGCATAATGTGTCGGGGGCATTACAGTGTGTGCATATTGTGTCATGTGCATTGTTGTGTGTGGCATAATGTCTAAGGGCCATTGCAGTATGTGGAATAATGTATACTGGGCATTACTATAAGGAGGAAAAATGACAAATAATGTAAGGGGCATGAATCAGGATTATTTTTCTTTCCTGTGGTGGCTAACGTCTGGGCGTGCAGGTTGCAAAACTAGGGTATAAGGTAGTCTTTTCCTGCAATACCACGCCCCTTTATGTGAAGCCACGCCCATTTTAACGAAGCCACACACCCTTTTTGTCCCTTTGCTAATGCCAATTATGGGGGGTATGGGGGGGGGGGGGGCGCCGAAGGATTTTTTGGCTCGGGGGAGGAAAATTTCAAGTTACGCCACTGGTGTGCGGCGAAGGCGCGCGCAAAAATAGAGGCGTGATTTCATAGGGAAGGGGCGTGGCCACAGTTATGCCCCGTGTAGTTATGACCTTAGTAGTTATGCCCCCTGTAGTTGTGCCCCCAGTAGTTATGCACCCTGTAGCTGTGCCCCCTGTAGTTGTGCCTCTGTAGATTTGCCCCAAGTAGTTGTGCCCCCTGTAGTTGTGCCCAAAGTAGTTGTGCCCCCTGTAGCTGTGCCACCAGTAGTTGTGCACCCTGTAGCTGTGCACCTTGTAGTTGTGCCCAGAGTAGTTGTGCCCCCTGGTTTGTGCCCCCCGTAGTTGTGCACCCTGTAGATTTGCCCCCAGTAGTTGTGCCCCCTGTAGCTGTGTCCCCTGGTTTGTGCCCCCTGTAGTTGTGCCCGGAGTAGCTGTGCTCCCTGTAGTTGTGCCCGCTAACACACACTTAAAAAGACCAATACTCACCAGTCCCGCTCCTGCTTCCCGACCGCTTCTGCCGCTGCTCCATCTCTGCTGCCGCTGCTGCTCCGCCCGCTCGTCTCTATGGGAGAGGTGTCATGATGTCTCTCCCATAGCAGTGCCGAACAGACACTAGAGGTCAATTATAACCTCTAGTGTCTGACGATGGACCCGGCTGCAGCGGGCGCCCACACAGCCCACGGCGCCTGCTGTAGCCGGGGAACGGGAGAGGGGTGCAGGTCAGGATGTGGGGTGTGGGTGGGTGACGGGCGCCTGCAGGATGACTGTGGCCACACCCACGGGCAGCAGCGCTCCAGCCGCCCACCCTGCTTGCCCGTGCCTAGAACCGTTCCTGGTGGTTGGGGAGCTATTCTTCATCTTGCCCTGGGCGCCGAAGACCCTAGTTACTCCTGATGGGGCATCACACAACTGGGTTTATGACCAGTGTATGTACTGTTTATTCATTTACATTTTAATTTCAGGGCTTGGAAGTAACCTCAACATCCTCATTAAAAAGTTGGCTCCCATTGTAAATACTATTATGTGTTAACCAGCGAAGTTATACCAGTGTCGTGCTTTTTTTGTTTCCCACATTAATTTCAATGGCCCATTCATGTCAGTGGTGTTATGTACTACATTTAAAAATCGAATTTGCATGAATGGAGCGTCATGATATTGCGGCTAAATAATACCTGATCGCTAGGGTGCATTTTTTGCATCCGTGTGATCAGGTAGTCGCCGTCTACAGGGGGATGGGGAAATCGCTGTGCAGGGGTGCGATCGCAGGTGCAGTCTCTGCACTGCCCAGGACTTACTCAGCCGCTGCGATGATCGGGGCCAGGGGCTGATGTCAGGAATCCTCCCTCCAAACGCCTGGTCCCTCCAGCGTTTTTTCCGAACACTCCTCAAAAACGGTCAGTTGCCACCCACAAACGCCCTCTTCCTATCAATCTCCTTGCATTCGCCAGTGCGATGGAATTTTTTGCACCATTCTGTCGCTGCCCGGCACTCCCCGTTGCTGCGGATCATCGCGCCTGCGCATTGCAGTGCATACGCACGCGCTGTTCAGACCTGGACGCCCGCTCAGCAGCGATCAGGTCTGAATCATCCCCATTGTCATTTTGTTTCCATAGCAATGAACATTCAATTAGTCTCTATTAATGAGTGGTGTCCTCGCCACCAGCCAATCACAGCCAGTGGTTTAAACTGCTTGTGATTAGCTGACAGGGGAGGGCAGCCTCTCTACTCCCTGCTTTACATATTTTACACCAGGCACTGATAGTAGAAGTCTTTTTAATATGTTTTTCCTATTGAGACTGATGGACATCGCAGTGGATTGACAACGAGTTGATGCTGAAGACCTCTAAATTTACATACAGTAGGGGTCATTTTGATCCTCTAAACTTAACCCGCCATTAATGTCCCACCATCAATGTTAGTAACCCAAATCTCAACGCAAACCCGCCATAATTCTACCCCAAAAATACCACCAATTAGACGTACTGCCTGGAATAAAGTGCATAAAAGGAAAACCGAAAAATAAGAAAGCATGACACCCTCCCCTTTTCCTCCCTTCCCGAACACACACACACACACACACACACACACACACACACACACACACACACACACACACACACACACACACACACAATTGGATGTAGGCTATACCATTATTTCATTAAAAAAAAAATAGTATTTGCTTCTTTTTTTTTTAGACAACAATTTCTTTATTATTATTTGAAATAATCATCATAACAGCGTTTACGTTTACAATGAATACAACGATGATGGCATTACAAAAAAATAAAAAAAAAATAGGTATAACAATTTAGAAGTTATGTTAGAGAAGAAGTATAAATCCCATATAAGGGAATCTAAGGCAAGGAAAGAAAAATAAAGTAGCGAAGTAAATCCACCAATATATGTCAGAACCCTCCTCAGTTTGAAAGGGCTACTTGATCAGAATGTGGTCAGCATCCTTAGGAGAGCTAGTAAATATATAATAACTCTTGTGTATTAAAAGCATATATCGTTATGAAAAGCTATACCTAACTAAACTTAGTTAGAGAGGCCAACATCGCAGTTCTCACTATAGGATCACACAACAAATAAAATAAAGCAAAATAAAATAAAAAATTAAAATAAAAACAGAATAAAACTACATGAAAGGGTATGGGAGGGGCTTTGAGGGGGGGTAGGGGAGATAGATATTCGTGACACCAAACGATTATAGTTTAGAAATCTCTCAGTTTGTCCTGAACCCAGACTGAAACCAAACATGTTATTAAATTCAGTAATACCTATCAGGGGGTTAAGAAGGTTGTTTGCGTGAATATGCCTAAGTAAGGTTACGCAAAAGTTGCCATTCCGTGTTTTCAAAAATTTTCATAATAGTATTTTGTGTGGAGAGATCTAAGGTAAAAGATAAAAGGTTCCCATTTCGAATGAAATTTCTCTACATTTTTGTTTAAATCTGGAAAGGTATCTCTCCTATCAAAATACATTAGTTGAAGTAATTTTTGTCTAACTTCTAATATGGATGGAGTAGTCCTAGATATCCAATGAACTAGGATAATTTTTTGGCTACTGTGACTATAATCGATAGTAAAGGCAGAATGGTTGATTTGCGGGTACCCAGGGCCCAACCCCTAAAATCGGCTAAGAGACAAGCAGAAGGATTCGGGAGAAGGTGGAGATCGAACAAAGAGTTTATGTAATTGAGTAGTTTACATCAAAAGCGTTTGATTTTCCCACAACTCCACATGCAGTGGAAAAAATCTGCCTTAGAGGCTCAGCATTTCGGACAAGAGCTATCGTTTTCAGGGACCATGTGGGTTCTCTGATACGGAGAAACATACGCTCTGTGTATTGTTTTTAAATGTACCTCTTGTAAATATGAGGATTTCAAATGCTTCAGTGTTGTTTCAAAATGATTTGTAATGTCAGCGTAGCTTTGTATAGTTATTATGTCAGAATGCCATGCTTTTAAAAGCTTTGACCATGCCGGTAATGTAGTGGTAGGGGAAAGAAGAGAATAGAGCAGTTTAGTGTGGTATGGCATAGATTTTAGAGCATTAAATAAACTATTTAGAGGATCTGTAGAAAGGGTAAAGCGAGTGGAAGGAGTCAGGGATAGTGCATAGTGTCTAGATTGTAAATACATAAAAAAGGTCCGATCAGATAGCTGATATGTAAGTTTCAGTTCTGAATAAGTAAGTATAAGCCCTCCAGGGTCAAAGATTTGTGAAGCTAAAAACAGACCTTTCTGTTTCCAATTCAGATAGTCAGCATTTGTTAATGAGGGTGGAAATGAAGGGTTTCCCCATAGAGGAACGTAAGGAGATGAGAGGTGATTTCTGGATAATTTTTTGTTAATTGATTTCCATGCCAAATAAACATCATGAAACAGTATGTTCTGTAAAATGGTAGGTTGTATGTCCCCTTGTTTAGAGTGGAGCAAGGCACTGGGAGCGAATGGAGAGAAGATGGCACAGTCTAATGTAAGATCAGTGTAAATGGAAGAATTTAGCATCCAATCATTAATAACACGAAATTGTACAGAAAGAAAATATCTATGGAGATTAGGGGCGTTCATTCCTCCTTCGGAGCGAGGAGATTGAAGTTTATCCAGGGCGATTCTAGGACGTTTTTGATTCCATAAGAAACGTAAGGTGAGACTATCAAATTTGGAAAAATCTGATTTGGAGAGTCCAATTGGAAGCATTTGAAGGGCATAGAAAATCTTCGGAAAGATAATACTCTTAACAATTACTAAACGGCCAAGAAGGGAAAGGGGTAGGTTCATCCATGCGTCATATAAGGTCGAGATTTTTGTAAGGATCGGAGAAAAATTTAATTTGTATAAAGAAGAAAGGTCAGAGGGAATATTAACACCTAAATATTTGATACTGTCAACTTTAGTAAAATGGGAGTGTGTTGAGGAGGAAGAGAGTTTGGCTGACCGAGGACTAGGCACAGTAAGTAATTCAGACTTAGCGATGTTAATCCTGAAGCCCGCCACGCTCCCGAAGGAATGTATCAGGGACATTACATTGGGGATCGTGGTATAAGGTCGGGAGAGAAATAATAACATATCATCCGCGAAGAGAGCCGTCTTCAGAACAACATCGCCAATTCGAATACCATCAATAAGTGGAAAATTACGAATGGAAACCACAAGGGGTTCAATTGCTAGCGCAAACAGCAAGGGGGAGAGTGGACACCCTTGACGTGTGCCTTTTTATATGGTAAATGGAGTAGAGGAGTAACCGTTACATATAAGTTGAGATTTTGGGGAGGTATATAAGGTTTTTAATAATAAAATAAATGAAGAAGGGTAACCGAATTTTTCTAAAGTAAAAAATAAATGAGGCCATGTTATGAGATCGAAGGCCTTTTCTGCGTCTAAAGTTAAAATTACAGTGGGGGGGGGAGTCACGAGTACTAGGAACAGTCAGATGTTGAATAGTAGCCAATACCCTTCTAACATTCCGAACAGAGTGGCGTCCGCAAATGAAACCTGTTTGATCAGGATGGATAACTTGCGGTAGAGAAAACTTCAATCTATCGGCCAAAATTTTTGTTAGGATTTTGTAATCTAAATTTAAGAGGGAAATGGGACGGTATGATGCGGGGTTAGAGAGGTCTCGACCTTGCTTTGGGAGTACCTTGATAATGGCCGAATTAAAATGAAGAGGAATCGCGTTAGAATCAATAATGTGGTTATAGAAAGCCGTCAGGTATGTGTCTATTTTTGGAGCTAGGTGTTTATAGAATTCTCCTGACAATCCGTCAGGACCGGGGGCCTTGGAGGGTTTTAACTTAAAAATCGCCTGTCGGACTTCTTCGCAAGTGATCGGAGCCATCAAGGAAGAAAAATCTTCCGCCGAAAATTGTGGAAGTTCTGGGAAGTCCCAAGCTTGAGAAGGGGATTGAGTATTGAAAGGAGATAAGGGTGAAGCAGAATGAGGAGAATATAGGTTTTCATAATATACTTTCATCATATCTGAGATTTGTTGAGGGTCGGTGGTCAATGCGCCCTCCGTAGTCATTAACGGGTGTACTATCATAGGAGTGACAGTGCCTTTTAAGAGGTTTGTGAGCATCTTACCAGTTTTATTTCCAAATTTGTGGAATTTATAGTCAATTTCAAATTTGTATTTATCTCCCATAGATGATAATAATTCATTAAAGTGTAATTTTTGTGTAAGATAAACGTGTTTATTGGCAGGGGATGGATTCATATTATAGGATTGATATGCATCTGTAAGAGCTTGTTGAGCAGATAAATAGGATTGTGCATATTTTCTTTTGAGTGCCGAGGTATAAGAAAGAATTTCGCCTCGCAAAACAGCCTTGGAGGCCAGCCAAAAAAGGGACGGGTCAGAATCAGCATGAGATTTATTAGTATGAGAGTAAGTATCCCAGGCAGCGTCTAACATATCACCAAATTTAGAGGATGTTATTAATTGAGATGGGAATCTCCATTGGGGGGGGGGGGGGTTTGTTTACAGGCCGTATGAGGAGTGAGAACCAAATCAAGGCATGATCGGAAATTGCTATTGGTTCAATGTCAGAGTCCGTGATTTTCGGAAATAGTTGGTGAGATATAAAAGTGTAATCAATGCGTGAAAGAGTGCTGTTTGCAGCAGAAAGGCAGGTATAGTTTTTATCCGTAGGGTGTAAGGCTCTCCAAATATCTACTAAGTGTAGGGATGAACATAAATGTGAAATACCTAGTTTGGGAAGGTGAAGGGGAGCTCCAGAGGAGTATGAGCGGTCTAAGTAAGGAGAAGTAATTAAATTAAAATCTCCACACATTACCAGGTTATTATGGGCATGAGGGATGAGTTTGGAAAGCAATTGTTGGAAAAATGTTTTGCTATAAGCGTTGGGCGCATATACATTGCAAAAAATATATGGGATGTTATATAAAGTGAGTTCGACAAGGAGGAGCCTTCCAGCAGGGTCTGCATCAATTCGCGTTACCACAACTGGTATATTACGCTTGGCAAGTATGACTACCCCGCGTGCTTTGGAGTTAAATGGGGCATCTGCAATCACGGACCACTGAAGCATTTGAAGTTTAAGTGTTTCTATGTGTGTGAGATGAGACTCCTGTAGAAAGATAACGTCTACATTTTGTTTATTCAGATAATGAAGAAGTTTGCGTCTCTTAGCCGGAGAATTTATACCCCCAACGTTAAGGGAACCTATTTTGATTTCAGTCATTTAGAGCATGAAACATAGTATTAGTGAGTAACTGGGAGCAGCGAACAAGCAAGAGATCAGTACATGCGTATCTATGTGGAATGGGGAGAGGAGGGGGAGGGACATAGGTAAAACAAAGCAAAATAGTAACAAACCAGAACAAATAATGAGTGATGTCTGTGTAATACAGACGGAAATCCGGTAAACAGATTACAAGCAACATTGAGCACAAATACTGTGGAATTTCGACATAGTGCTCCGGTCGACAAAATCACCACATAAGACGTGGTATACAGAATAGAGACCAATAAGTAAAAGGCCGAGGCCTTAACATTGAAGTTGAAAAAGAGCAGTCATATTATGTTTATGGCTAGAAACCAGTGGCGTCACAAGGGGGGTGCGGCCCGCTCCCGGGTGTCACCCGCCGAGGGGTGACACCAAAATGCCGGCTCCTGCTTAGAGACAGGAGCTGAGTGCTGCACTGTTATATTAAGTGCAGCAGTCGGCTCCTGTCACTGTGTAGGAGCCAGCACTGCAGGCACAGCACTCCCCAGGAGTGAGCCTGCACCTCCTAACCCCCCAAGTTGAAAAAAAAAACGGGTGTCGGGACGCGAAGCCCCGCCCTTTCAAGCCATTCAAGCTGATAAACAAGGGATGTCAGTCCGCAAGGCCCCGCCTCTTTTGCCGCCGCACCGGGTGTCTAAGAGGTGAGTGACGCCTCTGCTAGAAACATATAACTATAACCACCTATAGTGAAGGTAAGATGCGGGTAAATGAAAGTAGTATTAAGGTAAGCAGAGTGCCTCCAAATATAGTCCTGCAACTTGAGAAAACCTGAAAATATAGGTATGCATTTAACATCATACGACCATCACATCGCAGCGGTAAGTCTGTCCTGTGGTGAATCATAAATCTAGAAAGCCATAAATCGACCATCCAGCGGGATCTTTATCAGGAAAAGAAGATTTATTTATTTAGAGGGGACAAGGGGAGGGGCGTCAGAAATATCTTCCTGGGTTTCTGAGGCTTCATCATGAAGATAGGCTATGGCGTCATCAGGGGAAGTAAAATCCAGCGGTTTGTCTCCTCCATAAATTCTGAGTTTTGCAGGATATAACAGAGAGAATTTGCGTTTGTCTTGAACTAATTTAGAGCACACTGGGTTGAAAGCTTTTCTAGCCCTGGTCAGTTCAGCAGAAAAATCCTGAAAGATAAACAGGCGAGAGTTGTCCCACATCATGGACCTCTGTTTGCGGGAGGCTGTCCAAAAAGCCATTTTATGCAGATAATTAAGGCAGCGATATAATGTGACCCGCGGGCGGCTGTCGGGAGTATGTGGAGGGGGGCCCACTCTATGTACTCTTTCAATTACGAGATCTTTGCAGGCGTCAGAGATATTTAAGATGGACGGCAGAGTGGTCTGAACAAAGGTAGCTAGGTCAGCACCCTTGACAGACTCAGGCAAGCCCACTAATCTAATATTGTTCCGTCGCGAGCGATTTTCTGCATCCTCTAGTCTAGACGGTTCCATAGTTGGTGATTCTCTTTTTGTAAACGGAGAATGGAGCATTGAGTAGACGCCATATCATGACTTAAAACCCCAATTTGATTATCATGAACAGACACCTTGTGTGTGAGGTGCTGTAACTGCTGTGTAATATCAGCCACAGCCTTAGACAACAGAGGGCCCATAGTGCTGGTGATTGCAGTGGCCAGCTCAGAGTGCGTTATTGGGGCATCTGATGAGAGACTGACCTGTGGAGAGTCCTTCTGAAAGAGTTCAGTAGCCGTCTTTTTAGCCGCGGGAGACGCCGGCGGGGTGCTGTTACTCGGCGCCATGTTGGGATTGGCACGTTTTTTCTCCTGTCTGGACGGCTGCGGGAGAGAGGAGGACTTCGGCGCGGCCCCGGAGGCTAAATATTTCTCCATTAGGCTTCGGCTCTGAGCGGCAGTGTGAAACGGTCTCTGTGGAAGCCGTGAAAACGGCTTTTAAAAGCTAAGTGGGATCTTGTTTCACGGAGCGACGCTGAGAGCTCACCTCACAGCATCAAGCCGGAACCGGAAGTCCTAGTATTTGCTTTTTAAAGGGAGTTGTTTAATAGGAAAATGCAAAATACCTTTATTAATAACTGTCCAACCAATATGACTTCATTACATTATGATATTATATAACAACCCTGCCAAACCATAGTTCTGTTGAGGCGCAGAAGTATACAGACTTGCTGTGCCTAAAATATATTTGAGGCAAGCGCTACTGCACTGGAGCTGGGCACATCTACAGGTGCTTCAAACTCAACACTTTCATTTCTGTGGATCTTACAGCTGACAGTGCCCAATTTCACACAAGTCTGTCCTATTATACAGCACATCAGGTTTAGTAAGAGGGAATTGCTTCTGAAGATTTATACATAATTAAACACCCAGCAAAACAATTAGTGGCCCCAGCTGCAGAGCTTTCCTTATGAGAACTGCGAGAATTGTTTTATTATCACTCATTATTCTGAAATAGAAGAACCCTGGTTTCACATCTGAGTTCCCCATGGCGCACAAGGGATGGGCATTACATCCAGATAAATGAACCAGACCCTATCTGCCTTCCTCTGTAAAAGCACAGTGCAGAAGTGGTGGGTACTGCTCCGTTTTACAGGGCACATTATAAAACTGACACATAGGGGTATATTTACTAAGCTCCCGATTTTGACCGAGATGCCGTTTTTTCTTCAAAGTGTCATCTCGGTTAATCTCGGTCATTTACTAAACACTAATCACGGCAGTGATGAGGGCATTCGTAATTTTTTGCTAGTTCAGGTAAAAAATTACGAATGAATACACCATCGGTCAAAACGCGGCTGTTTAAGTATGAATCTCGGTCATTTACTAAGAAGTGCAAAGCAAAAAAAGAACAAACACTGCCGTGAAAAATTACAACTCGTAAAAAAGTGCTAAAAAAAAACAGAACTTTTTTTTTAATTCGTGATTGGATAGGCATGCACGGATCCATGAGATCCGTGCATGTATATCAGTGGGAAGGGGTGGGAAAGTGCTTATTTTTTTAAAAAAAATTGCGTGGGGTCCCCCCTCCTAAGCATAACCAGCCTCGGGCTCTTTGAGCCGATCCTGGTTGCAGAAATATGGTGAAAAAAATGACAGGGGTTCCCCCATATTTAAGCAACCAGCATCGGGCTCTGCGCCTGGTCCTGGTCCCAAAAATACGGGGGACAAAAAGAGTAGGGGTCCCCCGTATTTTTAAAACCAGCACCGGGCTCCACTAGCTGGACAGATAATGCCACAGCCGGGGGTCACTTTTATATAGTGCCCTGCGGCCGTGGCATCAAAAATCCAACTAGTCACCCCTGGCCGGGGTACCCTGGGGGAGTGGGAACCCCTTCAATCAAGGGGTCCCCCCCCCCCAGCCACCCAAGGGCCAGGGGTGAAGCCCGAGGCTGTCCCCCCCCATCCAATGGGCTGCGGATGGGAGGGCTGATAGCCTTTGTTGTAAAATAAAAGATATTGTTTTTAGTAGCAGTACTACAAGTCCCAGCAAGCCTCCCCCGCATGCTGGTACTTGGAGAACCACAAGTACCAGCATGCGGCGGAAAAACGGGCCCGCTGGTACCTGTAGTACTACCACTAAAAAAATACCCAAAAAAACACAAGACACACACACCGTGAAAGTATAATTTTATTACATACATACACACATACATACATACTTACCTTATGTTCCCACGCAGGTCGGTCCTCTTCTCCAGTAGAATCCAAGGGGTACCTGTTGAAGAAATTCTACTCACCAGATCCAGTGGTCCAGGCTCCTCGGATAATCCAGGGATAATCCACGTACTTGAATAAAACAAAAAAACGGTTGCCCGACCACGAACTGAAAGGTGACCCATGTTTGCACATGGGTCACCTTCCCACGAATGCCAGAAACCCACTTTGCCTTCTGGCTAAGTGGGTTTCTTCAGCCAATCAGGGAGTGCCACGTTGTAGCACTCTACTGATCAGCTGTGTGCTCCTGTCCTCACTGACAGGCGGCACACGGCAGTGTTACAATGTAGCGCCTATGCGCTACATTGTAACCAATGATGGGAACTTTGTGCCCTGCGGTTGACCTAAAGTGACGTCACCGCTGAGCAGAAAGTTCCCATCATTGGTTACAATGTAGCGCATAGGCGCTACATTGTAACACTGCCGTGTGCCGCCTGTCAGTGAGGACAGGAGCACACAGCTGATCAGGAGAGTGCTACAACGTGGCACTCCCTGATTGGCTGAAGAAACCCACTTAGCCAGAAGGCAAAGTGGGTTTCTGGCATTCGTGGGAAGGTGACCCATGTGCAAACATGGGTCACCTTTCAGTTCGTGGTCGGGCAACCGTTTTTTTGTTTTATTCAAGTACGTGGATTAACCCTGGATTATCCGAGGAGCCTGGACCACTGGATCTGGTGAGTAGAATTTCTTCAACAGGTACCCCTTGGATTCTACTGGAGAAGAGGACCGACCTGCGTGGGAACATAAGGTAAGTATGTATGTATGTGTGTATGTATGTAATAAAATTATACTTTCACGGTGTGTGTGTCTTGTGTTTTTTTGGGTATTTTTTTAGTGGTAGTACTACAGGTACCAGCGGGCCCGTTTTTCCGCCGCATGCTGGTACTTGTGGTTCTCCAAGTACCAGCATGCGGGGGAGGCTTGCTGGGACTTGTAGTACTGCTACTAAAAACAATATCTTTTATTTTACAACAAAGGCTATCAGCCCTCCCATCCGCAGCCCATTGGATGGGGGGGGACAGCCTCGGGCTTCACCCCTGGCCCTTGGGTGGCTGGGGGGGGGGGACCCCTTGATTGAAGGGGTTCCCACTCCCCCAGGGTACCCCGGCCAGGGGTGACTAGTTGGATTTTTGATGCCACGGCCGCAGGGCGCTGTATAAAAGTGACCCCCGGCTGTGGCATTATCTGTCCAGCTAGTGGAGCCCGGTGCTGGTTTTAAAAATATGGGGGACCCCTACTCTTTTTGTCCCCCGTATTTTTGGGACCAGGACCAGGCGCAGAGCCCGATGCTGGTTGCTTAAATATGGGGGAACCCCTGTCATTTTTTTCCCCATATTTCTGCAACCAGGATCGGCTCAAAGAGCCCGAGGCTGGTTATGCTTAGGAGGGGGGACCCCACGCATTTTTTTTGGGGATTTTACATTGTTTAATTAAAAATAAAAAAAAAAAAGAACCCCAGCACGGATCACACAGATCCGGCCGAGATTGATTGTAAAAAAAAACGGCAGTGTTTTGCTAATCACTGCCGTAAAATTAGGTAAAAAAAAACGAATGACATCGACATCGGAAGAAAAGAAAAACCCGAATACGACAGCTTAGTAAATCCATCGTAATGAATTCAAAAAGTTGCAGTTTTACACTGTCGATGTCATTCGTGATTGAACTTTGACCTATTTTCGGGAATTACGAATGTTAGTAAATGTACCCCATAGTGTATTTCTGATGTTTCTTTATGTTCCAAGTTAAATAACAGCTAGGTAAAGGGGAAGAGACAATGTGATAGGCAGCTGTGCTTTGTACCTTGTGTTTAGGTTTTGTAAACCATGCACACCTGTTCGCAGTGAAAAAAAAATCTCTCCCTTAACTCATTAACATACAGTACTAATACGAAAGATGTTCCCATAGGTGTGACTGCACTAATAACTTACAGCCCATTACTATTTTCTAGCATCTTATATGACCCCCTCTAGCCTCTTCCTACCACCAGATTGACATACATGTTGACATTCACAATGTCAACAATGACAGAATTTTCGCAGAGAATTTTAGGGTTACAGTTATGCTGCAGTTAGTGTAAAATTTAGTCTGAGGTTAGGGTAGGGGTTAGGCTGCAGTTACTGTAAGGGTTAGGCTGCAGTAAGGGTTAGGCTTCGGTTACGGTAAGGCTGCAGTTAATGTAAGGCTTAGGATATGGTTCGGGTAAGGGTTAGGCTGCAGTTAGAGTAAGGGTTAGTATGCAGTTAAGGTAAGGGTCAGGCTGCGGTTAGTGTAAGGGTTAGGCTGCGGTTAGGATAAGGGTTTTTTCTGTGGTTAGAGTGTTAGGCTGCAGTTGGTGCAAGGGTTAGGCTGCAGTTAGTGTAAGGGTTAGGCTGCAGTTAGTGTAAGGGTTAGGCTGGGTTAAGATAAGGATTTTTTCTGTGGTTAGAGTGTTAGGCTGCAGTTGGTGCAAGGGTTAGGCTGCAGTTAGTGTAAGGGTTAGGCTGCGGTTAGGATAAGAGTTTTTTCTGTGGTTAGAGTGTTAGGCTGCAGTTGGTGCAAGGGTTAGGCTGCACTTACTGTAAGGGTTAGGCTGCAGTTAGCGGAAGGGTTAGACTGCGGTTAGGGTAAAGGTTAGGCTGCAGTTAATGTAAGGGTTAGGCTGCACTTAGTGTAAGGGTTAGGCTGCAGTTAGCGTAAGTGTTATAGGGTAAAGGTTAGGCTGCAGTTAATGTAAGGGTTATGCTGCGGTCTGGGTAAGGATTAGGCTGTGGTTAGGGTTAGGCTACAGTTAGAGTTAGGCTGTGACTAGGTTTGGGTTAGATGACCAATTTATAGAAAACTCCATCAACGGTAAATTAGCACACTTCCTTGGACACAAATCATCACATGTCCTTGTGCACATAGCCATCCATGTAATAGTGCCCCATTTTTATTGAAGCACACATTCTGCTTATTCTTCTCTACAATGTTTCCTCCATGGTGGAGAGCGAATTATGACCTTATCACTCTGTTGTACCCCACATAGCCCATTTCCTTCTATCCTTATTGTTCTCCCCAGTGTTTCCTTTATGGTGTTTGGAGAGTGATGAAATTATTACTGAGTTGCCTACAGCACCATAGCCATGTCATGCCTACGAGACAGGGGCCCCAATTCTGGGAAGTAAAGCTCTACCTGCAGCTCCACAGGCTGCATGGTGCCTACCTGAAGCATCTGCAGTAGCGCTACTGACTGCAGGATGCTATCAAGGCACCCTGCAAGTCAATTGCAAGTGCCAAGTGAAAGTCATGCTGCCACCTGCATAGTCTTGCATCCTGTGTGACACACCGAATGCACAGCCACCAGTTCAGCCTCAGGGAGATTGCTAGATTGTTTGAGGAGTCAGGGAGATAACCCACTACTCAGGAAGTCTCCAATATTCAGGGAGTGTTGGCAAGTATGGTCGGTTTAATAACTTGTTTTGGTTATTAACATGCAAGTAAGATAAATACTGTACGTTATTTTAACGTTAATGTGTGAAATTAGCCATCTTCTGGAAAGATATAATAATTATTATTGTGTATTACTGAGAAACACTTGTCTGTGATCTTTCAGTGCAGAGGTTATAAATAATATGACATTAGTGTCACAGGATCTTCAGCCAACAGTTCAAATTAGGACATTATAGCATAGAGTATAAAAGGGAGAGAAACACAGCGGTATGGCTAGTTACCTTAAGAATACAGAAACATTAATATTGACAACAGAAAACTACCTACAGCTCCATCTAATCTGCTTTTTTTTCTGTCATTTATAAGAGATATTTTCTAAAATCTTTTCAGTGCAACTCATCCTCAGGTAAAGGAGTAAAAATTCAGAACAAACTTGCTAGAGTCAGGGAGGGGGCGGGGTTGATGAGTCAAAGCGGCAGGTGCGTAATGACACTCAAAAACGCTATCCAGTGTAACTTGCCAAGGAATGGGTTGGCACAGTCAAAGTGCTATCTCTCCCCAATCTTGAGGGCATATGTAATAGGGTCCGAGTTTGCCAGAGGTGCGGGATGCCGGCCGATCTTGGATGGTTTTTTAACGCGGCATTCATTTACAAGGCATGGTTTTGCCTTGTAAATGATGGGCACTTAAAAAAATAAAACATCAGAGATCGGCCGGCATCCCGCACCTCTGGCATAATCGGACCCTATTACATATGACCCTTGGTGTCCAAAGACTCAGAGGTACCCTTGTTTGAAGGAGGTGAGTCACCTTTGTCAAATGATATTGATGTCCTTGTGTAACTGTGGCTCTACTTAAATGTCAGTTCGTTAAGTGTAGAACAGATGACCTCTTCTTTCACTCCTTTAATCAGTTCCTCCATCAAAATCTCTAATTTTGTCCACCAGGGACTGGCTTGGAAAAACCACTGGGTGCCATGACATCTCCTCTTATACTGGCACTCTGTTACTCTCTCTAGAAGATGTTCTGTAATAATTCCTTTTTATAGTATAGTAACACAAGGATGAAGGAAATAGAAACTAAGAAAATATTTTTTCTCTTCAGAGAGTTGTAGAATTATTGGGATCCCTTCAGAAACATGTATTTGTTAATTTGGTCACTACAGATAAAATATTCACGATATTCTTTGCATACCATACTCTATTTCCTCTAGTAACAGTCTATTCTAATAGAGTTCCTTCCTCATACATCTGTATATATTCGTTTTAACAAAATATGCTCTCTCAACCCACTTTTTTAACTGTACAGTAATTCCACCAGTAGAATATACAGTACATGTATTGCAATTATAATTAGATGTAATCTCCGTTCCAAATTACTTTTTTAAGTATTGCCCTAGTACTTTATTCTAACATAAACATATACCTTGTAGCACTAAACATACACATCCCACCCACATTTAATACATTTTCTGTCTCAAACATCACTTTAAAAAGACTAAACACTGGTATCAGTGAACAGAGGACTGTTTCCAAGTATGACTTAGCCTATCAACGATTGTCCTGGCTTTACCAAAGCAGTGTTGGTGCACATAACTCCTGTTGAAAACCCAGATTTTTTTATGCAGTCCACTGCTCTTCCACTGTGGTCTTTACTGCCCTCCTCAGGGAGGTGTAGTCTTTATATACTGTAGGCAATGGTAGATAGGAATATGCTAGGTACCTTACAAAAGGTTACTACAGTTCTCTTCAGAATAGAATTGCATAGAATTAGTAGTTTCCGCAGGCCAATAACAGTAGGTCCATAATTCTGCCTTTACTGTGACCTAAAATAACAATTTAAAAAGCTTATACTGTTGCTCATTTGGGAGGATTACTCCAACACATCAGTAAAGGTTTATGCTTTTTGATCAAGGTTTATAAACAGAGGGAATTGACACTTGAGGTGCATACACACGGTGCGATATTATAACCTAGCGATTTTGACTATATAGTCAAAATCGCAAGGAGAGTTAGCACATATCACACCAAGTGTACACAGCTTGCGATACCGATGCACACTCCCGCAGGGTCGGTATCGCAAGGTTAGATAGACTGTTCAGGCAAGTCAGTTTTGACTGTTTAGACTAAATATAGTAAAAATCGGCCATTGCCAAAATTGCAAGCACACATAGTAATATCACAGTCAAAATCGAAGCTAGCCAAAATCTCACCGTGTATGCACCTTAAATTTGCAGTGAGTTTTGTAAAGTTTATGAATTTGATGTCTCCTGTCTCTTATTCATATCCTAGGTGTCATGTTACATAGCATAAGAGTTGGTGCTGATATTGTTTAGGCTTCTATTCCGTCACCACTAGACTGCTACGCCTGGGTAGTATAAGCTGTCTGGTACAGGCATTATAAAAACTTCTCATCACATCTCATCACATCGGCCTTTGCTGATGACACCTGGCAGCTGACACTGAAGGATGCCTTGATTTCCACTTCCTCAACAAACACTTGGGAGGCTGGCCCTTTATCAGTGGCCATTGTTGTCCATGCCTCTCTCAGTCTCTCCCACAGCCGGAACCACAGAAGCAGCTGCCATGTATCAGTTACTATCCAAATCTGTCCTAACTACCACCCCTGCCATCAGCCTATGTGGTCTATTTACTAAGCCTTGGATGGAGATAAAGTACCAGCCAATAAGATCCTGTCATTTTTCAAACACAGGCTGTAAAGATGCCCATACACCTAAAGATTTATCTTCCAATCTGGGGCAATATTTACTAAGAATTCAAGTTTGTCCGTTTTGTGGTTTTTTTTCTAAGTCCCAATCCGGGAATTCACTAAGCACCAATCTCGGCAGTGTTTGGACTATTCGTAATGGTTTGATTTGCAAAGTTTCGAAATACGAATGAATAGACCATCGGTCAAACGCGGCTGTTATTTCATACAATACGGGAATTCACTATTCATTCGTATTTGGGTGTTAATTTCTGAGTGCTCAATTGCGGTCGTATTTTTTTGCGAATTGGTAAAAAAAAGCGGCAAAAAATAGACCTGCTTTTTTCAATCGTGTTTACATGTCTTGCAACTAAAAAATCAATCACACCTTAATTAGGATGCCTATAAAAGGATGTTAGGCCCATTTCAATACACCTACACTCAGAAATGGCAGCAGGACTGTGGGCCAGTGATCTTTTGTGTGCTGTGGGATTCCTCAGACTCAGACATCAGCCTGTAAGTACCCAGGGCCAAGAAACTGAACATGGTCAGAAGGTTGTACAGGTTCCGCGGAGGCTGCACAGGCCTCGTTTTTTTAGGGGGTGTTTAAACTTGAACACATTGTCCGATGATAAGGTCATACAGATGTTCCGTCTAAATCGTAACAACATTTTCCGTCTGTATGACCTTGTCAAACTGGGCCTAGACCCTGAGACAGCACGCTCTCGCTCTGTCTCAGGCCTGCACAAACTCCTGGCTGTGTTGCACTTTATGGCTACTGGCAGCGTTCAGGCTGTGTCTGGGGATGTCATAGGAATCTCACAGCCCTCATTTTCCAGAATCTTAACACAGGTGATGTATACCTTACTACCTCTTCTGTTTTTTGTTTGTTTTAATTTCTCGGTGGCCAGTTCTGTCCTAAAATCTCATGTTTATTGTTCTTTAAAATATACACACAGGTGTTGGCTGTTTTGCAGCCCCACATCGAGGCCTCAATCTGCTTCCCTACCCAGGAGTCTCAGTGGCATGCCGTCAGGGTAGATTTCTATGAGCTGGCTGGCATGCCCAATGTGCTTGGAGCCATACATTGCGCACACATTCAGCTGAGACCACCTAGGGGCAGGCCGCACATATATACTAATCGCCATTTCGAACACTCCACAAATGTGCAGGTGGTTTGTGATGCAAATCTCAAAATAATGAGTGTTGTTGCTGGTTACCCTGAGGGCTGCCATGACTCCTTCATCCTCAGTCAGTCATCCCTCTTTGATAAGTTTGAGGACGGACAAATGCCAGATGGATGGCTGATGGGTATGTAATTTGATATGTGTAGGCCTGCGTATACTTTGTCCAAATACAGGTGCAGATGTATTAACCTGTAGAAGGCATAAGGAAGTGAGAAACCAGTGATCTGTGCAAGGTGATAAAGGCACCAGCCAATCAGCTCCAATATGTAAATTAACATTTAGGAACAGATTGTCTGCTGCCTTTATTACCTTGCACATATCACTGGTTTTTCACTTCCTTATGCCTTCTACAGGTTAATACATCTGCCCCACAGTGTGTTACTTATGTGTTGCTGTATCTTAACATGAATCACGTTACTATATCTGTCTTTTAAGTGATGGAGGATATGGCTGTTTCTCTTGGCTTCTAACTCCATTGTCCCGACCTGATACCCCTGCTGAACACAATTACAATCATGCACATAAGTCCACGCGGAATGTGATAGAAAGATGTTTTGGTGTGCTGAAATCTAGGTTTCGGTGTCTGGATAAGTCTGGTGGCCTTTTGTTGTATAGTCCCTCCAAGGTGACTCAAATTGTGTTCTGTTGCAGCTTTCTTCATAACATGTGTTTGCAACAACATCTGCCACATGTTGAGGAGGAGGAGGAAGAAAGCAGCCAGCAAGCAGAGGAATTAGAGACATCTGGTGATACTTGGAGTACAGATGTAGGGAGGCAGGTTAGGCAAGAGCTCATCACTCGCTATTTCTAAGGTAAGTTTGGTTTGCTTATTTCATTTGTTGTGTAATCATAAATAGATGTTTTGCCATTTTTATTGCCAAAACCATTACTCAGAATGTGTCTGTCTCCTTGACACATACAAACATACCCTCGCTTTATGCAAAACAAATGTCGCATGTGTATTGTGTGTATTTTAAAACTCAAAACAACAGATTATGAGTGGCATGCATTAAGTCTGGATAAGTGATCGTAAACTTGCAGTGCTAATTTATTACAAGCACACATAATCCATTTAGTATTTTACTTTATCATTGTGTGTAACGTCCTAATGCACAGGTTCACAAACTCGGCCCTCAGGACCACACACAGTGCATGTTTTTCACGTAACCCAGTAGAAGCACAGGTGTATGAATTACTCACAGACATATGTTAAAAGGTTCACAGGTGGAGCTAATTATGTCACTTGTGATTCTGTGAGTAGACCTGCAAAACATGCACTGTGTGGGGTCCTGAGGGCCGAGTTTGAGTACCTGTGTTCCCAAAAAACACTCCTCAACATATAATATGTTAGCCTTGAGGAATACATGTGTCCCTATGTGTGATGCTCCATCATATTTAAGGGACACAAACTTACTGTAATCAGAAATAATTTATTTCCTAATGTATGATGCATTAAACTTGCTGATGTGTAAGTAAATACATAGTTTGCCACATATATACATTATTATACACATTCTTTGTTTTTTGGTTAAAAACTTCTTATTTGTTGGTTTCTGCATCATGTGTAATAACATTCTTACTAATTTTTAACACACACAAACATGTCCCGACAATACTGACATTCATTTTGTCAATGTTTTTTTTTAAATTCAATGCCAACATATTAAAAGCTTTTTACGCAACTCAGTTGTGTTCTTCTTGTAATGTTGTATAGAGAAGAAAGGTAAAATAGTTCTCAATAACATTGTAATTTGGATTGTCTGCAGGAAATGAGAATGATTGGAATCTAGAAAGAGTAATGATTAGAAAAAAAATAAGAATTTACTCACCGGTAATTCTAGTTCTCGTAGTCCGTAGTGGATGCTGGGACTCCGTAAGGACCATGGGGAATAGCGGTGTCAAAGTCAGAAAAATATCTCTATGCACACTACCATATTTGCACCTCACACAGGTCCGTGCTGCGCGTGCGTACGCTCTCCCGTACGTGCGCATACTCACAGTCGCGGGCACCCGCAGGCGCATGGTATGCGTATTTACGGTAGAGTTTATGCGATCGTAGCGTGCGACTCAATCATTACATATTTTCACTAATAATGTATTTTGTAGATCATGGTCCCTTTGATAGATTCTGAAAGTTTGGTTAATATAGAATGTTTATGAACAGAGGAATCCCTCTTTGTTTGATATGAAGGGTCAGACAGGAGTAATACAGTGGTGTTTAGTATCCATCGGAAGAATATTTAATTAGAAATATTCCGGTGTTGGTTTGAAACAGATCAATCGCTCGTGCGAATAGTTATGGACATAAGAAGTTTATGAACATTTACTTTATTTGCACTTTATTACCCATGCGGCGGGAAACCCAGTTTCCCTCCCACCTGAGCAGTTGGAAATAGTCACAGCCCACCTGTATGAATCAACCTATGACCTTTTGTTATAATGCGAAGCCGAATTCCTGTGTCCAATGAACAATGAGATTGTAGGGACCATTGAATTGTATTGTGTGTGGGGCATAAATAGGCAGGCCGACCGTATCCAGTTCACTCTCTTCAACGGTTCTCATTGCTGATAATCGGGAGCTGGATATCGAGGCGCATGCGATCGTTTCCCTTTGTGCGTAAGTTTTCTCCGTAATCATATTGTCTTACTGTGAGCCATCTCTCTCTCTCTCTCTCTACTCTTTCTCTCGTATTTTCCTTTAATTATATTGTATTGTATTTCCTGTGTAGTTTATCTGGTTAGTTGGTTTATGTTATATTGTAGTGTATCATTTGTACTGTGATTCCTTTTGCAAGTATAATAGTTATAATACATATAATAGGTTTTGGACCCTAAGCCCAGGTATCTGTGTATTCTTTATAAGGGTTAAGTATTCTCTGAGCGTCGGTGCTGCTCAAGCAGCTTTGTAGTTAATCAGGTTACACCAGGTTGCACTTACACTCTGTCTCCACACTAAGGTATACTGTGTATCTCATCGTTAAAGGTATAGATATAAAGGTTTAAACGTTGTAAGCGTCTGCACCGCTGGTGATCTCCTCGTGGTCCCGAGCGTACGCTACGCTATAGCGAATCATTACGTTAGTCGGCAGCCAATAGAGTGCCTGCCTGTGATCATTGGGCCGTAAGCGAACGTGACGCTTGAGCGTCTCGACTACGGTTGAGCGAACGCTACACAACTTGCGTACCCTTACGGTACTTCTTACGTAGATAGCGTATAGTGTTCTTAGACCTCTTAAAGTGTTTTATATACGATAAATATTTAGCTTTATCAATTAGCGGCTTGCCCGTCCTTCACATATCTGCACTAGGTAGATCAGCAGACATTATCCCTCAGCAAAGGGCGGGAGGTTGTATCCCTCGTAGTGCTGACAGGATAAGCGTCTGCTTCGCTTAGGTAAAGAGTGCTGAAGGAATCCGGGAACCGGAGGTAAGAACAAAACGCTAGTGTCTTTTAAAACTGTTTATTTTTCTGTCTTGCGTACACACGCACGCACACATATATATCTGCATTTCTTTTTCTTTTTCATTTTCGTATATCACTCTCCTGTCTGACAGTTTTATAGTTGATAGAAGTGCTAAAAAAGATTTGCCGTTATTTCATAGTTTAAGAGTAAAGGTAATATAGTTAAAAGATAGACAAACACACAGTTTTGCCTGGGAGATAAGGCGAAGTCAGTGTGTTGTGTGGTAGATGATCAAGGATCATCTACATTGATAAAAGTATAAATTGTGTTACGGTGGATCTTTGCTTTGCGTATACGTGTCTCTAACAAAGACTTGCGTACGCAATCCAAAGGCCGACGCACGCAGCGTATATTACGCAACGGAGCGTCCGGTTACGCCCACGTAGCTCAAGTCACGATAAGTTGATAAATAACGCAAAGCAATAAATAACGCGAGGCGAGAAATAACGCAAGTCTATTTTTGGGTGTCCGAAATTTAATTAACAGATCCTGCTCCTAATTGGTAACACACCTGATCTAAAGAAAAATTTCTGCGCAGAAATAGAAATAGAAACAAAAGTGTACATGTGATGAGTGAGTGTTTTTACAATTTTTAAAGGTTGAACCACAAGAAAAGTCGAGTACTCGTGAGGTACATGCGTGTAAGTGACGTGCACGGTGGCTAGGGAGGCATCTCTGGTTAAATATACAATTTTGAGCATTAGAGTATAGCAGACCAGGAGGTCATACTGTAACAAGACCAGGAGGTTATACTGTAACAAGACCAGGAGGTCATAGCAGACCAGGAGGTCCAGGTACAGCCGACAAGGAAGTCCGCTATACAGTTCACAGGCACAACACCGAAAAGGGTTGGTGCAACACCCATATAGGCCATATAAGCTCTGGCTGAAGGAATTCGCAGTCGTAAGTTTCGATTCCATTGGTCTTTCCGTACATAAGCTTAGTTGTTTGTGTACTGAACGACTGGACCGCACGTAAGTGTGTGCAGTAGTTAGTAATCTGACCTAATACCATTAGAGTAAAGGGGTCACAAACGCTATTTGTACACTCTAACGTGATTTGTGTAATTTTTTTTATTTTAAGGGAAGTTTGCTGCTCACTCAGGAACTATCCAGCAACCAATAGTTACTGGAAAGAGTAAGTGTTCTTCGGATAACCCTCGCAGGTTCCAGTAAATAGAGGTTCAGGTCGCAGGGGCCCTAGGTCGAGTACGCCAGCACCATATCGGTGTGATCAAGTCGTATTGGTCGGCGTGGGCGAGTGAGTGGGGTACTCGGTAAACCGCCACCGTCAGCCTATTGTGGACATTTGGTTTTACGTAAGGGTTGGCTAAATAAAGCAACACTTTCGAACTATGGGGGCCACTTGTTCAGGTAGGGGGCGATCAACCTCGGTTCGGGTTGATTCAGTGGTCCGACCAATTGGGTCGGCCAGGTATATAATGTGTGAGAAATATGGAAGTCACACAGAAACTTTATGTGATGAATGGGAGAGAATGACTGTGCATGACGGGGAGAAATTCCCAAGAGTAGGTAGCTTCAGCTCAGAAGTGTTACAAAATTTAAGGAGGAGGATATGTCTCATAAAATCAACAAAGAGACGAATCCAGCAATATGATTATTTACAGTTGTGGCAACAGGAAGGTGAGATACAGAGAGGTTTGGCTCAGGCGGCGGGATCTGGCTCTAACAGAAAACTGATTGCCACGGCCCCACCGCCACCATATATATCAGGAGAGAAGTTGATTGCGGAGAAAGACGCACTAAGGTGTAACACAAAATCACTTAGTAACTGTGTAAATGTTAATGATAATGTTAAACCATTAACCCATGCAAGTATTAACCCGTGCAAGTTGTACCCTGTTTTGAACTTTCCTCAGGAGTGTGATCAAGAGGACGAATCGGCAACGATTTCAGCGCTCTCTCTAGCAGCCACCATAGCAGAGACCACAGTAGGCACAGCTCCACCCACGAGATTAGTAAAGGCCCCTAGCGGAGGGATAGGTGAGGTCGTATCAACTGGTAAGTACGGCACCATGCATTATGCTGAGACTATTTCACCACAGCCTGTAGAATCTACACAGAATGAGGTTGTTAGAATTACACCTGTTAGAGTAATAGCAGTGCCAAATGGGAAAACAGACACATCAGGAGCCACTCCCATTAGGAACATTGCCATGTACACTCCATTTTCCCGAATGGAATTAAGGACCATAGTGTCTGAATTTCCTGACCCTAGAAAAGATTTAGTTGCCAGTCAAAAATACATCAGAGACTTAGGTAACACTGCAGAGCCCAACAATAAAGACTGGCAGATATTGCTGAGAGCATGTTTACCCTCAAATGTCGACGCAACTCAATTTTTAGCTGATTGCGGACTAGATCATGATGTACCTCTTACAGATGTGTACAACCAAGATAATGTGAAAAGAATAAACTTGCAGCTAAAAGAGTATTTCCCAGCAGTAGCTAAATGGAATAAGATATTCTCCATTAAACAGAAGGAGTCAGAGACAGCTGCAGAGTATTTTCACAGAGCATTATTAGAAATGGCAAAATACACAGGCATAGAGGACATTAAAACAGACACAAACCATCGGGAAGTAGCAGTATCGGTACTGATGGATGGTTTAAAAGAGTCATTGAAGACTAGGGTACAGACCACACAACCATGTTGGCGAGGTCTGTCTGTGGCTACTTTGAGAGAGGCTGCTATTGATCACGATAGAAACATCACCAGACACAGGGAACAACAAGGTGATAAATTAATGTCAGTAAGTATACAGGCTCTGACCACAAGGCAGCCTTTGTTTGTATCACCAAATCCTGTGGGTAAGTCAAGTATGGTTACTTGTTATTCTTGTCACAAACAGGGACACATGGCACGAGATTGTAGAGTAAAGAATCCACGAAACTCATACCAACCCCCTAGACAACGACACGACACACGACATTGGGATCGGGGTCCACAGAAACGGAGTTATGAGCCACATACAGGGGAAACAAAAAGATATCCCCCGAACAGAGACTGGCATGCCTCTGGTAGTTCCCAGCTAACTCCCTCACAAGTAGTTGCTGCCAGCGGGATTCAGGAAGGTCACCATACCCAATAGGGGTGTGGCCATACCTGTAATCTGCAGCCAGTAAAATTAATTGCCAACCTTGGAAGTGAACCCGAGATCGCAATTAATGTAGCTGGTAAAACTTTAAACTTTCTTGTAGACACAGGGGCGGCCAAGTCAGTGATAAATTCGACAGTGGGCATGAGAACCACTGGTAGGACAATTCCAGCCATGGGAGTAACAGGAGTAGTCCAGCACTACCCTGTTAGCAAACCAGCCGAGATTACAATAGGGCCTTTGCATACCAAGCATTCCTTTTTGCTGGCTGCATCGGCACCAACTAATCTCCTGGGAAGAGACTTACTGTGTAAAATGGGGTGCGTCATTTATTGTACTCCTGAAGGTGTATTCTTGGACATACCTGAGAAACACGCTCAGGAAGTGCGAGACATGTTAGACTCCCCATCAAAATTAATGTCACATACCATTATGACAAATAGGAATCCATCCCAAATAGAAGAGATGACATCTCAGATACCAGAGTCACTTTGGACAAAAGACGGACAAGACACTGGATTAATGGCAAACGTAGCTCCAGTAGTTGTACAAGTAAAAGATGGTAGGATAGCTCCAAAAATCCCACAGTACCCTCTGAAGCCAGAGGTGGAGTTAGGAGTTTACCCAGTAATAGAGCGCTTGCTACAACAGGGCATTCTGGTAAGAACGTCCAGCACTGCCAATAGTCCCATCTTCCCTGTTAAAAAGAGTGGGGGGAGGGGTTACAGACTAGTGCAGGATCTAAGGGGGATTAACAAAATAGTTGAGAGTCAGTTCCCCGTAGTGCCAAATCCAGCTGTCATCCTAATGCAAATCCCTCCCACTGCCAAATTTTTCACTGTTATTGACCTCTGCTCCGCTTTCTTTTCGGTACCTCTGCACCCTGACAGCCAATATTTGTTTGCATTTACATACAGAGGAGTCCAATACACGTGGACTCGATTACCCCAAGGTTTCATAGATAGCCCAAGTATATTTTCTCAGGCTTTGCATGATTGTTTACAGTCTTTCCAACCAGACAGTGGATCAGTATTGATACAGTATGTGGACGATTTACTACTGTGTTCAGATTCACTGGAAGCATCTCTGAAGGATACGAAACAGCTCCTGTTTCATCTTTCAGACACAGGACACAAGGTGTCCAAAGACAAGTTACAATTATGCCAAACTAAGGTAAAATATTTGGGACACTGTCTAACACAAGGACTGAGACACCTGACCGCTGATAGAATCCAAGCAATTAGAGACATGACTCTGCCACAAACCCAGCAACAGATCAGAACGTTTTTAGGAATGTGTGGGTATTGCCGTAATTGGATCCCAGGGTTTTCCATTTTGGCGTTACCTTTGCAGGAAATGGTCTCCTCAAACAAACCTGATAGGATTTCGCATACAGACGAGTCCGAAACAGCATTTGAGAGACTCAAACAGTGCCTAACGCAGGCACCAGCACTAGGTATGCCAGACTATGGGAAACCCTTTGAACTATACGGAACAGAAAGTGCTGGTTGCGCGGCAGGTGTACTAACCCAAAAACACGGTGATGCCAGCAGGCCAGTTGCATACTACAGCGCTCAACTAGACACGGTAGCGCGATCCCTCCCCACATGCTTGCGAAGCGTTGCTGCGATAGCATTGCTAGTGACAAAAAGCGAAGACGTCGTGCTAGGCCACAACCTCACAATCCATACGCCACATGCAGTATCAGCCTTATTGAATTCTGCCCAAACCAGACACGTCTCATCAGCGAGGTTTACAAGATGGGAATTGGCACTAATGGCCCCCGTAAACATCACCATAAGGAGATGCAGTGCATTAAATCCTGCAACGTATCTCCCAGGTGTGCCTGGTCAGGCACAAAGGGTGGAAGGTGAGAGTGATGGGGAAGGAGGATTTAATACAAAGGAAGATACACATGATTGTATGGAATATTTGACCCAAAATTTTACCGCAAGGCCTGACATCAGTGACAACCCACTGGAAGATGCAGAACTCACGTTCTACACGGACGGTAGTTGCCATAGACAGTCAGACTCGGGAGACTTGTGTACTGGATACGCAGTCGTAGATGACCAAGACACCATAGAAGCGGAACCGCTAGGCCCACCTCACTCAGCCCAGGTTGCTGAACTGGTCGCCCTAACCAGAGCATGTGAATTGGCTAAGGGTAAGTCAGCCAATATCTACACCGATTCTAGATACGCATTCGGGGTAGTCCATGATTTCGGAGCCCTATGGCGTCTCAGAAATTTCATGACGGCCGCTGGTACACCGGTAGCGCATGCAGCTCACATAAAAAGGCTTCTAACAGCGATACAGGAACCCGACAGAGTGGCTGTTATCAAATGTAAAGCACACACATATAGCCAAGACCCGGTATCACTTGGTAACAGCCGAGCAGACGAAGCTGCTAAGTTAGCAGCTGCTACCCCCATACAGACAGACACCACACAATTGATGGTATTTAATACCATTAACACACAGAAGTTGTGTGAAATGCAAAATTTGTGTTCCACACAGGAAAGGGCAGTCTGGAAGGCAAAGGGATGTGGCCAGGAGTCCTCAGGACTCTGGACGGATGGACATGGTAAACCAGTGGCCCCCAGAGCATATCTTCCATGTCTGGCTGAAGCAGCTCACGGGCTGACTCATCTAGGCAAGGAAGGGATGTGCAAATTGGTGAGAGCATATTGGTGCGCCCCAGGATTCTCCTCTCATGCGAGTAAAAGAGCAATGTCGTGCCTTACCTGTTTGAGAAAGAATATTGGAAAGGCAATACCTACAGAACCATCCCATATCCCACCTGCCGGCGGCCCTTTCCAGGTAATACAAATTGACTTTATACAATTACCCCCTTGTCGGAATTTGAAATATGTACTTGTTTGTATAGATGTTTTCTCAAATTGGGTCGAAGCATTTCCTGCGGCTACAAATACCGCTATGTTTACTGCTAAGAAAATTGTGCAGGAATTTGTATGTAGATATGGTATCCCTAGAATAATCGAAAGTGATAGGGGTACCCATTTTACAGGTGATGTCTTTCAAGGAATGTGTAAGTTGATGGGAATTGATAGCAAGCTGCATACTCCGTACCGTCCACAGGCGAGTGCGAAGGTCGAAAGAGTGAACAGCACTATTAAAAATAAATTGAGTAAAGTGATGGCAGAGACAGGATTGACATGACCAGAAGCTTTACCCATTGTATTGTACAGCATCAGAACCACTCCCAGGTCCCCTCTTAATCTGTCTCCCTTTGAAATCTTGTTTGGTCGACAACCGCATGTTATGATTAACCCTCAGGATGATTTGAAATGTAACAATGAAGTAACTGTAAAGTACTTGATTAACATGAGTAAACAGTTAAGGAATCAAAATGATAATCTGAAGTTGGTGATTCCTGATCTACCTGATAGTAATTGTCATGACATTGAACCTGGGGATTATGTAATGATACGGAATTTTCTACGCTCAGGTTGCCTTATTGACAGATGGGAAGGACCATACCAGGTCTTATTGACTAGCACTACAGCATTAAAGGTTGCTGAGAGAGAGACTTGGGTCCATTCATCCCACTGCAAGAAGGTTGCTGATCCAGAGAAGTCCCGTGATAAGGAACAGACGGTAGAGGTTGTATCACTGGAGTGTCTGTTCCAGGAGGACTGAGGCGGCACCTGAGCCTTGAAGACCGAGAGCTGTTGTCGACTCCCCACTCCCTTTTATTGTTTTTCTCCACTTCCCATCCCCTCTCCCTCAAATTTCTTTTTCCTCCTTCTCATTCTTCTCCGTTTCCTCCTATAAGATGGACTTGCCCCAAGAGACTGTGATCCGGATTTTTCTGTTGACCATGATGTTGACCAGAGCAGTCTGTTCCGGCGAGAGTACCATGGAGGTCGATAGAGGTTCTGGAATGGGTTCTGATGATAAAGATGGAGGCGTAGTTTTCCAAGATCAACCTAACCAACAAGCAAAGGCGAGTATCAGAAAACGATCCGATAGCATTGACCATAGAAGGAATTGCGACGGATTGTTAGCTGAGGAAAACTGTATCTGTAGGCTCTGTAACAATGTCATTGAAGATGGGTGCATTAAGAAATGCCAATCCAGTTTTAATATCCATATGGACCGACATCCATTGAGTGACTATCACTCCTTAGTGGGTAATGTGTTAAACAAAACAGATTGTTGGGTATGCTCTCAAGTACCTCAAGGTCATAGCAAATCAGGGCTAGTGCCATTTCCTTTAACGATAGGGGAGGTACTTGAGTTAAATGGTGGGAGACCGGTGGACAGGAGGTTTAATATCTCCAGCCCTCCTAGTTTGAAGCTCCACCAATACCATGTGGATAGGTCCCTATTATGTTTCAACATCTCCAATCCCAGAAAGCCGGGAAATTGGGAAGTGTCATGGAGTAACCACACCATGACCTTTTCGCATAGAGCAGATAGAATGCCCACAGATACAGAGCTTGTACGCCACATAGCCAGTAGAGGAAAATCTTTCCGGTATAGGTACACCTTAGGAAATAGGATTACGAGAGTTGGAGAAGTATCACCAGGATACTGTGCACATATCGTACAACCTGATACGTGTATTAAGCAGATGGAAGAATTAGGGTTAGGAGATTTCACCTGGAAGGTGTGTAATATGGTTATGTCCTTCTCCGTCCCATATGTTCTCCCCGATGATGCATATTTCATATGCGGGAGAAAGGCGTACAAGTGGCTTGCCCCAAACTCTGAAGGATTGTGTTATATTGGAAAAGTATTGCCTGAAGTGATGACTGTAACACATGACAAAATGAAGGACATACATCGTGGTGCCCAAGCTCCTTATACTCACACCCACTACGAGCACGTTGTTAAAAGACACCTGATAGAGAAGACAGAGCATCCGGCCTCTGATCTGATAAGTGAATCCACCGGGATTCAATTCTTAATCGCATTAGATTTCACCCGCACCGCTAGAGGAGTGCTAAATTATAAATACATATCGGCGCTCGCAAATTTGTTAGATAATATCACTGAAATGTATGATGACACGTTTAGATATACTGGAAGGGAACTTCAAGCTTATAAAACAGAACTGGTGCAGCATAGAATGGTTCTTAATTACCTCACAGCAGTGACAGGCGGATATTGTGTTACATTGGCAACACAGTACGGCGTGAAGTGTTGCACGTATATCACGAATAGCACCGAGGATCCGGTCGAGGTCATAGACCAAAAGATGGACAATATTCTCCAATTGAAGTGGGAATTTCGCCGAAGACACAATCTCACTCTTGCTGCTGTAGGTAATGAGCTGACTGGTTGGGTGTCATGGTTGAACCCGCGAAATTGGTTCTCCGGTTTGGGAGACTGGGCTCAAGGAGTCATAATGGATGTTGGGAAGTTTCTCTTATGTATCTTAGGTGTTATCATAACGATCGGTTTGATATTTAGATGCGGTCAGGCTTTAATGAGGTGCAATCGTCGTACTAAGGTAATGAGTTTGAGGAGTGAGGAAACTGTAATTAACCTGGATTTGATTTATGACCCAATGATAGAAACAATGATGTGATGAAAATGCGATTTCTACGGTCCGTTTCTTTCACCTGTTTTTCTGCTTTTCTCCAAGATAAAAAGACCCCCTTGGACGAGGAAGTTGACGAGACGCTATACAGACAACGGATAGACCAAAGAAGAAGTTTTGACCACTTGAGATACGGACATTTGATGAACTTTGCCATGGATCCCCAGTTTCCCTAGAATTCTTAAACTTACGCTAGCCCAACATTTCTTGTAAATCTAATGGCATTGACAAAGCTTTTTGCTCACACCTAATGGGCAACACAGCGCAAAGAAGACGACTTTCAACTGATACCGAACAAAACTTCAACCGACAGATGTACATTAACCTGACATAGAATACCACCGCATTTACCGTAATTATGTCTTTTCTTCATTTCTACAACCCTCAGGTAATGACACACATAGTATAGGGAATACAGGCACAGATATCAGCAATCACATATTCCCCCATTCATGTATCATCAACTAAAATGTGCTCCCCATTTTGTTCAAAATCCGAAAAGAGCTCGGTAAAGTTTGACAGCCCATCCACAGACCCGTACCACGGGATAAGAAGGAATTCAAATGTATACTTCGCAATACCTCGAAGCTTGATTTACAACACGTACGGCACGATGATACATGACCCCCCCAAACATGGACTCATACACACATGCTTCTGCTATCTCACTAGGTCATACCCTCTTCCCACCTACTCCTCTCTCCTCCCTTACCCAACCATGGAAATGAATTAACCCCTGACATATATTTTTCTCCTTTTGAAATGTTTTAGAAGGTGGCAGTTATTATTGACTGCCAAAGGGTGGACTGTCAAAGTCAGAAAAATATCTCTAAGCACACTACCATATTTGCACCTCACACAGGTCCGTGCTGCGCGTGCGTACGCTCTCCCGTACGTGCGCATACTCACAGTCGCGGGCACCCGCAGGCGCATGGTATGCGTATTTACGGTAGAGTTTATGCGATCGTAGCGTGCGACTCAATCATTACATATTTTCACTAATAATGTATTTTGTAGATCATGGTCCCTTTGATAGATTCTGAAAGTTTGGTTAATATAGAATGTTTATGAACAGAGGAATCCCTCTTTGTTTGATACGAAGGGTCAGACAGGAGTAATACAGTGGTGTTTAGTATCCATCGGAAGAATATTTAATTAGAAATATTCCGGTGTTTGTTTGAAACAGATCAATCGCTCGTGCGAATAGTTATGGACATAAGAAGTTTATGAACATTTACTTTATTTGCACTTTATTACCCATGCGGCGGGAAACCCAGTTTCCCTCCCACCTGAGCAGTTGGAAATAGTCACAGCCCACCTGTATGAATCAACCTATGACCTTTTGTTATAATGCGAAGCCGAATTCCTGTGTCCAATGAACAATGAGATTGTAGGGACCATTGAATTGTATTGTGTGTGGGGCATAAATAGGCAGGCCGACCGTATCCAGTTCACTCTCTTCAACGGTTCTCATTGCTGATAATCGGGAGCTGGATATCGAGGCGCATGCGATCGTTTCCCTTTGTGCGTAAGTTTTCTCCGTAATCATATTGTCTTACTGTGAGCCATCTCTCTCTCTCTCTCTCTACTCTTTCTCTCGTATTTTCCTTTAATTATATTGTATTGTATTTCCTGTGTAGTTTATCTGGTTAGTTGGTTTATGTTATATTGTAGTGTATCATTTGTACTGTGATTCCTTTTGCAAGTATAATAGTTATAATACATATAATAGGTTTTGGACCCTAAGCCCAGGTATCTGTGTATTCTTTATAAGGGTTAAGTATTCTCTGAGGGTCGGTGACGCTCAAGCAGCTTTGTAGTTAATCAGGTTACACCAGGTTGCACTTACACTCTGTCTCCACACTAAGGTATACTGTGTATCTCATCGTTAAAGGTATAGATATAAAGGTTTAAACGTTGTAAGCGTCTGCACCGCTGGTGATCTCCTCGTGGTCCCGAGCGTACGCTACGCTATAGCGAATCATTACGTTAGTCGGCAGCCAATAGCGTGCCTGCCTGTGATCACTGGGCCGTAAGCGAACATGACGCTTGAGCGTCTAGACTACGGTTGAGCGAACGCTACACAACTTGCGTACCCTTACGGTACTTCTTACGTAGATAGCGTATAGTGTTCTTAGACCTCTTAAAGTGTTTTATATACGATAAATATTTAGCTTTATCAGCGGCTCCGCAGGAGACTGGGCACAACTAAAAGAAAGCTTTAGACTACTGGTGTGCACTGGCTCCTCCCACTATGACTCTCCTCCAGACTTCAGTTAGGATACTGTGCCCGGAAGAGCTGACACAATAAGGAAGGATTTTGAATCCCGGGTAAGACTCATACCAGCCACACCAATCACACCGTATAACTCATGATACAATACCCAGTTAACAGTATGATAACAACTGAGCCTCTCAACAGATGGCTCAACAATAACCCTTTAGTTAAACAATAACTATATACAAGTATTGCAGACAATCCGCACTTGGGATGGGCGCCCAGCATCCACTACGGACTACGAGAAATAGAATTACCGGTGAGTAAATTCTTATTTTCTCTGACGTCCTAAGTGGATGCTGGGACTCCGTAAGGACCATGGGGATTATACCAAAGCTCCCAAACGGGCGGGAGAGTGCTCTGCAGCACCGAATGGGCAAACTCTAGGTCCTCCTCAGCCAAGGTGTCAAACTTATAGAATGTAGCAAACGTGTTTGACCCCGACCAAGTAGCCGCTCTGCAAAGTTGAAGAGCCGAGACCCCTCGGGCAGCCGCCCAAGAAGAGCCCACCTTCCTCGTGGAATGGGCTTTTACTGATTTAGGATGCGGCAGTCCAGCCGCAGAATGTGCAAGCTGAATCGTACTACAGATCCAGCGAGCAATAGTCTGCTTTGAAGCAGGTGCACCCAACTTGTTGGGTGCATACAGGATAAATAGCGAGTCAGTTTTTCTGACTCCAGCTGTCCTGGAAACATAAATTTTCAGGGCCCTGACTACATCCAACGACTTGGAAGCCTCCAAGTCTTTAGTAGCCGCAGGCACCACGATAGGTTGGTTCAGATGAAAAGCTGATACCACCTTAGGGAGAAATTGGGGACGAGTCCTCAATTCTGCCCTATCCATATGGAAAATCAGATAAGGGCTTTTACATGACAAAGCCGCCAATTCTGATACACGCCTGGCCGAAGCCAAGGCCAACAACATGTCCACTTTCCACGTGAGATATTTCAATTCCACGGTCTTAAGTGGCTCAAACCAATGTGACTTTAGGAAATCCAACACCACGTTGAGATCCCAAGGTGCCACTGGAGGCACAAACGGGGGCTGAATATGCAGCACTCCCTTAACAAAAGTTTGAACTTCAGGTAGTGAAGCCAGTTCTCTCTGGAAGAAAATCGATAGACCCGAAATCTGGACCTTAATGGAACCCAATTTTAGGCCCATAGTCACCCCATACTGTAGAAAGTGCAGGAAACGGCCCAGCAGAAATTCTTCCGTTGGGGCCTTCCTGGCCTCACACCACGCAACATATTTACGCCATATGCGGTGATAATGGTTTGCCGTTACTTCTTTCCTAGCTTTAATCAGTGTAGGAATGACTTCCTCCGGAATGCCCTTTTCCTTCAGGATCCGGTGTTCAACCGCAATGCCGTCAAACGCAGCCGCGGTAAGTCTTGGAACAGACAGGGCCCCTGCTGCAGCAGGTCCTGTCTGAGCGGCAGAGGCCATGGGTCCTCTGAAATCATTTCTTGAAGTTCCGGGTACCAAGCTCTTCTTGGCCAATCCGGAACAATGAGTATAGTTCTTACTCCTCTTCTCCTTATTATCCTCAGTACCTTTGGTATGAGAGGAAGAGGAGGGAACACATAAACCGACCGGTACACCCACGGTGTCACTAGAGCGTCCACAGCTATTGCCTGCAGGTCTCTTGACCTGGCGCAATACTTTTCTAGCTTTTTGTTTAGGCGGGACGCCATCATGTCCACCTGTGGCCTTTCCCAACGGTTTACAATCAGTTGGAAGACTTCTGGATGAAGTCCCCACTCTCCCGGGTGGAGGTCGTGCCTGCTGAGGAAGTCTGCTTCCCAGTTGTCCACTCCCGGAATGAACACTGCTGACAGTGCTAACACGTGATTTTCCGCCCATCGTAGAATCCTTGTGGCTTCTGCCATCGCCGTCCTGCTTCTCGTGCCGCCCTGTCGGTTTACATGGGCGACCGCCGTGATGTTGTCTGACTGGATCAGTACCGGCTGGTTTTGAAGCAGAGATTTTGCCTGACTTAGGGCATTGTAAATGGCCCTCAGTTCCAGAATATTTATGTGCAGGGAAGTCTCCTGACTTGACCATAGTCCTTGGAAGTTTCTTCCCTGTGTGACTGCCCCCCAGCCTCGAAGGCTGGCATCCGTGGTCACCAGGACCCAGTCCTGTATGCCGAATCTGCGGCCCTCTTGAAGATGAGCACTCTGCAGCCACCACAGCAGAGACACCCTTGTCCTTGGAGACAGGGTTATCAGACGATGCATCTGAAGATGCGATCCGGACCACTTGTCCAACAGGTCCCACTGAAAGGTTCTTGCATGGAACCTGCCGAATGGAATTGCTTCGTAGGAAGCTACCATCTTTCCCAGGATCCGCGTGCAGTGATGCACCGACACCTGTTTTGGTTTTAGGAGGCCTCTGACTAGAGATGACAGCTCCTTGGCCTTCTCCTCCGGGAGAAACACTTTTTTCTGTTCTGTGTCCAGAACCATCCCCAGGAACAGTAGACGTGTCGTAGGGACCAGCTGTGACTTTGGAATATTTAGAATCCAGCCGTGCTGTTGTAGCACCTCCCGAGATAGTGCTACCCCGACCAACAACTGCTCCCTGGACCTCGCCTTTATCAGGAGATCGTCCAAGTACGGGATAATTAAAACTCCCTTCTTTCGAAGGAGTATCATCATTTCGGCCATTACCTTGGTAAAGACCCTCGGAGCCGTGGATAGACCGAACGGCAACGTCTGGAATTGGTAATGACAATCCTGTACCACAAATCTGAGGTACTCCTGGTGAGGATGGTAAATGGGGACATGCAGGTAAGCATCCTTGATGTCCAGTGATACCATGTAATCCCCCTCGTCCAGGCTTGCAATAACCGCCCTGAGCGATTCCATCTTGAACTTGAATTTTTTTATATATGTGTTCAAGGATTTCAAATTTAAAATGGGTCTCACCGAACCGTCCGGTTTCGGTACCACAAACATTGTGGAATAGTAACCCCGTCCTTGTTGAAGTAGGGGCACCTTTACTATCACCTGTTGTGAATACAGCTTGTGAATTGCCTGTAACACTGCCTCCCTGCCTGAGGGAGTGGTTGGTAAGGCAGATTTGAGGAAACGGCGGGGGGGAGACGTCTCGAATTCCAGCTTGTACCCCTGAGATACTACTTGAAAGATCCAGGGATCCACCCGTGAGCAAGCCCACTGATTGCTGAAATATTTAAGACGGGCCCCCACTGTACCTGGCTCCGCCTGTGGAGCCCCAGCGTCATGCTGTGGACTTAGAGGAAGCGGGGGAGGACTTTTGCTCCTGGGAACTGGCTGTATGCTGCAGCTTTTTCCCTCTACCTCTGCCTCTGGGCAGAAAGGACGCGCCCTTAACCCGCTTGCCCCTATTGGGCCGAAAGGACTGTACCTGATAATACGGTGCTTTCTTTGGCTGTGAGGGAACATGGGGTAAAAATGTAGACTTCCCAGCTGTTGCTGTGGAAACAAGGTCCAAGAGACCATCCCCGAACAACTCCTCACCCTTATAAGGCAGAACTTCCATGTGCCTTTTAGAATCTGCATCTCCTGTCCACTGCAGAGTCCATAACCCTCTCCTGGCAGAAATGGACATTGCACTTATTTTAGATGCCAGCCGGCAAATATCCCTCTGTGCATCCCTCATGTATAAAAGTGCGTCTTTAATATGCTCTACGGTTAGCAATATAGTGTCCCTGTCTAGGGTATCAATATTTTCCGACAGGGAATCTGACCACGCAGCTGCAGCACTGCACATCCATGCTGAAGCAATAGCTGGTCTCAGTATAACACCTGTGTGTGTATATATAGACTTCAGGATAGCCTCCTGCTTTCTATCAGCAGATAACTTCAGGGCGGACGTATCCGGAGACGGTAGTGCCACCTTCTTTGACAAGCGTGTGAGCGCTTTATCCACCCTAGGGGATGTTTCCCAACGTGACCTATCCTCTGGCGGGAAAGGGTACGCCATTAGTAACCTCTTAGAAATTACCAGTTTCTTATCAGGGGAAGCCCACGCTTCTTCACACACCTCATTTAACTCCTCAGATGGAGGAAAAGCTACTGGTAGTTTTTTTTCTCCAAACATAATACCCTTTTTTGTGGTACCGGGGGTAACATCAGAAATGTGCAACACATTTTTCATAGCCTCAATCATGTAACGTGTGGCCCTATTGGAAGTTACATTAGTCTCATCGTCGTCGACACTGGAGTCAGTATCCGTGTCGACATCTGTGTCTGCCATCTGAGGTAGCGGGTGTTTTAGAGCCCCTGATGGCTTTTGAGACGCCTGGGCAGGCACAGGCTGAGAAGCCGGCTGTCCCACATTTGGTATGTCATCAAACCTTTTATGCAAGGAGTCGACACTGTCGCGTAATTCCTTCCACAGAACCATCCACTCAGGTGTCGACCCCGCAGGGGGTGACATCACATTTATCGGCATCTGTTCCGCCTCCACATAAGCCTCCTCATCAAACATGTCGACACAGCCGCACCGACACCACGCATACACACAGGGAATGCTCTGACAGAGGACAGGACCCCACAAAGCCCTTTGGGGAGACAGAGAGAGAGAGTATGCCAGCACACACCAGAGCGCTATATAACACAGGGATCCCACTATAAATGAGTGTTTTTCCCTTATAGCTGCTTATATTATATATACTGCGCCTAAATTTAGTGCCCCCCCTCTCTTTTTTACCCTTATGTAGCTTGACACTGCAGGGGAGAGCCAGGGAGCGTCCTTCCAGCGGAGCTGTGAGGGAAAAATGGAGCCAGTGTGCTGAGGGAGATGGCCCCGTCCCTTTTCCGGCGGACTTCTCCCGGTTTTTCTGGAATTCTGGCAGGGGTATTTTTACACCTATATAGCCTTCCTGACTATATATGGTGTAGATTTGCCAGCCAAGGTGTCTTATATTGCCCTCAGGGCGCCCCCCCCCCCAGCGCCCTGCACCCATCAGTGACCGGAGTGTGAGGTGTGCATGAGGAGCAATGGCGCACAGCTGCAGTGCTGTGCGCTACCTTGTTGAAGACAGAAGTCTTCTGCCGCCGATTTTCAGGAACACTTCTTGCTTCTGGCTCTGTAAGGGGGCCGGCGGCGCGGCTCCGGGACCGAACATCGAGGTCGGGTCCTATGGTCGATCCCTCTGGAGCTAATGGTGTCCAGTAGCCTAAGAAGCCCAAGCTACCACCAGTTAGGTAGGTTCGCTTCTTCTCCCCTTAGTCCCTCGCTGCAGTGAGCCTGTTGCCAGCAGGTCTCACTGTAAAATAAAAAACCTAAAATATACTTTCTTCTAAGAGCTCAGGAGAGCCCCTAGTATGCATCCAGCTCGGCCGGGCACAAAAATCTAACTGAGGCTTGGAGGAGGGTCATAGTGGGAGGAGCCAGTGCACACCAGGTAGTCTAAAAGCTTTCTTTTAGTTGTGCCCAGACTCCTGCGGAGCCGCTATTCCCCATGGTCCTTACGGAGTCCCAGCATCCACTTAGGACGTCAGAGAAATCAAGTGGTCTGTTTACTTCCTGCTAAAGACATTCTGCCTGGCTGCCAATTATTGTGTCTGCAGGAAATCAGAATGATTGGAATATAGAAAGAGTAATGATTGGGAAAAAATCAAGTGGTCTGTTTACTTCCTGCTAAAGACACTCTGCCTGGCTGCCAATTATTGTGTCTGCAGGAAATGAGAATGATTGGAATCTAGAAAGAGTAATGATTAGAAAAAAATCAAGTGGTCTGTTTACTTCCTGCTAACATGTATGTGCGGCTCCATCAACATTTCCCTCCTCCAATACCAAAAAAAAATGGTAAAGAATAAATGTGCGTACAAATTTTATGTTGTTGTTTGTACCACTTATAATTAATGATGTTGTATAAATTGTCAAGGAGCTAAGTGTTATATATTTTTTGCCAAATATACACTTACTAACTATTTTGAGTTACTTATCACAAATGTCTAACTTGTATTTTTTTCACATTTTTTTTGGTGGTTGCTCGTCCTGCCCTTTGCCTTTAGCACTGTCATGTTGTCGTGCTCTGGTGGAGCGTCTTGGTGGTGATGAGACTGGCGTGATATTTGGAGTAGTCGTACCAGAACTGCTGCTTGTTTGCTGTTGGTGCATGCATCTGAGTGTTTCATTCAGGTTAGTGAGGGTGGCATTGAGTTCACGTGTAGCAGCATTTTGATTGTCTACAATTCGGAATAAACTTTCATTAATCTTTTGATTGTTTTGAAAAATGTTCATATAACTTTGCTGTTTTCTGTGCTGTTCTTCCATTAGTCTGTGCTGTTCTTCCATTAGTCTGTGCTGTTCTTCCATTATGCGCTGTAAGTTGCCCATGACCTGTGTAATGTCTATACGCATGAGTTCCATGGTATTGCCAATTCTGGTTGTTTGTTCATTTTGTCTACTCAGATTTCTTGATATTCTTCTGAGGTGAGATGGTAGGCTTGCAAACATTTGTGTCTGCCTACACAGGCAATCTTCATAAGTGGCCTGCTGCTAGCCCAAATGGTCCAAAATACCTGATCAGGGCCTTGTGTTACTGGTGTTGTTGGGCTGTGTTGTGGTGGTGGTGTGCTTTGCTGTGGTGGTGTACTCACAGGTGCTGGGGGGCTCATTCCTTGCCTTAATGGCTGCATTTCTAAGATGTTTGTCTCCTCCATGTCACTGTGTTGCTGTTGTTGCGGAGGGATGCTGTTCCCAGGACTAGAAGCTGAAATGTTAAACAAATCTCCGTTAGCTATCCATATGTTTGAGAAATGTAAACCAATCACTACACATGGAACACATGTCATTCACTGTTGCTTTCAACTATTCTGCCTAGCAACATCATCACTCATAACTTAAATACATACATATGCCTGTTTGTGGCAAATGTGTCTGGTTACTTAATTGTGAAAGCAAACACTTTAGTTTTATTGTAGCTCACACATACTCCACCATAAAAACACATTGGAATCCATAATGTGTTACCTTATAGCTTTGATCAAACAAACATAGTAATGTTTTTATATGTATTTTGCAATGTTACCACAAACACACATGTGAAATTTTGAAAAACAACCTTACTTTTTTCAATTAAAAAAACATGCTTTTTTGCTGCAGCATCTTACACACAATGTCATACTGTATGGCTCAAGTGGACATACATATCTTTACTGGATGTGGACAAGGCCATTTAGCTTGGATTCCATTTCAGGTTTTACTTACTGCGGTAAGTATCTAAGTTTTTGATGTGTTTTGACTTAATGCGGTTAAGAAAAATTTTGATTACGTTCTGAAATTTTTTACATTTATTTCAGTTTGATACTCACAATCAAGATAAGGGGGTGTGGATGACGTCTTGGAGGTGTGTCCAAAATTTGGAGTGTGGGGACAGAACATACGGACGATAATCTTCGTGGCGGGGTAGCCTGCTGTGGTTGGCCCGGGACATACGACCTTGCTTTTTTTTCGGCCACAGGTTTTTTTGTGGTGATGTCTTACAGAAGTGCCACTTCTGCTGCTCCATACTTCTTTTGATGGACCTTTTAATGAAAGTGCAATTTTGTTATGGCCATTCCTTTACAAACATACCCTATACTACAATGGACACTTTACCTGCTTCCACAGCGTCATCATCATCAGATGTGATAGGAGTTACTGGCCGACGAGTAGTACTGCTTTTTTTCAAACACTGTATAAAAAAAAAAAAAAATTCATGCTATTGTTGATACATCCACCCATTATGCTTATAAACATTTATTCTTTAAGAAATGCTTGCTTTATTTTTTTTAAAAACATAAGGACCGGAAACAAAAACAACAATACATAAAACAATAAACATTGTCCAATAGACATATGCACTATGGAAAAATCAACACAGGAAAACATGTACAGGACACTGACATAGGCCACAAGTAAAAAAAAAAAACATTACCAACCAAAAACACACACATCTTCATTTTGTATTGAAAGGAAAAATATTACAGATGCAATATATAAATTGCTCTGTGATGTGGCACTCCAAACACACATTACCACTATATGAGCCAAACCAAAATGTATAAATAATAAGAATTTACTCACCGGTAATTCTATTTCTCGTAGACCGTAGTGGATGCTGGGGACTCCGTAAGGACCATGGGGGAATAGACGGGCTCCGCAGGAGACTGGGCACTCTATAAGAAAGATTTGGTACTATCTGGTGTGCACTGGCTCCTCCCTCTATGCCCCTCCTCCAGACCTCAGTTAGGATACTGTGCCCGGAAGAGCTGACACAATAAGGAAGGATTTTGAATCCCGGGTAAGACTCATACCAGCCACACCAATCACACCGTATAACTCGTGATACTATACCCAGTTAACAGTATGAAATATAACTGAGCCTCTCAACAGATGGCTCAACAATAACCCTTTAGTTAGGCAATAACTATATACAAGTATTGCAGACAATCCGCACTTGGGATGGGCGCCCAGCATCCACTACGGACTACGAGAAATAGAATTACCGGTGAGTAAATTCTTATTTTCTCTGACGTCCTAGTGGATGCTGGGGACTCCGTAAGGACCATGGGGATTATACCAAAGCTCCCAAACGGGCGGGAGAGTGCGGATGACTCTGCAGCACCGAATGAGAGAACTCAAGGTCCTCCTCAGCCAGGGTATCAAATTTGTAGAATTTTGCAAACGTGTTTGCCCCTGACCAAGTAGCAGCTCGGCAAAGTTGCAAAGCCGAGACCCCTCGGGCAGCCGCCCATGATGAGCCCACCTTCCTTGTGGAATGGGCTTTTACTGATTTAGGATGCGGCAATCCAGCCGCAGAATGCGCCAGCTGAATTGTGCTACAAATCCAGCGAGCAATAGTCTGCTTAGAAGCAGGAGCACCTATTTTGTTGGGTGCATACAGGATAAAAAGCGAGTCAGTTTTCCTGACTCCCGCCGTCCTGGAAACATAAATTTTCAAGGCCCTGACTACGTCCAGTAATTTGGAATCTTCCAAGTCGCTAGTAGCCGCAGGCACTACAATAGGTTGGTTCAAGTGAAAAGCTGATACCACCTTAGGGAGAAACTGGGGACGAGTCCTCAATTCTGCCCTATCCATATGGAAAATCAGATAAGGGCTTTTACATGACAAAGCCGCCAATTCTGACACCCGCCTGGCCGAAGCCAAGGCCAATAACATGACCACTTTCCACGTGAGATATTTCAAATCCACAGTTTTAAGTGGCTCAAACCAATGTGATTTCAGGAAACTCAACACCACATTGAGATCCCAAGGTGCCACAGGAGGCACAAAAGGGGGCTGAATATGAAGCACTCCCTTTACAAAAGTCTGAACTTCAGGCAGTGAAGGCAGTTCTTTCTGGAAGAAAATCGACAGAGCCGAAATCTGGACCTTAATGGAACCCAATTTTAGGCCCATAGTCACTCCCGACTGTAGGAAGTGCAGAAAACGACCCAGCTGAAATTCCTCTGTAGGGGCCTTCCTGGCCTCACACCACGCAACATATTTCCGCCATATACGGTGATAATGGTTTGCGGTTACTTCTTTCCTGGCTTTTATCAGCGTAGGAATGACTTCCTCCGGAATGCCCTTTTCCTTTAGGATCCGGAATTCAACCGCCATGCCGTCAAACGCAGCCGCGGTAAGTCTTGGAACAGACAGGGCCCCTGCTGTAGCAGATCCTGTCTGAGCGGTAGAGGCCATGGGTCCTCTGATATCATTTCTTGAAGTTCTGGGTACCAAGCTCTTCTTGGCCAATCCGGAACCACGAGTATCGTTCTTACTCCTCGCCTTCTTATTATTCTCAGTACCTTTGGTATGAGAGGCAGAGGAGGGAACACATAAACCGACTGGTATACCCACGGTGTCACTAGAGCGTCCACAGCTATCGCCTGAGGGTCCCTTGACCTGGCGCAATATCTCTTTAGCTTTTTGTTGAGGCGGGACGCCATCATGTCCACCTGTGGCCTTTCCCAACGGTTTACCAACAGTAGGAAGACTTCTGGATGAAGTCCCCACTCTCCCGGGTGTCGGTCGTGTCTGCTGAGGAAGTCTGCTTCCCAGTTGTCCACTCCCGGAATGAACACTGCTGACAGTGCTAAGACGTGATTTTCCGCCCATCGGAGAATCCTTGTGGCTTCTGCCATCGCCATCCTGCTTCTTGTGCCGCCCTGTCGGTTTACATGGGCGACTGCCGTGATGTTGTCTGATTGGATCAGTACCGGCTGGTTTTGAAGCAGAGGCCTTGCCAGACTTAGGGCATTGTAAATGGCCCTCAGTTCCAGAATATTTATGTGTAGGGACGACTCCTGACTTGACCAAAGTCCTTGGAAATTTCTTCCCTGTGTGACTGCCCCCCAGCCTCGAAGGCTGGCATCCGTGGTCACCAGGACCCAGTCCTGTATGCCGAATTCTGCGGCCCTCTTGAAGATGAGCACTCTGCAGCCACCACAGTAGAGATACCCTGGTCCTTGGAGACAGGGTTATCAGCCGATGCATCTGAAGATGCGATTCCGACCACTTGTCCAAGAGGTCCCACTGAAAAGGTTCTTGCATGGAACCTGCCGAATGGAATTTTGCTTCGTAAGAAGCTACCATTTTTCCCAGGACTCGTGTGCAGTGATGCACCGATACCTGTTTTGGTTTCAGGAGGTCTCTGACTAGAGATGACAGCTCCTTGGCTTTCTCCTGCGGGAGAAACACTTTTTTTCTGTTCTGTGTCCAGAACCATCCCCAGGAACAGCAGGCGTGTTGTAGGAACCAGCTGTGACTTTGGAATGTATAGAATCCATCCGTGCTGTTGTAGCACTTCCCGAGATAGTGCTACTCCGACCAACAACTGCTCCATGGACCTCGCCTTTATAAGGAGATCGTCCAAGTACGGGATAATTAAAAACTCCCTTTTTTCGAAGGAGTATCATCATTTCTGCCATTACCTTGGTAAAGACCCTCGGTGCTAAATGGGGACATGTAGGTAAGCATCCTTGATGTCCAGGGATACCATGTAATCCCCCTCCTCCAGGCTTGAGCGATTCCATCTTGAACTTGAATTTTTTTATGTATGTGTTCAAGGACTTCAAATTTAAAATGGGTCTCACCGAACCGTCCGGTTTCGGTACCACAAACAGTGTGGAATAGTAACCCCGTCCTTGTTGAAGTAGGGGCACCTTGACTATCACCTGCTGGGAATACAGCTTGTGAATTGCCTCTAGCACAGCCTCCCTGCCTGAGGGAGTTGTCGGCAAGGCAGATTTGAGGAAACGGCGGGGGGGAGACGCCTCGAATTCCAGCCTGTACCCCTGAGATACTACTTGAAGGATCCAGGGATCCACCTGTGAGTGAGCCCACTGATCGCTGAAATTTTTGAGGCGGCCCCCCACCGTACCTGGCTACGCCTGTGGAGCCCCCGCGTCATGCGGTGGACTCAGAGGAAGCGGGGGAAGAATTTTGATTCTGGGAACTGGCTGACTGGTGCAGCTTTTTCCCTCTTCCCTCGTCTCTGTGCAGAAAGGAAGCGCCTTTGACCCGCTTGCTTTTCTGAAGCCGAAAGGACTGTACCTGATAATACAGTGCTTTCTTAGGCTGTGAGGAAACCTGAGGTAAAAAATTTTCTTCCCAGCTGTTGCTGTGGATACAAGGTCCCAGAGACCATCCCCAAACAATTCCTCACCCTTATAAGGCTCTATGTGCCTTTTAAAGTCAGCATCACCTGTCCAGTGTCGGGTCTCTAATACCCTCCTGACAGAATGGCCATTGCATTAATTCTGGATGCCAGCCGGCCAAATATCCCTCTGTGCATCCCTCATATATAAGACGACGACTTATGTTCGCAAAATAGTATCCCTGTTTGACAGGGTTACAGACCACGCTGCAGCAGCACTATCTGCAGGTCTCAGTCTAGTACCTGAGTGTGTAAATACAGACTTCAGGATAGCCTCCTGCTTTTTATCAGCAGGTACCTTCAAAGTGGCCGTATCCTAAGACGGCAGTGCCACTTTTTTTGACAAACGTGTGAGCGCCTTATCCACCCTAGGGGATATCTCCCAGCGTAACTTATCCTCTGGCGGGAAAAGGTACGCCATCAGTAACTTTTTAGAAATTACCAGTTTCTTATCGGGGGAACCCACGCTTTTTCACACTTCATTCACTCATTTGATGGGGGAACAAAACACTGCCTGCTTTTTCTCCCCAAACATAAAACCCTTTTTTAGTGGTACTTGGGTTAATGTCAGAAATGTGTAACACATTTTTTATTGCCGGGATCATGTAACGGATGTTCCTAGTGGATTGTGTATACGTCTCAACCTCGTCGACACTGGAGTCAGACTCCGTGTCGACATCTGTGTCTGCCATCTGAGGGAGCGGGCGTTTTTGAGCCCCTGATGGCCTTTGAGACGCCTGGGCAGGCGCGGGCTGAGAAGCCGGCTGTCCCATAGCTGTTACGTCATCCAGCCTTTTATGTAAGGAGTTGACACTGTCGGTTAATACCTTCCACCTATCCATCCACTCTGATGTCGGCCCACAGGGGGCGACATCCCATTTATCGGCATCTGCTCCGCCTCCACATAAGCCTCCTCATCAAACATGTCGACACAGCCGTACCGACACACCGCACACACACAGGGAATGCTCTGACTGACGACAGGACCCCACACAGCCCTTTGGGGAGACAGAGAGAGAGTATGCCAGCACACACCAGAGCGCTATATAATGTAGGGATAAACACTATCACTGAGTGAATTTCCCCCAATAGCTGCTTGTATAAACAATAATGCGCCTAAATTTAGTGCCCCCCCTCTCTTTTTAACCCTTTGAGCCTGAAAACTACAGGGGAGAGCCTGGAGAGCTGTCTTCCAGCTACACTGTGAAGAGAAAATGGCGCCAGTGTGCCGAGGGAGATAGCTCCGCCCCTTTTTCGCGGGCTTTTCTCCCGCTTTTTTATGGATTCTGGCAGGGGTAATTATCACATATATAGCCTCTGGGGCTATATATTGTGATTATTTTGCCAGCCAAGGTTTTTTTATTGCTGCTCAGGGCGCCCCCCCCAGCGCCCTCAGGGCGCCCCCCCCCCCCAGCGCCCTGCACCCTCAGTGACCGGAGTGTGACGTGTGTATGAGGAGCAATGGCGCACAGCTGCAGTGCTGTGCGCTACCTTGGTGAAGACTGAAGTCTTCTGCCGCCGATTTTCCGGACCATCTTCATGCTTCTGGCTCTGTAAGGGGGACGGCGGCGCGGCTCCGGGAACGAACACCAAGGACGGGTCCTGCGGTCGATCCCTCTGGAGCTAATGGTGTCCAGTAGCCTAAGAAGCCCAAGCTAGCTGCAAGCAGGTAGGTTCGCTTCTTCTCCCCTTAGTCCCTCGTTGCAGTGAGCCTGTTGCCAGCAGGTCTCACTGTAAAATAAAAAACCTAACATATACTTTCTTTCTAGGAGCTCAGGAGAGCCCCTAGTGTGCATCCAGCTCGGCCGGGCACAGAAATCTAACTGAGGTCTGGAGGAGGGGCATAGAGGGAGGAGCCAGTGCACACCAGATAGTACCAAATCTTTCTTATAGAGTGCCCAGTCTCCTGCGGAGCCCGTCTATTCCCCCATGGTCCTTACGGAGTCCCCAGCATCCACTAGGACGTCAGAGAAATTTTAAAAATTACACTGCAGTGTGGTGTCACGGTACAAATACAAGCTAAAAATTATCAAAGAAATAGTGTTATTTTGTTTAAAAATATTACATTATCTAATAATGACATTACACATGTAAGTGGTTTCCAAACCACTTTCCACTATTCTAGCCTCTAACATGACAACCACTGTTTTTTAAACATTGCACATGGATCACATAAATATAAAACATAGTCACAATTATTTTTAAAAAAAGGCCTAAAAGGAAAACATTATTGCAGGACAATTCAGAGACACACCAAGTCCAAACTACACATGCAAAATATCTTTCATAAAAACACATGACATACAATAAAGTAAGATGTTACTTTGGCTTTTGTATAAAACATTAACCAAAACAATGTATTTGCTGACACACACTTGAAGATGGGAGTAATATGCAACGTCACATGACACACATTTAAAAAACAAAAAAAACAAAAAGGTCATAGAATGTAAATGCAAATACACATGCTCACCATTCTTCCTGGGCCTATCTGAATCCCGGACATGGGTTGCAGAGACTACTTCAGGAGGTATTACACTCCGCATGGGCTACTCATACTCCAGATATCTTGCAATATACGGCTGCCCACCACCGGTTTTTCGAGCCGACTTGGACTCCTTGGCCATTTTGGACTTGACACGTCGCTTTATGTCATAGTACCGTTTGTGGCACGTGTCCTCCGTCCGCTTGACCACCCCCTCACTATTGACAGCAGCAACAACTTTCGCCCACAACACCGTCTTCCTCCGTGTTGGCACCTTGGCGTACTCAGGGCCAAATAGCTGCCTCTGATACTTCATCAGCTCCCGCACCAATGCCACATTTTCTGCAAAACTAAACTTTACATTCCGCCCAGTCTTAGTAGTGGTGCGTGGCTGCGGAGCACTCTGACTGTCACTATCACTTGAGGCTGCTGCAGCAACCTCACCCACCTCCTCCACCTCACTAACCTCACTAACACTCACCTCCTCCACCTGACCAACCTCCTCCCCCTCACTCACACCCTCCACCTCACCCACCTCTGAGTCACACATAATTGTGTGTCTAAACCGTTAACACAGAAAAAAAAAGACAAACAACACACTCCTCCACTACCACTACACAACTCACACACACACACACACACACACACACACACACACACACACACACACACACACGACTACAAGAATGACAAGACGACTTTCAAACACAATACCACACTCAGAAATCGCTACCAACACTCCTCACCAAACCACAAATTCACCTACCTCCACAGCACAACCTCCCTCCTCCTCACCACTAACTAAACCCACGAGGTGCGGACGGTTTGGGGCGTATTTATATGGTTGCGCACAGACACTCCTACCATCTGAAACACAACCAATCACGAACGGGGATGAAAATCGAAACTGAAAGTGAAAATGCGGCCGCGGGGAAAAAAAAACCCTGCCGCGTTTAACTTAGGAAAAAAAACAGCAAATACAACAAAAACACGTACGCAAACGACAATGACGGCCGTAAATGTGCCAAAAAAAAAATGACTGGCATCGACATCGGAAAACACGAAAACCATAAAGTCGACTGCTTCGTAACTTTGCGTATATGGATTCAAAAATTTGCATGAAAATGCACCCGATACAAAACGAGTTTAAACACTACACAAACCGAATCAAACACGAATATTAGTAAATATTGCCCCTGGTTGGTTGGAATGAAAATCTGGTAATGTATGGGAGCAAACGATATGGATAGGAGCAAATGACAGTTTGTCATTTGTTCCCCTGTCATATGCTCCCATACATTACAAGATTTTCATTCAAACCAGCCAGATTGGAAGATAAATCTTTAGGTGTATGGGCACCTTAATTAACATGGCATTTAGGAGCTGATTGGCTGGGACTTTATCTCCATCAACTTTATCTCCATCCAAGGCTTAGTAAATAGACCCCTGTGCCTTTTATATCCTCTCCAGCCCCTCTCCACTCTCCTTTCAGCTCGTGCCAGTCATCAGGCACAATATTTATGGGGAGATTTATCACATCTTAGAGAGATAAAGTGAAGATGCTCACAGCAGCCAATCAGCTTGTGTCATTTTTCTAGCACAGCCTGTAAAATGAGAGTTACAAGCTGATTGGTTGGTATGGACAATTTCTACACTTAATCTCCAATATTTGAATAATCTCCCATCATTCTCAAGACCAAGACAGTCAGTTGAATTTTATAGCATACTCTTAGCCCTGTGCCAGTACTTAGAGGTGTAGATTCACCAGAAGCAGATCTATATCACCCAAACACAAAGTCCATTACATACATATAAGTTACTACTAATATCACTTATCAATCACTGGGGGTTACACTTGGTTTCACTACAGTTAGGGGTACCCTCATTTATGAGAGGAGCCCTCTTTTTAAAATTTTGTGTCTCCTTACTGATTACTGATGAGGGTAGGTGCATAAATGCAAAATAATATCCAAACTGCTACTGCCTCCTCCTAATACAGTGCATCCGGAAAGTATTCACAGGGCTTAACTTTTTCCACATTTTGTTATGTTACAGCCTTATTCCAAAATGGAATAAATTAATTTTATCCCTCAAAATTGTACACACAATAACCCATAATAACGTGAAAAAAGTTTTTTTTGAGATTTTTGCAAATTTTGAACATGTCGGCATAAGGAATGTCGGTGTTTTGACTGTTGGTCAATGGCTGTTGGGATTATGACCATCGGTATTGTGTCTGTAAATCAACTGCTACCACTTCCTACTACTACCTCCTCTTGCTACCTCTTCCTGCTACAACCTCAACCTACCCCTACTTCCTTTTCTTTCTACCTCTTCCTGCTACTACTTCATCCTGCCCCTTCTACCACTTCCTGCTACCACCTCCTCCACATACTACCTCTTCCTGCTACTTCATCCTGCCCCTTCTACCACTTCCTGCTACCACCTCCTCCACATACTACTACCTCTTCCTGCTACTACTTCATCCTGCCCCTAATACCTCTTTCTGACCCTACTACCTCTTCCTGCTACCACCTGCTCCAGATACTACCTCTTCCTGCTACCACTGCCTCTTGCTACTACCTATTCCTAGGATGGTATACGTCTGTTTTCTAAAACTCTACTATTAGAATTCAGTTAAAAAGTGAAGCTTAACCGCATACTTTGACTATTCTCCTAGAAAGTCCGGAAGACTACTACATTTCAGTGAGTTCAATTGGTCAATGAGTTCACTTGGTCTCCTGGAAAAACAGGCCACCCTCCCACATCACTCCTTTTAGTGAAGTGGTCAGGGCTTGAAGACGTGACTTGCTGCAAATTGAATTACCCAAACTTGCCACATGGCCCTTCCCTCTAGATCATAAAAATATGTACAACAATACTTAACGCAAATGTTGAATGAGTTTAAAAAACAATGTTTAGAGTAACCGTAGCTGAAAATGAACAGGAGCCATTGGTTTTTTTAATACAAAAAAAAAAATATTTATTTAGAAATAAAATATTTGGTATCTACAATAATCTTTGTTATAAAATGATTGACATTCGTTTTCACACACCACATTCATATCTTATCAACATGTCTATAGAAGTCATGTATGAACTGCAAACCATTAAAACTGCAGTTCTTTGGCGAGGCCACGTACCTACTTTACTCAGGTAGGGTTAGAGCTCGAGGGAAACATATGGATCTATGGTGCAAGAAGGAATCAAGGACATTTCACACCAAGGAGGATTAAGCACTTAAAAACAAAAAATGGGACTGGATTGTTAATATAAAATAAAGGAGTGGACCTTGGAATGCATTTCGTGGACAATTGGCATAACTGTGTTCATAAAAAAAAGCTGCGGTTCGTAAATGACCTTTTATACAGTTCTCCCAAGAACAACATTGCTGATAATAATTCCAAAACATGTATCATATACAATAAAAGGTTGTAACACTCACATAAATTCTCAAATACATCACAGTGCAATCATCTAAATGCATGGTATACAATCAGCTATTAGCTTATTTAATATAAAGCATAAGACTTGTAAGAAGGAATAAAGAAATACCAAAAGAGAGACCTGTTATTAAACAGTACACGTCTTATTTTATTGTATTAAATTATAATTTTTATTGGTATCATTTTAAAAAAAATATTTCCACAACAAATTCATATACAAAAAACATTATTGTGGTAAAGAGAAGACAATGGAGTCAACGGGTATTATTTCATATATTTGTATTTACAATATCTGTCGATGTGCAAACTTATACATAATAGTGTATTTCAATCACTGGTTATTTTATGTTTGATACCTATGCGAAATGCGTTCAATTACTGGTGGTTTCTCGCTAACTTGTCCTATAAAGGCTCTAACCTGCTGCAACTAGATAATAAGGCCAAGTTTGTAACTTTCTGTGTTATTATATATTCCCCACTTGGGTGTAGTACAAATGCACGGAGGAATGATCCTGCAACTAATTCTCTTTATTCATTGGTTTGGATAGAATCATACATTCTTTAGAATGTAAGCTCTCACGAGCAGGGCCCTCTTCCCTCATGTGCTTATCCTTTTCTTACTTTAATAATCCTCAACTGCCCAATTCCTGCAGTTTTTTGGCCACCTTGGAATTTAACTCTATGTTGTTTACTGGTGTAGTTATGCTTAGTTACCCTGTACTCGTCCTATATTGTCTTCAACTGTAAGTCACTGTTTTCCTGTTTTGATTATGTGCATATGTACTCTGTAACTGGGCGCTGCGGAACCCTTATGGCGTCATATAAATAAAGGATAATAACAATAATAATAATCATCAAACAGTATTTATATACCTTTATGTATGTAATCATCTGATGGTATTGTGCTATTTCTCCACAAGAGCAAGCAATGTCTGGCACATACACAGTGAATCACTGTGGGTCTGACTCAGATGTGGTGCAATGCTGACGCAACGCTGGCACCGTGTTTTATGCATTCGAGAAAAACGGCCTCTTCCTGCCAATCCCTGTATGGCTTATTTCTAACTGCGATCGGCATCACTGGGGTAGCTTGGGGCGTGCGCACTGTGACCGCAACGCAAGCGCAGTCTAGCTATAATCGCTCATTTGCAACACCATCGAAGTTGTGACCGTATCTGAATCAGGCCCAGTGTACCAACAACATACTTAGCAAAGTATCATTTGCATAATGAGAACATAAAGAGACAACAGAATTCTTTATATTTTTCGTGTGAAATGACACCAATAAAAGTTATAATTTAACATAATTGTATTAAGCAGTGCACTTTTTAATAAATATAGGTCTTTCTGTCTTCTAGGTAAAATATAGGGACCATTCATAAAAGCACCCCCTGAATATCAGCGGTATGGCTATAAAAAGCGCGATTGCAAAGGTATACACAAGAGAAAAGAAAAACAGATTATTACAATAAATAATCACAACAACATACAGTAAATAAGCTTACAGTGCACATGGACTTTTCTTCTTATAATATGGATAGTTTTGAAATACCCCTGTTTCCTACACCAAGTGGAGTCCTACAAGTACCTGGTAAAAATTCAGAGAGCCACAGTTGCCAAAAAACAAATGCTCTGTTAAAGAGGAACTGTCGTCAGCCTTACCTATTGGTGGTCATTCCGAGTTGATCGCATCCAGCAACTTTTTGCTGCTGCTGCGATCAACTAGTCCACGCCTATGGGGGAGTGTATTTTAGCTTAGTAGGGCTGCAATCGCTTGTGCAGCCCTGCTAAGCTAAAACAATTTCAAGCAGAAGAAGACCAGCCCTATACCTACTTACCCTGTGCGACGATCTCTGCGATGCTGGAGCCGGCTTTGACGTCTGACATCCACCCTCCGTTCTGCTGGACACCCCTGCGTTTTCCTTACCACTCCCCGAAAATGGTCTCCAACGGTCCGGATCCGCCCAGGTACGCCTTCTTCTTGTCAATCTTCTTTGCGGTTGGCTCGGCGACCGCTTCCATCGTAGGACGCGACGTAACCCGGCGACCCCTGACGCCGGGCAACGTCACGCACGCGCATTGCGGACGCCGCACATGTGCATTCCAGACCCGTTCGCACCGCAGGGATAAACCGCTGCGTGCGAACGGGTCGGAGTGACCCCCATTGTCAGCACATAGGTGCGGCAGTCGCCCTTATCCTTGGTTCTGAAGATACAGAAATATTTACACTTCTGCCCATGTTCATACAGCCCGTAATTCCATCGACACGCCCTCTCTGACCTATGCGAGAACACCCCATTACAGCCCAGTTACACCCCTTCAGTTGCAAGTGGAGATGTAACTGAAATGCGAATGATTTTAGATTGCCCATTCTCAAGCACATGTGATTCCGGAGCCTGCACAGTGCAGAACATGTGATATATGCTCCGCAAACAGGGCATAACATTCAACTTTGCATAAGCACACAGACTTGTCTTTGTACAACAGACATATGCCTTCATTTGGCAGATCTACCAACATGCCCCATTTCAGCAAGATTATAAGTATAATACAGTGGCTAAGGATAGAACTGATCTTAGTGTAATTCTCCCAATAATTTGAATCAGATATCTGCAGAAGATAGTAGGAACAGAAGACACTGATCAGCAGCAGGTAGTGTTTGTGTGTTGAGGTTTTGCTAGTTAATTGGGGAAGGAGTGTGTGTCTGGGTGCTGCTGTAGAGTTGGCAGTGCAAGCACAGGGTGTGTGTGTCAGGGTGCTGCTGGGGTGTTACTAGTGAAAACGGGGAGTATAGTGTGTGTCTGGGTGCTGCTGGGGTGTTAGTAGTGAATGAAGTGTGGGGTGTGTGTCTGGGTTATGCTAGGGTCTTAATAGTGAATGTGGTGGGGGAGGGGATGGTGTCTAGAGTCTCCTGGAGTTTTAGCAGGGGGGAGAGTGTGTGCCTGGGTGCTGCTGGGTTGTTGAAATCGAATGCAGGGGGAGGTGCATGTGTGCCCGGGTGCTGCTGGGGTGTAAAGGTGAGGTGGGTGTGATGGGTGCTAGTAGTGAATGTGGGTTGGGGGATTGTGTGACTGTGTGCTGTTGGGATTTGGGTGTTGATAGTGAATATGAGCGGGTGTGGGCACTGACAACTCTCTCCCCTTTCGGGCTCCTGGTATGTACTTATGCCCCTGATTGCCTTCCATGGAGAGGATGAAGATTACAATGACATAGTAGAGCTTTCACAATGGCTTTGGAGTGAGGACACACTGTAATACTTCCTCTTCAATCAGAAACATATGTTTATAACTAGGCAAATCATAGGTGAGAACGATCATTCCTTGGTAACGACTTTCATGCCACGTCTAGTCACTAGTGCCAGCACTAGGTGTTCTGGCAGTAAGGCTGCACATACATACAAGACTGTGGAAAGCCAAACTGGTCATTGCATATATTGGCTGCAAAAAATAAGATTTTACTTACCGGTAAATCTATTTCTCGTAGTCCGTAGAGGATGCTGGGGACTCCGTAAGGACCATGGGGATAGACGGGCTCCGCAGGAGACATGGGCACTTTAAGAAAGAATTTAGTTCCTGGTGTGCACTGGCTCCTCCCTCTATGCCCCTCCTCCAGAACTCAGTTAGAGAAACTGTGCCCAGAGGAGATGGACAGTACGAGGAAAGGATTTTGTTAATCCAAGGGCAAGATTCATACCAACCACACCAATCATACCGTATAACTTGTGATAACTACCCAGTTAACAGTATGAAAACAACATATCATCAGTTCAAGACCGATGCAACTATAACATAACCCTTATTAAAGCAATAACTATATACAAGTATTGCAGAAGAAGTCCGCACTTGGGACTGGCGCCCAGCATCCTCTACGGACTACGAGAAATAGATTTACCGGTAAGTAAAATCTTATTTTCTCTAACGTCCTAGAGGATGCTGGGGACTCCGTAAGGACCATGGGGATTATACCAAAGCTCCCAAACGGGCGGGAGAGTGAGTGCGGATGACTCTGCAGCACCGATTGAGCAAACATGAGGTCCTCCTCAGCCAGGGTATCAAACTTGTAGAATTTTGCAAAAGTGTTTGAACCCGACCAAGTAGCTGCTCGGCACAACTGTAATGCCGAGACCCCTTGGGCAGCCGCCCAAGAAGAGCCCACCTTCCTAGTGAATGGGCCTTGACCGATTTTGGTAACGGCAAACCAGCCGTAGAATGCGCTTGCTGAATCGTGTTACAAATCCAGCGAGCAATAGTTTGCTTTGATGCAGGGGCACCAATTTTGTTGGATGCATACAGGACAAACAGCGCTTCAGTTTTCCTGACTCTAGCCGTTCTGGCTACGTAAATTTTCAAAGCCCTGACCACATCAAGTAACTCGGAATCCTCCAAGTCACGTGTAGCCACAGGCACCACAATAGGTTGGTTCATATGAAAAGATGAAACCACTTTTGGCAGAAATTGCGAATGGGTCCGCAATTCTGCTCTATCCATATGGAAAACCAAATAGGGGCTTTTATGTGACAACGCCGCTAATTCAGACACTCGCCTAGCCGATGCCAAGGCTAATAACATGACCACCTTCCACGTGAGATATTTCAACTCCACCGTTTTAAGTGGTTCAAACCAGTGTGACTTTAGGAAACTTAACACCACGTTAAGATCCCAAGGTGCCACCGGAGGCACAAAAGGAGGCTGAATATGCAGCACTCCCTTTACAAAAGTCTGAACTTCTGGGAGAGAAGCCAATTCTTTTTGAAAGAAAATGGATAGGGCCGAAATCTGGACCTTAATGGAACCTAATTTAAGGCCCAAATTCACTCCAGTTTGTAGGAAGTGAAGGAAACAACCCAGATGGAATTCTTCAGTAGGAGCATTCTTGGTCTCACACCAAGAAACATATTTTCGCCATATACAGTGATAATGTTTTGCTGTTACTTCCTTCCTAGCCTTTATCAGCGTAGGGATAACCTCAACCGGAATGTCTTTTTCTGCTAGGATCCGGCGTTCAACCGCCATGCCGTCAAACGCAGCTGCGGTAAGTCTTGGAACAGACAGGGTCCCTGTTGCAACAGGTCCTGTCTTAGAGGAAGAGGCCACGGATCTTCTGTGATCAGTTCCTGCAGATCTGGATACCAGGTCCGTCTTGGCCAATCTGGAACAATGAGGATTGTTCTCACTCCTTTTCTTCTTACTATCCTCAACACCTTTGGTATGAGAGGAAGAGGAGGAAATACATAGACTGACCGGAACACCCACGGTGTCACTAGGGCGTCTACCGCTACTGCCTGAGGGTCTCTTGACCTGGCGCAATACCTCTGTAGCTTTTTGTTGAGGCGGGACGCCATCATGTCTATCTGTGGCAGTTCCCACCGACTCACAATCTGTGCGAAGACTTCTGGATGAAGTCCCCACTCTCCCGGGTGTAGGTCGTGTCTGCTGAGGAAGTCTGCTTCCCAGTTGTCCACTCCCGGAATGAACACTGCTGACAGTGTGCTTACATGATTCTCCGCCCAGCGAAGAATTCTGGTGGCTTCCGCCATTGCCACTCTGCTCCTTGTGCCGCCTTGGCGGTTTACATGAGCTACTGCGGTGATGTTGTCTGGCTGGATCAGAACTGGTCGGTCGCGAAGTAAGGTCTCCGCTTGACGTAGGGCATTGTATATGGCCCTTAGCTCCAGGATGTTGATGTGAAGACAAGTCTCTTGACTTGACCAAAGACCCTGAAAATTTCTTCCCTGTGTGACTGCTCCCCAACCTCGGAGGCTTGCGTCCATGGTCACCAGGATCCAGTCCTGAATGCCAAATCTGCGGCCCTCGAGAAGGTGAGCACTCTGCAGCCACCACAGTAGTGACACCCTGGCCCTGGGGGACAGGGTGATCAACCGATGCATCTGAAGATGTGACCCGGACCACTTGTCCAGTAGGTCCCATTGGAAAGTCCTCGCATGGAACCTGCCGAAGGGAATGGCCTCGTATGACGCCACCATCTTTCCCAGGACTCGAGTGCAATGATGCACTGACACCTGTTTTGGTTTCAATAGGTTCTTGACCAGAGTCATGAGTTCCTGGGCCTTCTCTATTGGGAGATAAACCCTCTTCTGGTCCGTGTCCAGAATCATGCCCAAGAAGGGCAGACGAGTCGTAGGAACCAACTGCGACTTTGGAATATTGAGAATTCAGCCGTGTTGCTGTAACACTTTCAGTGAAAGAGATACGCTGTTCAGCAACTGCTCTCTTGATCTCGCTTTTATGAGGAGATCGTCCAAGTACGGGATAATTGTGACACCTTGCTTCCGCAGGAGCACCATCATTTCCGCCATTACCTTGGTGAAAATCCTCGGGCCGTTGAGAGACCAAACGGCAACGTCTGAAATTGGTAATGACAATCCTGTACCGCAAATCTTAGGTATGCCTGATGAGGTGGATAAATGGGGACATGAAGGTACGCATCCTTTATGTCCAGTGACACCATAAAATCCCCCCCTTCCAGGCTTGCGATGACCGCTCTTAGCGATTCCATCTTGAACTTGAACCTTTTCAAGTATAGGTTCAGAGATTTTAAATTCAATATGGGTCTGACCGAACCGTCCGGTTTCGGGACTACAAACATGGTCGAATAATAACCCCTTCCCTGTTGAAGGAGGGGAACCTTGACCACCACCTGCTGAAGATACAATTTTTGTATTGCGTTTAACACTATTTCCCTCTCTTGGGGGGAAGATGGTAGGGCCGATTTGAAAAACCGGCGAGGAGGCACGTCTTCGAATTCCAGCTTGTAACCCTGAGACACAATTTCTATTGCACAAGGATTCACCTGGGAGTGAACCCACATGTGGCTGAAATTCCGAAGACGTGCCCCCACAGGGCCCGGCTCCGCCAGTGGAGCCCCAGCGTCATGCGGTGGATTTTGTAGAGGCCGGTGAGGACTTCTGTTCCTGGGAACTAGCTGCGTTGTGCAGCTTCTTTCCTCTGCCCCTACCTCTGGCAAGAAAGGACGCACCTCGGACTTTCTTGTTTCTTTGTGAACGAAAGGACTGCATTTCATAATGCGGTGCTCTCTTAGGCTGTGAGGGAACATAAGGCAAAAAATTTTACTTTCCAGCTGTAGCTGTGGAGACCAGGTCCGAGAGACCTTCCCCGAACAATTCACCCCTGTAAGGTAAAACCTCCATATGCCCTTTTGAGTCGGCATCACCTGTCCATTGCCGAGTCCACAGGACCCTTCTGGCAGAAATCGACATAGCGTTTATTCTAGAACCCAGTAGACTAATGTCTCTTTGAGCATCTCTCATATATAGGACAGCGTCTTTTATATGCCCCAGGGTCAATAATACAGTATCCTATCTAGGGTATCCAATTCCCCAGATAAGGTATCCGTCCATGCCGCTACAGCACTACACACCCAGGCCGACGCAATTGCCGGTCTTAGTAAGGTACCCGAATGTGTATAAATGGACTTCAGGGTAACCTCCTGTTTGCGATCAGCAGCATCTTTGAGGGTAGCCGTATCCTGGGACGGCAGGGCTACCTTTTGGATAAGCGTGTTAAAGCTTTGTCCACCCTAGGGGAGGATTCCCATCGTAACCTATCCGTTGGCGGGAAAGGATACGCCATAAGAATCCGTTTGGAAATCTGCATTTTTTTATCTGGAGATTCCCAAACTTTTTCACATAACTCATTCAGTTCGTGTGAGGGGGGAAAAGTTACCTCAGGCTTCTTTCCCTTATACACATACACCCTCGTGTCAGGGACAGGGGTTTCCCTCTGTGATGTGCAAAACCTCCTTTATTGCTATAATCATATATCGAAGGGATTTAGCCAATTTTGGCTGTAACTTTGCATCATCGTAATCGACACTGGAGTCAGAATCCATGTCGGTATCTGTGTCAACAATTTGGGATAGTGGGCGCTTATGAGACCCTGACGGTCCCTGCGACATAGGGTCAGGCATGGGTTGAGACCCTGACTGCCCCAATGCATCAGCCTTGTCAAATCTTTTATGCAAGGAATTAACATTATCCTTTAAAACCTTCCACATATCCATCCAATCAGGTGTCGGCGCCGTCGGCGGAGACACCACATTCATTTGCTCCCGCTCCTCTCCCACATAGCCTTCCTCATCAGACATGTCGACACAAGCGTACCGACACACCACACACACAGGGTATGTCCTTTCTGAAGACAGTTCCCCCACCAGGCCCTTTGGAGAGACAGAGAGAGAGTATGCCAGCACACACCCCAGCGCTATAATATCCCAGGAATAACACAGTAACTTAATGTTAACCAGGTAGCTGCTGTATGTTATAGTTTTTGCGCCTAATTATGTGCCCCCCCCTCTCTTTTCAACCCTCTTCTACCGTGTATCAGCAGGGGAGAGCCCGGGGAGCTTCCTCTCAGCTGTGCTGTGGAGAAAAAATGGCGCTGGTGAGTGCTGAGGGAGAAGCCCCGCCCCCTCAGCGGCGGGCTTCTGTCCCGCTTAAACTGTAATTTTGGCGGGGGCTCATACATATATTCAGTGCCCAGCTGTATATATGTGTTCTTTTTGCCAATATGAGGTCCCAAATGCTGCCCAGGGCGCCCCCCCCCTGCGCCCTGCACCCTTACAGTGACCGGAGTATGTGAGGTGTGTGGAGCAATGGCGCACAGCTGCAGTGCTGTGCGTTACCTCTAGTGAAGATCATGAAGTCTTCTGCCGCCTGTGAAGTCTTCTTTTCTTCTCATATTCACCCGGCTTCTATCTTCCGGCTCTGCGAGGGGGACGGCGGCGCGGCTCTGGGGCGGACGGCGAGGGTGAGATCCTGCGTACCAATCCCTCTGGAGCTAATGGTGTCCAGTAGCCTAAGAAGCAGGACCTAGCTTCAGAGAGTAGGGCTGCTTCTCTCCCCTCAGTCCCTCGAAGCAGGGAGTCTGTTGCCAGCAGAGCTCCCTGAAAATAAAAAACCTAACAAAATACTTTCTATCAGTAAACTCAGGAGAGCTCACTGAAAAGCACCCAGCTCGTCTAGGCACAGTATCAAACTGAGGTCTGGAGGAGGGGCATAGAGGGAGGAGCCAGTGCACACCAGGAACTAAATTCTTTCTTAAAGTGCCCATGTCTCCTGCGGAGCCCGTCAATCCCCATGGTCCTTACGGAGTCCCCAGCATCCTCTAGGACGTTAGAGAAAAATAGTAACTCTGTCACTCATTAACCATCAACATAAACATCTCCCCATAGGATCCAGGTGTTCATAGGTTGACCCAAGTGAGTATATCCATGTAAGTCGGTCACCCTGTGGGTAACCAAATCGGACAGTGACCTAGATATACCCAAGTCTGGTCAGTGAAACCTTAGCCCCATCCCATATAACATATACGCAGCACACACTGTGCTATTTCTCCACACACACACACACACACACACACACACACACACCTTGACATTCAAAAGTCTTAAAAATTTTAGCATACCAGATGCTACAACAAATGCATGTATTACCTAGATGTGCCAACTTGCCAACAGGTCCTGCCCAATAGCCAGTCACCCGTCACTGTCACTAGTCTAGCTTGTACAGCTTTAGAACATCATTGCTAACTATCAATTGGCACACATTAAATAAGGGAAACACATTTAATCTTTCCTGAAATCCCATTTTCAGTGGTTTTGTTGGAATCAAACAAGACAGGTCAGTATCAACATGAATTAAGGAAGAGGAAATGGATATCTCTAGCCAGGTATATATGCTATTATTCCAATATTCATGAGTCTGTAAAAATAAGAAAGTAACGACTATGGGAGTAATTTAGACCTGATCGCTAGCAAGTGATTTTTGCACTGCTGCGATCAGATAGTCACAGCCTACGGGGGGAGTGTAGTTTAGCTGTGCAAGTGTGTTTACGCATGTGTAGCAGAGCTGTACAAATTAAGTTTGTGCAGTCTGTGAGTAGTCCAGGACTTACTCAGCCGCTGCGATCACTTCAGCCTGTCCGGGACCGGAATTGACGTCAGGAACCCTCCCTACAAACGCTTGGACACGCCTGCGTTTTTCCAATCACTCCCTGAAAAGGGTCAGTTGCCACCCAGAAATGACATCTTCCTGATCCATCGCACAAACCCATCGCTGAGCGGTGATCCGCTTTGTACCCGTGCAAAGCGCCTGCACATTGCGGCGCATACGCATGCGCAGTTCAGACCTGATCGCAGGCTGTAAGAAAACGCAGCCTAGCGATCAGGTCTGAATTACCCCCTATATTCAAAGGGTACCTGCTGAAAAATGATACAGACTAATTAAAATAATGATGGTGTGTACACTCCAACTTGCTGGAATAGTTACTGATGCCTGCAGTAGGACATCTGCCTGAATTATCTCTTTGTAGACACCTAATGTTGACAGATTGTAAATACATATGTAACATACTGTATGAATCAGAGGAGACAACAGTATGTTTTGTTTCCATGATTACAGATGTTGCTAAGGTGTTGCCAACCACCCATCAAAGTGGAGTGTCAGTGCATTCCTGAAGTTTCAACGAGACAATTTCAGGTAGAAGTTATATTTCAAGTATCAGGAGTTGAAGTAATGATTTGAGTTTCTCTTAGATGGAAGATTAGCACACATAAAAAGTAAGCAATCCTGATACTATTTTGTTTAAAATAATCTCTTTTAACCAACTGATGGAACAAACAAACAAACAAACAAACAAACATCAGAGCAAATAAATAAATTATAGACGTGTGTTGAACGGAAATTACGTTTCGCATCACAGTGCCCAGTCTTTTCAAAGAGAAGCACTTATGTGTTAGAGTGGCACAAAATGGTAACAGTTACAATTAATGCCAGGGTCAACTAAATGACAAATAAACCCATTGTCTCTGTTGTTCTTCAAGGTTTTCAATCAAGCATTTTATTAAAACAGGATCTACTTTAGGGTCAAACTTATTTCCAAACCAGTGTTTCGATTTAATGAGCCAACGCAGTTCTGCAGCCCCATAAATACAAACACTGCGGACATGGTTTCCAGTGCAAGGGGGATAAAGACTCCCTTCAAGATAGTTCCATTTCACCAGCCGAGTTCTGCTATCAAGATCTGTGACATCCTTCTCCGCCCTGGAAAGCCCACCGGGTACACCCGGCACACGTGTCAGGGTTGCCCAAAAATGTTCATCGGGGGAAAAGGTGTCTTTACACCACTCTAAAAATTCTGCAACCAACGGGCTGTCAAAAACATAGCGAATGAATGGACGGCTTAAAACGAAGTAGGCACTTCCAACATACATCTCAATGTTGGCGGGTGGTGGAGATTTTTTGGTCTGTGTCTTGACGGGCATCTGCATATACTCAAGATTTAAAACATCCATGACCTGGTGATGGAATGTATATCTTTGTTTTTTTATATCCGTTGGCAGTGATGACTCCAGCATATTGCTCCCATTAAGCTTTTTTAAATCAGAAACAAGTTCAAAATTTGTCTTGAGTGGCATGTCCTGCCCACACAAATTAATGACATATTTCCATGGCACGGGGGAGGCCAGCAAATCGTGTAAGCAATTTAGATCTGCTTGTAGTCTTGAAAATTCTGCATAAATCACTGCTTCTAGTTTAGATGCAATAAAGACATTGGGCAAGCAACTGGCTAAATTGGCCATGGCAGTCTTGAATTCTGGAGATGATTTTTGGTCATAATGGATGCAGTAGACGTTAGTAGGAGTGTATATTGTGTGAAGAAGGCGCTCAACATTTACAGCTTCTTTGTGCACAACCAACGAATAGGCAATTGGAAAGTCGCGCTCCTCCTGTGAGATAGGTTTTTGATTGTACTTTCGTAGTGCTTTATAGGCCTCACAGTCCTTTGTCATTCTTACGACTTTCTCATCATCCAGGTCAAGAATGCGCCTCCTCCGTATTTCTAAACTTCTCCCAATCTCTGATGGTTCCAGCTCGAATATAGCTGTACAGTTAATACTATGAGATAGGTCACGTGGAAGGCCGTTTTTGGTAACAAAAGAAAAATAAAGAGTTTGATCCACGTAATATGTCCCAGGACCTGGAAACATTAGCTCAACATTCAGAAGCTTTATCACACAGAGCAAGGACACAGTGAGTATGAGGAGGGCCACCGTCTGTCGTAGAAGACATGCATTACGGCAACTGCACTTCTTCATCCTGAAGAGAGATAAATCACATGTAAGGAAACTAGCAATGAAACGTATACGGTACAATATATGATGTTACGGTTAGACCACTGCACTGGAAAAGATTTTAAGATTAAATTTGAGAGAAAATACACCAATACTGAATTGATGCTTAGTGGATGTGTTTACATTTTGGGTGGAGGGCACTAAAATATAAAACACACAGTTCTACCTACGGGTTGGGTATGCTGTCCGGCAGTCAGGAGACCGCCGGTCAGCATACCTCCTCCGGGATCCCAGCAGCGGAATGCCGGCAGGGAGGGGGGTGAGAGTAACAAGCTCCTTGCGGGCTCGCTGCAGTCGCCATACTGCGGGCTCGGTGGTGACCTGCGGGCGCCACAGGTTCGCTTCCCACTCTATGGGTATGGTTAACACCCATAAGTGGAAATAGTCCCTGTTGGTCAGCACGATGTAGGAGGAGGTGTTGTGACCGGTGGCCTCCTGACCGCCAGTCACATAACCGCATCCTCTACCTACCCGTGGTGAGGTAACACCAGTGTCATTGAATCATGGGAGCAGATTGCAGGGCTGAACCTTCAGGGAACCCCTTTAGAGTCCATAGTTTGCTGTACACAGCTAATTAGTGTATGTTATTATATCATACAAATGCCTCAATTATGTTTAAATTGACTACGGATCAGTGACATCATCACACACTGCACAAATGTCTAACATGCTTTTACTGTGCTGCTAGACAGTAAGCTCTCCCAAGCTCAGCCGGCTCTCCTGCTGTGTCTTTTACATAATTATGTAATCATCGTGTTACGATAATGTATTTATGTCTAATATGATTCATTAGTTTGTATATGTCTAATGTACTGTAATATTTTTGTTGTATGTTATCCCCTATGGGCCTAATTCAAGTTTGTACTCAAATGCAATTGCGATTTTCGAGGCTACGGAGCTGCTAATGTTAAGCAAGTGAAGCTGCAGGCCAGAAATGAAAAAGCATGGCTCGGTGTCGCTACTGCTGTGTCCAGTCTGCTTATCTGTAGGCCTACCCTTAGCCTCGATGTTCCTCGTGTTTGTGTATAGACTGCGAAAGTGTACGCACTTTCAGATGAGTTTGCGATGGCTCTGGTGGCGTCTTTTTTTGCATGTACGAGCTTGCAACTGATGGCAGATACATGACCCATAAACAGCCATGTCACGCCTGCGTTTCTTCAACCGCTCCCCGTTAACATCTCCAAATGGTCACTTCCTGTAAATCACTTCTCCATGAAATCCTCATCGCAAGAGAGATCGTAGCGGCACCTAGACGCATGCGCTTTGCAGCACATGCACAGTCTGCTGATAATAGCTCCATTGCATGAACATCGGACATTGCATACAAACATGAATAAGGCCCATTGGGGGTCATTCCGAGTTGATCGCTCGCTAGCTACTTTTTGCAGCCATGCAAATGCATAGTCGCCGCCCACAGGGGAGTGTATTTTCGCTTTGCGTGAACGCGTGTGCAGCCGAGCGGGACGAAAAAGTTTTTTGCAGTTTCTGAGTAGCTCTGGACTTACTCAGCCATTGCGATCACTTCAGTCTTTTTGGTCCCGGAATTGACGTGAGACACCTGCCCTGCAAACGTCTCGACACGCCTACGTTTTTCCAAACACACCCAGAAAACGGTCAGTTGCCACCCACAAACGCCCTCTTCCTGTCAATCTCCTTGCGATCGTCTGTGCGAATGGATTCTTCGTTAAATCCATCGCCCAGCTACAATCTGCTTTGTACCCGTACGATGCGCGTGCGCTTTGCGGTGCATACGCATGCGCAGTAGTAACCTGATCGCTGCACTGCGAAAAACGGCAGTGAGCGATCAACTCGGAATGACCCCCTATGTACGGTGCTACAGAACCTTTCTGGCACCATAAATATATAAAAGATAAGAATGATGATGATAATAATAATACTAATAATAATAATAATAATAATAATAATAATGTGTTTATTATCTAGTAAAACACACAGTAAGCAGAGTGGTGTGAATAAGTTCTCAATGTTTTGAGCATCTTGACTCTCCAACCTATAACGTCCTAGTCATCTCCTTCTCTCCTCTCCCACTGGGGACAAAGTTCATGTCGTCCTATTATCTGGATCCGAATCCTGGGGTCGGGATCCTGGCAGTCAGAATACGGACGCTGGAATACAGACACTATTCAGAATGCTGACACCACCATCCCGAATAGGGTGTCCAGCCCGGTAGTGGAATCCCTACAGCCAGGATCCCGAATGCTCTCCCACTGCTGGAGAGGTAAGCCACAGGGGGGGGAGGTTAGGTTTCGGCTGCAGGGGGTGCGGGTTAGGGTCGGGCTATGGGAGGGGGGGGTTAGGTTTAGGCACCACCGGGAAGGGTTAGGGTTGGGCTACGTGGGGAGGGTTAGGTTTAGGTTATGGAAAGGGAGGGTCATGGGGCCAGGGGGGGGGGGGTAAATTTACCTTCCCCTGTCGGGATTCTAACTATCGGGATGCCGCAGTCGGAATTCTGACTACTGGCAAATCAATCCCTACTCCTATTATCACCCCCACCCCTCTCCACGTGTTCTCAGGATCTTATTCCCTCTCTTCTACTGTGTTTCTTCTCCCCTGAAGTCAGCTCCAACCTTGCCCATCTCTTTAACCTGTCCCTCTCCTCCGGTACTGTACCTTCCCCCTTCATCCTTGTTTCACCCATTCTTAAGAAACTTTCACTTGACCCCAACTCTCTAACTACTACCCTATCTCTCTCCTCCCCTGTGCCTCCATGCTACTTGAGAGGATTATCTCTATCCAACCTACTTGAGAAGACTATCTCCATCTCACCTCATTCTTCTCTTACCACTTCCTTCTTGGTTCTCTTCTATCTACCTACTATTCCCTCAACTCTCACAGCCAAAGACAATGGTCACGCCTCAATTCTCATCCTTATATCTATGTGCTGTCGCCTGCTTCTCTTTCGATTGCATTGTCCCCATTAACCAGTCCTCACTAATCGCTTTATTTCAGATAACACTCAGATTTACACATCTTCCCCTCACCTCGCTAAAGGGGGGTACACACCACGGGGAAGATGTGTGCTGAGCGAGGGAAGGGGGACGACACGGGGGGGGGGGGGGGGGGGGGGGCGGAGTTCATTTCACCGCTGCATGCCAAATCTAGAGCTGGCGATAGCGAAGTGCGGGGCCCGCATCGCTGTCACTGGCACCCCTACACACGGATAAATAAGTTCTTAATTTCTAAGCAATCTAGTCAGATTGCTTAGAAATTAAGTAAGCATCACTCAGTGTGTACCCCCCCAACCCATAACTGATGCCACCAAAACTCTTATCCATTCTCTCATCATCTCCTGCTTTGACTACTATAAACTCCTTTTCTCTGACCCACTTCTCACTTGCCTTTCTCCACTTCAATTTTTCCTGTAAACTGCTGCCTGTCTCATTTTCTTTCTACTGGCTCCTTATCCTTCTCCATTTCAAACTCCTCATCCTCACATAAAAACGTAGTTGACCACTCTGTCCCTTCTGATATCTCTAACCTCATTTCCGTCCACACTTCCTGCCATCCCATCAGCTCTTGCATCAACTGCTGTCTCACCTCTACCCTAACTACCTCCTCTCATTTCTGTCTCCAAGAATACTTTTGCTCCAGTCACCTCTGTAGCTAACTCACTCTCTCGCCAAGTCTACCATCCCTCCTCCTAAATCTCCATTTTACTATTCTGCCTTTGTCTGCTCTTCTCCCCAGTTCACCCTCCAATTATTCACCCCTCCTCTTAGTAAGCAAGATCTCAAGGGAGGGACCCTCATTTATCCTGTTCTCCCCCAATCACTACCCATGCCACCAGAGCTCCATGTCTTTTATCTGACAAGTTCCATTTAGCAACTGCCTTAAATTGGGTATAGGCTCATCAAGTTCCAAACTGTTTTGCCATCTCTGCAACTCACCCCTGCTTGCCTATCAAGATAGAATGCTGCCCTATCCTCGTCCCTTGTCTATGTCCTATCTACGATTTAATTTATGTATCTGTGTTGTCCCAGTTACATTTACCGTACTTACATGTAAGTATATACTGTTACTATGTATATTGGCTGTATAATGCTTTGGATACTGGTGCATATTCTGATTTATGAGAAAGAGCAAGTAAAGTTATGGCAGAAAAAAGAAAGTAACTTTGAACCTGGATCAGACCATGGGGGGTCATTCCGACTCGATCGCTTGCTGCAGTTTGTCGCAGCGCAGCGTTCGGGTCGGAACTGTGCATGCGCCGGCGCATGGCAGTCGTCGGTGCCCAGCGATCGCCTCTGAGACAGAGGCGGTCGCTGGGCGGGAGGGGGCTGAATGGCGGCGTTAAGCCGCCGTCTAGGAGGAGCGATCCGGCCAACGCAGGCGTGGCCGGACCGGGGGGGGTGGGGGGTGGGGGGGCGGGCCGCGGTGGCTGCATGACGTCTCACGCAGCCACTGCGGCCAGCGGGTGCGATGAGCAACTCCCGGCCAGCCGCAGGAGCTGCGCTGGCCGGGAGTTACTCCTCAAATACAAAAGCATCGCCGCTGTGCGATTGCGATCGTAGCTCTGCTAAATTTAGCAGAGCTACGATCAACTCGGAATGACCCGCCATGTTAGAATACAAGGGATGCACATACATTTTTGTTTGCATGCAGGATAAATACTGGCTGCTTTTACATGTAGCCCACTAATGTTGGGCAGCTTTATTTTTACACTGCAATTTAGATTTTAGTTAGGACATGCCCCTCTCTAAATCTCTCTGCACATTGCAGCCAAGGTGCAAAGTTACTTGATCATTTTTGCTTTACTTGCCCCTCTATGTGGCCTCTTAAAAATAAATAATAATAATAATAATAATAATAATAATAATAATACCAGTTCATACCAAGAGGTATGTTATAAACAATCATAAATGTTACTTTTGTGGGGTTTTTTTTTATTGCTTTTGTCTAATGTGGTTTCTAGCCAGTCCATCCTAAATATGTAAAATGATAACTGCTTACATAGCCATTGCTGGCTGAAGCACTAATGGAAAGTTCTACGTTTTTACACAGCAGGGACTTTCTCCTAGTTCCTATAATGGAAAAGCTGCCTCTGAAAAATATCTCAATTATATGCTGATACCATTACACAGTGAAAATGAAATTATGAGGCATTCTGCGCTGTTAGGCAAATGCTCGTGATTTTACTTTCAAAGACATTTAAGATAAAGAGAATATTCTGTTAGCTCAATGGGGAAGGGCTACGTTTCTCTTATACCAGTCATTGACTGGGACTTGCGGCTGGAGATTCTAGATCATTAGACACATACTGTATGAAACATATAGGCAACACTGGAAATTATTTAAAATATGAAGGAGAAGCAATGTCAGTTGATCGCTCGCTGCCGTTTTTCGCAGCGCAGCGTACTGGTTACTACTGCGCATGCACCGCAATGCGCATGCGCGTCGTACGGGTGCAAAGCGGATCGTTGCTGGGTGATTGATTTAACGAAGAATCCATTCGCACAGTCGATCGCAAGGAGATTGACAGGAAGAGGGCATTTACGGGTGTCAACTGACCTTTTTCAGGGAGTGTTTGGAAAAACGTAGGCGTGTCGAGACGTTTGCAGAGCGGGTGTCTGATGTCAATTCCGGGACCAGATAGGCTGAAGTGATCGCAAGAGCTGAGTAAGTCCAGAGCTACTCAGAAACGGCAAAAAAGTTTTCGTCCCGCTCGGTTGCACACGACTATGCGTTTGCATGGCTACTAAAAGTTACTAGCGAGCGATCAACTTGGAATGACCCCCAATGTCAGGTCTGTGACTGGGGGCCTCACACACAGCGCTAAGAGCTTTCCTAAGAATAACACAGAAGGGCAGAGAGTGCATATACGGGTTACTTCAATTTCCTAGTGGCTTCTTAAGAAAGCAATTGTAAACCATAAAGAAATAGAGGTTATCTAAGCAACTATTCATCACAGGTCAATTTTCATGTTATAGAAAGAAAACGTGAAGTCTAATATTTTTCAAAATAAAAATAAGATTTTAAACCTACCGGTAAATATTTTTCTCGTAGTCCGTAGAGGATGCTGGGGACTCCATAAGGACCATGGGATAGACGGGCTCCGCAGGAGACATGGGCACTTTAAGAAAGACTTTAGACTCTAGGTGTGCACTGGCTCCTCCCTCTATGCCCCTCCTCCAGACCTCAGTTAGAGAAACTGTGCCCAGAGGAGACGGACAGTACAAGGAAAGGATTTTTGTAATCCAAGGGCAAGATTCATACCAGCCACACCAATCACACCGTATAACTTGTGATATTGGCCCTCATTCCGAGTTGATCGCTCGCAAGGCGAATTTTGCAGAGTTGCTCACGCTAAGCCTACGCCTACTGGGAGTGTATCTTAGCTTCTTAAAATTGCGACCGATGTATTCGCAATATTGCGATTACAAACTACTTAGCAGTTTCAGAGTAGCTTCAGACTTACTCGGCATCTGCGATCAGTTCAGTGATTGTCGTTCCTGTTTTGACGTCACAAACACACCCAGCGTTCGCCCAGACACTCCCCCGTTTCCCCGGCCACTCCTGCGTTTTTTCCGGAAACGGTAGCGTTTTTTCCCGCACGCCCATAAAACGGCCTGTTTCCGCCCAGTAACACCCATTTCCTGTCAATCACATTACGATCGCCGGAGCGATGAAAAAGCCGTGAGTAAAAATACTATCTCCATTGTAAAATTACTTGGCGCAGTCGCAGTGCGAATATTGCGCATGCGTACTAAGCGGAATTTCACTGCGATGCGATGAAAAATACCGAGCGAACGACTCGGAATGAAGGCCATACTATCTAGTTAACAGTATGAAGAACAACATATCATCGGCCCAAAACCGATGAAACTATAACATAACCCTTATGTAAGCAATAACTATATACAAGTCTTGCAGAAGTAGTCCGCACTTGGGACGGGCGCCCAGCATCCCCTACAGACTATGAGAAAAAGATTTACTGGTAGGTTTAAAATCTTATTTTCTTTAACGTCCTAGAGCAGCGGTGGCCAACCCGTGGCTCTTGAGCCACATGCGGCTCTTTCGTTACTCAAATGTGGCTCCCAGCACTCATAAGACCACAACAGATCCAGAAACCACTGCACTCCAGCCAGACACAGCAGCAGCACTATGGGGACTGAAAACTCAGGAAGCCAAATGCTATAGGTGAGACATCCACTGGCAAATAGAGGATACATAAAGTGGCTTCTGCAATCAGGGGCTGACTGGCAACATTCAGCCTGGGGGGCAGATTCAAGCAAGCGGCCCAGCTTTTCACGGGGAATCTGCAGTCAAATGGCCCTAGAACACTTAAATTGCACTGGCCCCTGGCTGCAATGGCACTTGTTGGGGGGACTGTAGTGACATATGAGGGTGGGCTGAAGTGACACAAGTCGAGGCTGGCTGGAGAGACACAGGAGTTTTCTGGCAGGAGAGACACAATGGGAAGCTGACTGTAGTAAACAGGAGGGTGCTGGCTGGAGTGACATATGCTGGAGCTGGCTGGAGTGACACAGGAATGTGCTGGCAGGAGTGACACATGGGGGAGCTGGCTGAAGTGACACAGGCGGAGCTGAAGTGTATTATGTGAATCCGGCTTTTTGAAAATATTTTATATGGATTTGGCTTTTTCAAAATATTTTATATGGATCTGATTCTTAAATGTATCTTATGTTGGATCTGGCTTTTCCAATGTAATTTATACACCAGGGGCGTGGCCTAGCTGGCACAAAGCCACACACCATTTTTGCACGCGCGATGTCGGCTCTTTGACGTACCTAACAAGGTTTTTTGGCTCTTTGTCACTGACTGATTGGCCACCCCTGTCCTAGAGGATGCTGGGGACTCCGTAAGGACCATGGGAATTATACCAAAGCTCCCAAACGGGTGGGAGAGTGCGGATGACTCTGCAGCACCGATTGAGCAAACAGGAGGTCCTCCTCAGCCAGGGTATCAAACTTATAGAACTTTGCAAAGGTGTTTGACCCCGACCAAGTAGCAGCTCGGCACAGCTGTAGTGCCGAGACCCCTCGGGCAGCCGCCCAAGACGAGCCCACCTTCCTAGTGGAATGGGCCTTAACCGATTTCGGTAACAGCAATCCTGCCGTAGAATGCGCCTGCTGAATCGTGTTACAGATCCAGCGAGCAATAGTCTGCTTTGAAGCAGGGCCGCCAACCTTGTTGGCTGCATACAGGACAAACAGTGCTTCTGTTTTTCTGATCCTAGCCGTTCTGGCCACGTAAATTTTCAAAGCCCTGACCACATCAAGGGACTCGGAATCCTCCAACTCACGTGTCGCCACAGGCTCGACAATAGGTTGGTTCATATGAAAGGATGAGACCACCTTAGGTAGGAATGGAGGACGAGTCCGCAACTCCGCTCTATCCATATTGAAAACCAGACAGGGGCTTTTATGTGATAAAGCCGCCAATTTCGAAACTCGCCTAGCCGAAGCCAAGGCTAACAACATAACCACCTTCCAAGTGAGATATTTCAACTCCACTGTTTTAAGTGGTTCAAACCAATGTGACTTAAGGAAACTTAACACCACGTTAAGGTCCCAAGGCGCCACCGGAGGTACAAAAGGAGGCTGAATATGCAGTACTCCCTTCACAAAAGTCTGTACTTCAGGTAAAGAGGCCAATTCCTTTTGAAAGAAAATGGATAAGGCCGAAATCTGAACCTTAATGGAGCCTAATTTTAGGCCCAAATTCACTCCAATTTGTAGGAAGTGAAGAAAACGGCCTAGATGGAATTCTTCCATAGGAGCATTCCTGGCCTCACACCAAGAAACATTTTTTCGCCATATTCGGTGATAATGTTTAGAAGTCACGTCCTTCCTAGCCTTTATTAGCGTAGGAATTACCTCATCCGGAATACCTTTTTCCGCTAAGATCCGGCGTTCAACCGCCATGCCGTCAAACATAGCCGCGGTAAGTCTTGAAACAGACAGGGACCTTGTTGTAACAGGTCCTGCCTTAGAGGAAGAGGCCACGGATCTTCTGTGAGCATTTCTTGAAGATCCGGATACCAGGTCCTTCGTGGCCAATCTGAAACAATGAGAATTGTTCTCACTCCTCTTTTTCTTATTATCCTCAACACCTTGGGTATGAGAGGAAGAGGAGGAAACACATATACCGACTGGAACACCCACGGTGTCACTAGGGCGTCCACAGCTACCGCCTGAGGGTCTCTTGACCTGGCACAATACCTTTGTAGCTTTTTGTTGAGACGGGATGCCATCATGTCTATTTGGGGTAGTCCCCACCGACTTGCAATCTGCACGAAGACTTCCTGATGAAGTCCCCACTCTCCCGGATGCAGATCGTGTCTGCTGAGGAAGTCTGCTTCCCAGTTGTCCACTCCCGGAATGAACACTGCTGACAGAGCGCTTACATGATTCTCCGCCCAGCGAAGAATTCTGGTGGCTTCCGCCATTACCACTCTGCTCCTTGTGCCGCCTTGGCGGTTTACATGAACTACTGCGGTGATGTTGTCTGACTGGATCAGAACTGGTCGATTGCGAAGTAAGATCTCCGCTTGACGTAGGGCGTTGTATATGGCCCTTAGTTCCAGGATGTTGATGTGAAGACAAGTCTCTTGACTTGACCATAGTCCTTGGAAATTTCTTCCCTGTGTGACTGCCCCCCAACCTCGGAGGCTCGCGTCCGTGGTCACCAGGATCCAGTCCTGAATGCCGAACCTGCGACCCTTTAGAAGGTGAGTACTGTTTAGCCACCACAGGAGAGATACTCTGGCCCTGGGGGACCGGGTGATCCGCTGATGCAATTGCAGATGCGACCCGGACCATTTGTCCAATAGGTCCCATTGGAAGGTCCTTGCATGGAATCTGCCGTATGGAATGGCTTCGTATGTTGCCACCATCTTTCCCAGAACTTGAGTGCAATGATGTACTGACACTTGTTTTGGTTTCAACAGGTTCATGACTAGAGTCATGAGTTCCTGCGCTTTTTCTGTCGGAAGAAAAACCCTTTTCTGGTCCGTGTCCAGAATCATGCCCAAGAAGGGTAGACGAGTTGTAGGATTCAGCTGCGACTTTGGAATATTGAGAATCCAGCCGTGTCGCTGTAACACATTCAGTGAAAGTGATACGCTGTTCAGCAACTTCTCCCGTGATCTCGCTTTTATGAGGAGATCGTCCAAGTACGGGATAATCGTGATACCCTGCTTGCGCAGGAGACCCATCATTTCCGCCATTACCTTGGTGAAAATTCTCGGGGCCGTGGAAAGCCCAAACGGCAACGTCTGAAATTGGTAATGACAATCCTGTACCGCAAATCTCAGGTACACCTGATGAGGAGGATATATGGGGACATGCAGGTATGCATCCTGTATGTCCAGAGATACCAAAAAACCTCCCCCTTCGAGGCTGGCGATGACCGCCCTGAGCGATTCCATCTTGAACTTGAACCGTTTTAAGTAAAGGTCCAGGGATTTTAAATTTAAAATGGGTCTGACCGAACCATCCAGTTTCGGAACCACAAACAGAGTTGAGTAGTACCCCTGCCCTCTTTGAGGCAGGGGAACCTCTACCACCACTTGTTGAAGACACCATTTTGCGAATCGCATGTAACACTATCTCCCTTTCCAGGGGTTGTTTCGGTAGGGCCGATTTGAAAAACCGGCGAGGAGGCACTTCTTCGAATTCCAGCTTGTAACCCTGGGAAACTATTTCTATTGCCCATGGATCCATCTGTGAGTGGACCCAGACGTGGCTGAACAGTCGAAGACGTGCCCCCACAGGAGCTGACTCCCTCAGGGGAGCCCCAGCGTCATGCGGTGGATTTTGCAGAGGCCGGGGAGGACTTCTGTTCCTGGGAACTAGCTGTGTTATGCAGCTTTTTCCCTCTGCCCTTACCTCTGGCAAGAAAGGACGATCCATGTGCTCTCTTGCTTTTATTGGAACGAAAGGACTGCATTTGATAATGAGGTGCTTTCTTAGATTGTGAGGGAACATATGGCAAAAAATTTGATATACCTGCCGTAGCCGTGGAGACGAGGTCCGAGAGTCCCTCTCCAAACAATTCCTCACCTTTGTAAGGCAACAACTCCATATGTCTCTTGGAGTCGGCATCACCAGTCCACTGTCGGGTCCATAAGACACGCCTAGCAGAAATAGACATAGCGTTTATCCTGGAACCCAGTAAACTAATGTCTCTTTGAGCATCCCTCATATACAAGACCGCATCTTTTATATGCCCTAGGGTCAATAAAATGGTATCCTTATCAATATCCGTTGTGTGTAAATGGACTTCAGGGTAACCTCCTGCTTGCGGTCAGCAGGATCCTTGAGGGTAGCCGTATCTTGGGATGGAAGCGCTATCTTTTTTGATAAGCGCGTCAAGGCCTTGTCCACCCTAGGGGAGGATTCCCACCGTATCCTGTCCTGCGACGGGAAAGGATACGCTGTTAGGATCCTTTTGGGAATCTGCAGTTTTTTGTCTGGAGTTTCCCATGCTTTTTCACATACTTCGTTCAGCTCATGTGAGGAGGGAAAGGAGACCTCAGGTTTCTTTCCTTTATACATGTGTACCCTCGTGTCAGGGACAGGGGGTTCCTCAGTGATATGCAACACATCTTTTATTGCGATAATCATATATCGAATACCTTTAGCCACCTTTGGCTGTGATTTTGTATCATCGTAATCGACACTGGAGTCTGAATCCGTGTCGGTATCTGTGTAAACTATTTGGGATAGTGGGCGCTTCTGAGACCCTGAAGGTCCCGGCGACATAGGGACAGGCATGGGTTGACTCCCTGACTGTGCCCCAGCTTCGGCTTTGTCTAGCCTTTTGTGCAATAAAATAAGATTTTACTCACCGGTAAATCTATTTCTCGTAGTCCGTAGTGGATGCTGGGACTCCGTAAGGACCATGGGGATTAGCAGCTCCGCAGGAGACTGGGCACAACTAAAGAAAGCTTTAGGACTACCTGGTGTGCACTGGCTCCTCCCACTAAGACCCTCCTCCAGACCTCAGTTAGGACACTGTGCCCGGAAGAGCTGACACAATAAGGAAGGATTTTTGAATCCCGGGTAAGACTCATACCAGCCACACCAATCACACCGTATAACTCGTGATACTATACCCAGTTAACAGTATGAAATATAACTGAGCCTCTCAACAGATGGTTTAACAATAACCCTTTAGTTTAGCAATAACTATAAACAAGTATTGCAGACAATCCGCACTTGGGATGGGCGCCCAGCATCCACTACGGACTACGAGAAATAGATTTACCGGTGAGTAAAATCTTATTTTCTCTGACGTCCTAAGTGGATGCTGGGACTCCGTAAGGACCATGGGGATTATACCAAAGCTCCCAAACGGGCGGGAGAGTGCGGATGACTCTGCAGCACCGAATGAGCAACCTCCAGGTCCTCCTCAGCCAGGGTATCAAACTTGTAGACTCTTGCAAAAGTGTTTGAACCCGACCAAGTAACAGCTCGGCAAAAGTTGTAAAGCCGAGACCCCTCGGGCAGCCGCCCAAGAAGAGCCCCTTTCCTCGTGGAATGGGCTTTTACAGATTTAGGGTGCGGCAGTCCAGCCGCAGCATGTGCAAGTTGAATCGTGCTACAGATCCAGCGAGCAATAGTCTGCTTAGAAGCAGGAGCACCCAGCTTGTTGGGTGCATACAGGATAAATAGCGAGTCAGTTTTCCTGACTCCAGCCGTCCTGGAAACATATACTTTCCAGGGCCCTGACTACGTCCAGTAACTTGGAATCCTCCAAGTCCCAAGTAGCCGCAGGCACCACAACAGGTTGGTTCACATGAAAAACTGATACCACCTTAGGAAGGAATTGGGAACGAGTCCTCAATTCCGCCTTAGCCATATAAAATACAGATAAGGGCTTTTGTATTACAAAGCCGCCAATTCTGATACACGCCTGGCCGACGCCAAGGCCCACAGCATGACCACTTTCCACGTGAGGTATTGTAGCTCCACGGATTTAAGTGGCTCAACCCAATGCCACTTCAGGAAATCCAACACCACGTTGAGATCCCACGGTGCCACTTGAGGCACAAACGGGGCTGACTATGCAGCACTCCCTTAACAAAAGTCTGAACTTCAGGCAGTGAAGCCAGTTCTATTGTGGAAGAAAATCGATAGAGCCGAAATCTGGACCTTAATGGAACCCAATTTTAGGCCCATAGTCACCTCTGACTGTAGGAAGTGCAGAAATCGACCTAGCTGAAATCTCTCCTTTGGGGCCTTCCTGGTCTCACAGCACGCAACATATTTCCGCCATATGCGGTGATAATGGTTTGCGTTCACTTCTGTCCTAGCTTTAAATAGCGTAGGGATAACTTCCTCCGGAATGCCCTTTTTCCTTCAGGATCCGGCGTTCAACCGCCAGGCCGTCAAACGCAGCCGCGGTACGTCTTGGAACAGACAGGCCCCCTGCTGCAGCAGGTCCTGTCTGAGCGGCAGAGGCCATGGGTCCTCTGAGATCATTCCTTGGAGTTCTGGGTACCAAGCTCTTTTTGGCCAACCCGGAACAATGAGTATAGTCCTCACTCCTCTCCTTCTTATTATTCTCATTACCCTGGGTAAGAGAGGCAGAGAAGGGAACACATACACCGACTGGTACACCCACGGTGTTACCAGAGCGTCCACAGCTATCGCCTGAGGGTCCCTTGACCTGGCGCAATATCTTTGTAGCTGTTTGTTGAGGCGGAACGCCATTATGTCCACCTGTGGCCTTTCCCAACGGTGTACAATCATTTGGAAGACTTCTGGATGAAGTCCCCACTCTCCCGGGTGGAGGTCGTGTCTTCTGAGAAAGTCTGCTTCTCAGTTGTCCACTCCGGGAATGAACACTGCTGACAGTGCTAACACATGATTTTCCGCCCATCGGAGAATCCTTGTGGCTTCTGCCATCGCCATCCTGCTTCTTGTGCCGCCCTGTCGGTTTACATGAGCGACCGCCGTGATGTTGTCTGACTGGATCAGCACCGGCCGGTGTTGAAGCAGGGGTCTAGCCTGACTTAGGGCATTGTAAATGGCCCTTAGTTCCAGAATATTTATGTGTAGGGAAGTCTCCTGACTTTTCCATAGCCTTGGAAGTTTCTTCCCTGTGTGACTGCCCCCCAGCCGCGAAGGCTGGCATCCGTGGTCACCAGGACCCAGTTCTGTATGCCGAATCTGCGGCCCCCTAGAAGATGAGCACTCTGCAGCCACCACAACAGCGACACCCTGGCCCTTGGAGACAGGGTTATCCGCCGATGCATCTGAAGATGCGACCCGGACCACTTGTCCCACAGATCCCACTGGAAGATCCTTGCATGGGACCTGGCGAATGGAATTTCTTCGTAAGAAGCTACCATCTTTCCCAGGGCTCGCGTGCATTGATGCACCGACACCTGTATCTGTATTAGGAGGTCTCTGTCTAGAGACGACAACTCCTTGGACTTCTCCTCCCGGAGAAAACCTTTTTATCCTGTTCTGTGTCCAGAACCATACCCAGGAACAGTAGACGCATCGTAGGAACCAGCTGCGACTTTGGAATATTCAGAAACCAGCCGTGCTGTTGTAGCACTTCCAGAGATAGTGCTACTCCGACGAACAACTGCTCCCTGGACCTCGCCTTTATAAGGAGATCGTCCAAGTACGGGATAATTATTTCGGCCATTACCTTGGTAAATACCCTTGGTGCCGGGGACAGACCAACAGCAACGTCTGGAATTGGTAATGACAATCCTGTACAACAATTTTGAGGTACTCCTGGTGAAGAGGGTAAATATGGACATTCAGGTAAGCATCCTTGATGTCCAGTGATACCATGAAATTCTCCAGGCTTGCAATAATCGCCCTGAGCGATTCCATTTTGAACTTGAACCTTCGTATATAAGTGTTCAAGGCTTTCAATTTTAGAATGGGTCTCACCGAACCGTCTGGTTTCGGTACCACAACATTTTGGAATAGTAACCCCCGCCTTGTTGAAGGAGGGGTACCTTGATTTCACCTGCTGGAAGTACAGCTTGTGAATTGCCGCCAGTACTACCTTTCTCCGAGGCAGCAGGCAAGGCTGATGTGAGGTAACGGCGAGGGGGAGTCGCCTCGAACTCCAGCCTGTATCCCTGTGATACTATTTGCAGAACCTAGGGATCCACCTGTGGGCAAGCCCACTGGTCCCTGAAGTTCCCGAGACGCGCCCCTACCGCACCTGTCTCCACCTGTGGAGCCCCTGCGTCATGCGGTGGACTCAGAGGAAGCGGGGGAAGATTTTTGATCCTGGGAACTGGCTGCTGGTGCAGCTTTTTCCTTCTTCCCTTGTCTCTGTGCAGAAAGGAAGCGCCTTTGACCCGCTTGCTTTTCTGAAGCCGAAAGGACTGTACCTGAAAATACGGTGCTTTCTTAGGCTGTGAGGAAACCTGAGGTAAAAAAATTTTTCTTCCCAGCTGTTGCTGTGGATACGAGGTCCCAGAGACCATCCCCAAACAATTCCTCACCCTTATAAGGCAGAATCTCCATGTGCCTTTTACAGGCACATCACCTGTCCACTGCCGGGTTTCTAATACCCTCCTGGCAGAATGGACATTACATTAATTCTGGATGCCAGCCGGCAAATATCCCTCTGTGCATCCTTTATATATAAGACAACGTCTTTAATATGCTCTATGTTAGCAAAATATTATCCCTGTCTTAGAGTATTAATATTATCTGACAGGGTATCAGACCACGCTGCAGCAGCACTATTTATGCTGAGGCAATTGCAGGTCTCAGTATATAACCTGAGTGTGTATATACAGACTTCAGGATAGCCTCCTGCTTTTTATCAGCAGGCTCCTTCAAGGTGGCCGTATCCTAAAACCGCGGTGCCACCTTTTTTGACAGACGTGTGAGCGCCTTATCCACCCTAAGGGATATCTCCCAACGTGACCTATCCTCTGGCGGGAAAGGGTACGACATCAGTAACTTTTTAGAAATTACCAGTTTCTTATCGGGGGAACCCACGCTTTTTCACACACTTCATTCACTCATCTGATGGGGGAACAAAACACTGGCTGCTTTTTCTCCCCAAAAATAAAACCCCTTCTATGTGGTACTTGGGTTCATGTCAGAAATGCGTAACACATTTTTCATTGCCGAGATCATGTAACGGATGTTCCTAGTGGATTGTGTATATGTCTCAACCTCGTCGACACTGGAGTCAGACTCCGTGTCGACATCTGTGTCTGCCATCTGAGGTAACGGGCGTTTTTCTGAGCCCCTGATGGCCTTTGAGACGCCTGGGCAGGCGCGGGCTGAGAAGCCGGCTGTCCCACAGCTGTTACGTCATCCCGCCTTTTATGTAAGGAGTTGACATTGCCGGTTAATACCATTCACTTATCCATCCACTCTGGTGTCGGCCCCACAGGGGGCGACATCCCATTTATCGGCCTCTGCTCCGCCTCCACATAAGCCTCCTCATCAAACATGTCGACACAGCCGTACCGACACACCGCACACACACAGGGAATGCTCTGACTGAGGACAGGACCCCACAAAGTCCTTTGGTGAGACAGAGAGAGAGTATGCCAGCACACACCAGAGCGCTATATAATGCAGGGATTAACACTATAACTGAGTGATTTTTCCCCCAATAGCTGCTTGTATACATATATTGTGCCTAAATTTAGTGCCCCCCCTCTTTTTAACCCTTTGAGCCTGAAAACTACAGGGGAGAGCCTGGGGAGCTTTCTTCCAGCTGCACTGTGAAGAGAAAATGGCGCCAGTGTGCTGAGGGAGATAGCTCCGCCCCTTTTTCGCTGACTTTTCTCCCGCTTTTTTATGGAATCTGGCAGGGGTATTTATCACATATATAGCCTCTGGGGCTATATATTGTGATCTATTTGCCAGCCAAGGTGTTTTTATTGCTGCTCAGGGCGCCCCACCCCAGCGCCCTGCACCCTCAGTGACCGGAGTGTGAAGTGTGTATGAGGAGCAATGGCGCACAGCTGCAGTGCTGTGCGCTACCTTGGTGAAGACTGATGTCTTCTGCCGCCGATTTTCCGGACTCTTCTTGCTTCTGGCTCTGTAAGGGGGCCGGCGGCGCGGCTCCAGGACCGAACATCAATGGCCGGTTCCATGCGGTCGATCCCTCTGGAGCTAATGGTGTCCAGTAGCCTAAGAAGCCCAAGCTACCACCAGTTAGGTAGGTTCGCTTCTTCTCCCCTTAGTCCCTCGTTGCAGTGAGGCTGTTGCCAGCAGATCTCACTGTAAAATAAAAAACCTAAATATACTTTCTTTCTAGGAGCTCAGGAGAGCCCCTAGTGTGCATCCAGCTCAGCCGGGCACAGAAATCTAACTGAGGTCTGGAGGAGGGTCTTAGTGGGAGGAGCCAGTGCACACCAGGTAGTACTAAAGCTTTCTTTAGTTGTGCCCAGTCTCCTGCGGAGCCGCTAATCCCCATGGTCCTTACGGAGTCCCAGCATCCACTTAGGACGTCAGAGAAATTAACATTTGCACTTAAAACATTCCACATATCCATCCAGTCCGGCGTCGGCACCGCCGACGGAGACCTAACATTCATAAACTCCCCCTCCTCCTCAGGTGAGCCCTCAACCTCAGACATGTCGACACACATGTACCGACACACCACACATACACAGGGAAGCTCTTTTCTGAAGACAGGTTCCCCACCAGGCCCTTTGGAGAGACAGAGAGAGAGTATGACAGCACACACCCCAGCGCTATATGACCCAGGAATAACACAGTAAATTAATGTTTACCCAGCAGCGCTGTTTTATGTACCTGCGCCAATTATGCGCCCCCCCCCCCCCCCCTTTACTTTAAAACCCTCTGTCACCGTGTGTCAAGCAGGGGAGAGTCCGGGGAGCTTCCTCTCAGCGGTGCTGTGGAGAAAAATGGCGCTGGTGAGTGCTGAGGGAGAAGCCTCGCCCCCTCGGCGGTGGGCTTCTGTCCCGCTCAATTTTTTCAATACATGGCGGGGCTCTTTGTATACATGTACAGTGCCCAGCTGTACATGTATATATACATCTGTGCCATAAGAGAGGTTTACATTGCTGCCCAGGGCGCCCCCCCCCCCCCTGTGCCCTGCACCCTTACAGTGACAGGAGTGTGTGAGGTGAAGGGGAGCAATGGCGCACAGCTGCAGTGCTGTGCGTTACCTCAGTGAAGATCAGTGAAGTCTTCTGCCGCCTTTGAAATCTTCTTTTCTTCTCATACTCACCCGGCTTCTTACTTCCGGCTCTGCGAGGAGGACGGCGGCGCGGCTCTGGGACGGACGGCGAGGGTGAGACCTGCGTACCGATCCCTCTGGAGCTAATGGTGTCCAGTAGCCTAAGAAACAGAGCCCTGAAACTCAGAGAAGTGGGTCTGTTTCTCTCTCCTCAGTCCCTCGATGCAGGGAGTCTGTTGCCAGCAGGCTCCCTGAAAATAAAAAACCTAACAAAAATGCTTTCTTACAGGAAACTCAGGAGAGCTCCTGAAATGCACCCAGTCTCCACTGGGCACTGTATCAAACTGAGGTCTGGAGGAGCGGCATAGAGGGAGGAGCCAGTGCACACCCAGAGTCAAAGTCTTTCTTAAAGTGCCCATGTCTCCTGCAGAGCCTGTCTATCCCATGGTCCTTACGGAGTCCCCAGCATCCTCTAGGACGTTAGAGAAATGTTGTTTTGTTTTTTAAACATAAGGGCTCATTTGCAGTTGGATGTATTTGCTCAGTAAGCGTACAAAAATACGCACACAAAAAAAAAGTATGTACTCTGTATGTTTAATTGGTCGATTCTTAAGATGCATCTAGCTTAAAAAGACAGTAGTATTCGCAGCAGAACCGCAACCAGCATTAAGGGCCTAATGCAGAGATGAACGTAAGTCTGTTTGTGAGTGCGTCTTGTGTGTTTTCACAGTGTTCATTTAGAAAAATAAGAATTTACTCACCGGTAATTCTATTTCTCGTAGTCCGTAGTGGATGCTGGGAACTCCGTAAGGACCATGGGGAATAGCGGGCTCCGAAGGAGGCTGGGCACTCTAGAAAGATTTATGACTACCTGGTGTGCACTGGCTCCTCCCACTATGACCCTCCTCCAAGCCTCAGTTAGGACACTGTGCCCGGACGAGCTGACATAATAAGGAAGGATTTAGAATCCCGGGTAAGACTCTTACCAGCCACACCAATCACACCGTATAACTCGTGATACTATATCCAGTTTGACAGTATGAAAAACAACTGAGCCTCTCAACAGATGGCTCAACAATAACCCTTTAGTTAACAATAACTATTTACAAGTATTGCAGACAATCCGCACTTGGGATGGGCGCCCAGCATCCACTACGGACTACGAGAAATAGAATTACCGGTGAGTAAATTCTTATTTTCTCTGACGTCCTAGTGGATGCTGGGAACTCCGTAAGGACCATGGGGATTATACCAAAGCTCCCAAACGGGCGGGAGAGTGCGGATGACTCTGTAGCACCGAATGAGAGAACTCCAGGTCCTCCTCAGCCAGGGTATCAAATTTGTAGAATTTTGCAAACGTGTTTGCCCCTGACCAAGTAGCTGCTCTGCAAAGTTGTAAAGCCGAGACCCCTCGGGCAGCCGCCCAAGATGAGCCCACCTTCCTTGTGGAATGGGCATTTACAGATTTTGGCTGTGGTATGCCTGCCACAGAATGTGCAAGCTGAATTGTACTACAAATCCAGCGAGCAATAGACTGCTTAGAAGTAGGAGCACCCAGCTTGTTGGGTGCATACAGGATAAACAGCGAGTCAGATTTTCTGACTCCAGCCGTCCTGGAAACATATATTTTCAGGGCCCTGACAACGTCTAGCAACTTGGAGTCCTCCAATTCACTAGTAGCCGCCGGCACCACAATAGGCTGGTTCAGGTGAAACGCTGACACCACCTTAGGGAGAAATTGGGGACGAGTCCTCAACTCTGCCCTTTCCATATGGAAAATCAGATAAGGGCTTTTACATGATAAAGCCGCCAATTCTGACACTCGCCTGGCTGAAGCCAAGGCTAATAACATGACCACTTTCCACGTGAGATATTTCAGATCCACGGTTTTTAGTGGCTCAAACCAATGTGATTTTAAGAAACTCAACATCACGTTGAGATCCCAAGGTGCCACAGGAGGCACAAATGGGGGCTGAATATGCAGCACTCCTTTCACAAATGTCTGAACTTCAGGTACTGAAGCTAGTTCTTTTTGAAAGAAAATCGACAGAGCCGAGATCTGTACTTTAATGGAGCCTAGTTTTAGGCCCATATCCACTCCTGCTTGCAGGAAATGCAGAAATCGACCTAGTTGAAATTCCTCTGTTGGGGCCTTATTGGCCTCGCACCATGCAACATATTTCCGCCATATGCGGTGATAATGCGTTGCCGTAACATCTTTCCTGGCCTTAATAAGCGTAGGAATGACTTCTTCCGGAATACCCTTTTCCTTTAGGATCCGGTGTTCAACCGCCATGCCGTCAAACGCAGCCGCGGTAAGTCTTGGAACAGACAGGGCCCCTGCTGTAACAGGTCCTGTCTGAGCGGTAGAGGCCACGGGTCCTCTGAGAGCATCTCTTGAAGTTCCGGGTACCACGCTCGTCTTGGCCAATCCGGAACCACGAGAATTGTGTTTACTCCTCGCTTTCTTATTATTCTCAATACCTTTGGAATGAGAGGCAGAGGAGGGAACACATAAACCGACTGGTACACCCACGGTGTCACTAGAGCGTCCACAGCTATCGCCTGAGGGTCCCTTGACCTGGCGCAATATCTTTTTAACTTTTTGTTGAGACGGGACGCCATCATGTCCACCTGTGGTTTTTCCCAACGGTTTACCAGCATCTGGAAGACTTCTGGGTGAAGTCCCCACTCTCCCGGGTGGAGGTCGTGTCTGCTGAGGAAGTCTGCTTCCCAGTTGTCCACTCCCGGAATGAACACTGCTGACAGTGCTAGTACATGATTCTCCGCCCATCGGAGAATTCTTGTGGCTTCTGCCATCGCCATCCTGCTTCTTGTGCCGCCCTGTCGATTTACATGGGCGACTGCCGTGATGTTGTCTGACTGGATCAGCACCGGCTGGTGTAGGAGCAGGGATCTTGCTTGACTTAGGGCATTGTAGATGGCCCTTAGTTCCAGAATATTTATGTGAAGGGAAGTCTCCTGACTCGACCATAGTCCTTGGAAGTTTCTTCCCTGTATGACTGCCCCCCAGCCTCGAAGGCTGGCATCCGTGGTCACCAGGACCCAGTCCTGTATGCCGAACCTGCGGCCCTCTAGAAGATGGGCACTCTGCAGCCACCACAGTAGAGACACCCTGGTTCTTGGAGACAGGGTTATTAAGCGATGCATCTGAAGATGCGATCCGGACCACTGGTCCAACAGGTCCCACTGAAAGATTCTGGCATGGAACCTGCCGAAGGGAATTGCTTCGTAAGAAGCCACCATCTTTCCCAGGACCCGTGTGCAGCGATGCACTGATACCTGTTTTGGTTTCAGGAGGTCTCTGACTAGAGATGACAACTCCCTGGCTTTCTCCTCCGGGAGAAACACTTTCTTCTGGACTGTATCCAGAATCATACCCAGGAACAGTAGCAGTGTCGTCGGAACCAGCTGTGACTTTGGGATATTCAGAATCCAGCCGTGCTGGTGCAGCACCTCCTGAGATAGTGCTACTCCCACCAACAACTGTTCCTTGGACCTCGCTTTTATTAGGAGATCGTCCAAGTACGGGATAATTAAAACTCCCTTTTTTCGAAAGAGTATCATCATTTCCGCCATAACCTTGGTAAATACCTTCGGTGCCGTGGACAGGCCAAACGGCAGCGTCTGGAATTGGTAAGGGCAATCCTGTACCACAAATCTGAGGTACTCCTGGTGAGGATGGTAAATGGGGACATGCAAGTAAGCATCCTTGATGTCCAGGGATACCATGTAATCCCCCTCGTCCAGGCTTGCAATAACCGCCCTGAGCGATTCCATCTTGAACTTGAATTTTTTTATGTACATGTTCAAGGATTTTAATTTTAAAATGGGTCTCACCGAACCGTCCGGTTTCGGTACCGCAAATAGTGTGGAATAATAACCCCGGCCTTGTTGAAGTAGGGGTACCTTGATTATCACCTGCTGGGAATACAGCTTGTGAATTGCCGCTAGCACCGCCTCCCTGTCTGAGGGAGCAATCGGCAAGGCAGATTTTAGGAACCGGTGGGGTGGGGACGCCTCGAATTCCAGTTTGTACCCCTGAGATACTATTTGCAGGATCCAGGGATCCACCTGTGAGCGAGCCCACTGATCGCTGAAATTCTTGAGGCGACCCCCCACCGTACCTGGCTCCGCCTGTGGAGCTCCACCGTCACGCGGCGGACTTGGAAGAAGAAGCGGGGGAGGACTTTTGCTCCTGGGTACCTGCTGTTTGTTGCAGCCTTTTTCCCCTACCTCTGCCTCTGGACAGAAAGGACCCGCCTTTTCCACGCCTGTTTTTCTGGGTCCGAAAGGACTGAACCTGATAAAACGGCGCCTTCTTAGGCTGTGAGGGGACATGGGGTAAAAATGCTGACTTCCCAGACGTTGCTGTGGAAACTAGGTCCGAGAGACCATCCCCAAATAATTCCTCACCCTTATATGGCAACACTTCCATGTGCTTTTTAGAATCTGCATCTCCTGTCCACTGGCGAGTCCATAAGCCTCTCCTAGCAGAAATGGACAATGCACTTACTTTAGATGCCAGTCGGCAGATTTCCCTCTGTGCATCTCTCATATATAAGACTGAGTCTTTTATATGGTCTATGGTTAACAGGATCGTGTCTCTGTCTAATGTGTCAATATTTTCTGACAGTTTATCTGACCACGCAGCGGCAGCACTGCACATCCAAGCTGACGCAATAGCTGGCCTAAGTATAATGCCTGAGTGTGTATATACAGACTTCAGGATCGCCTCCTGCTTTCTATCAGCAGGTTCCTTGAGACGGTAGTGCCACCTTTTTAGACAAACGTGTGAGCGCTTTATCCACCCTGGGGGGTGTTTCCCAACGTGACCTATCCTCTGGTGGGAAAGGGAACGCCATTAGTAACTTCTTAGAGATCACCAATCTTTTATCAGGGAAAGCCCACGCTTCTTCACACACTTCATTTAATTCATCTGATGGGGGAAAAACAACGGGTAGTTTTTTCTCTCCAAACATAATACCCTTTTTAGTGGTACCTGTAGTTATATCAGAAATGTGTAACACCTCTTTCATTGCCTCAATCATGCAGTGAATGGCCTTAGTGGGCATCAGGTTAGACTCATCGTCGTCGTGTCAGTATCAGTGTCGACATCTGGGTCTGCTTGCGGTAGCGGGCGTTTTAGAGCCCCTGACGACCCATGCGACGCCTGGGCAGGCACGAGCTGAGAAGTCGGCTGTCCCACATTTGGCATGTCGTCAATTTTCTTATGTAAGGAGTCTATACGTGCACTCATTACTTTCCATAAGCTCATCCACTCAGGTGTCTGCCCCGCAGGGGGTGACATCCCTTCTAAAGGCATCTGCTCTGCCTCCACATCATTATCCTCATCAAACATGTCGACACAGCCGTACCGACACACCGCACACACACAAGGAATGCTCCGAATGAGGACAGGACCCACAAAAGCCCTTTGGGGGGACAGAGTGAGAGTATGCCAGCACACACCAGAGCGCCATATAATGCAGGGACTAACTGAGTTATGTCCCCTATAGCTGCTTTTTCTATATATTATATACTGCGCCTAAATTTAGTGCCCCCCCTCTCTGTTTTTACCCTGTTCTGTAGTGTAGACTGCAGGGGAGAGCCAGGGAGCTTCCTTCCAGCGGATCTGTGAAGGAGAAATGGCGCCAGTGTGCTGTGAGAGATAGCTCCGCCCCTTTTCCGCTGACTATTCTCCCGCTTTTTTCCATATTCTGGCAGGGGTATTTTCCACATATATAGCCTCTGGGACTATATATTGTGGAATGTGTTATTATTGCTTCTCAGGGCGCCCCCCCCCCCAGTGCCCTGCACCCTCAGTGACCGGAGTATGAAGTGTGTATGAGGAGCAATGGCGCACAGCTGCAGTGCTGTGCGCTACCTTGGTGAAGACTGATGTCTTCTGCCGCCGTTTTTCCGGACCTCTTCTTGCTTCTGGCTCTGTAAGGGGGACGGCGGCGCGGCTCCGGGACCGAACACCAAGGACTGGGCCTGCGGTCGATCCCTCTGGAGCTAATGGTGTCCAGTAGCCTAAGAAGCCCAATCCGGCTGCAAGCAGGCGAGTTCGCTTCTTCTCCCCTTAGTCCCTCGCTGCAGTGAGCCTGTTGCCAGCAGGTCTCACTGAAAATAAAAAACCTAAATCTATACTTTCTTTCTAAGGGCTCAGGAGAGCCCCTAGTGTGCATCCAACCTCGGCCGGGCACAAAATCTAACTGAGGCTTGGAGGAGGGTCATAGTGGGAGGAGCCAGTGCACACCAGGTAGTCATAAATCTTTCTAGAGTGCCCAGCCTCCTTCGGAGCCCGCTATTCCCCATGGTCCTTACGGAGTTCCCAGCATCCACTAGGACATCAGAGAAAAATGGCCGTACTGATGTGTCCTCTTACATCTAGTTGGGATTCCGGAGGTCACAATGCCGACGCCGGGATCCCGACTAGCAGTGAAATGCCGCTGCCGGAATACCGGCACCACAGCCTATTCTCCCTCTGTGGGTGTCCACGAAACCCATAGAGGGAGAATACCACCGTGCCCGCAGCGTGGCAAGTACAGCGAGCCCACAAGGGCCTTTTTAACACTCGCCCCGCTGTCGGCATTACAGCAGCCGGGATCCCGCTGTCGGGATTGTGACAACCAGGATCCTTTCCGCCAGCATTTCATACTGATCCTCTATATTCTGTGTGTGACTGCGACAGTATTTACATACGAAATGCTATGCTACTATGTGTTTCCTGGAAAACACTGGAACGTGGCATTTCGGATGCAGATACAGCCGCAATTGCACATGGAATATAGGCATGCTGCATACCATTTTAATCAGTGGAAGCTGCTCATGACAGGATGTAAGAGGACACATCTGCACACCAGTAAGGGTTGTACGTATTTCAATTATATCTACACTTATGAGTGAAGAGGTGGAACTGGGCTCTAGCGGGCGTTCTCACACAGGCAGTGCTCAGTTCAGGTGTGTTCTGATATGCAGAATCGGACGTACAGTAAGCGTAAAAATGCTTGGAAAGTACAGGCTGGTACAAGTGCACACTGAAGGCTAGTACCAAACTAAGGGCATAATTCAGTATGGATCGCAAAAGCAAAATCTTTCTATAATGGGCAAAACGATGTTACACTGCAGGGTGGGCAGATATAACATGTGCAGAGAGCGTTAGATTTGGGTGGGGTGTGTTCAAACTGAAATCTAAATTGCAGTGTAAAAATAAAGCAGCCAGTATTTACCCTGCACGGAAACACTGCACCCACCCAAATCTAACTCTCTGCACATGTTACATCTGGCCCACCTGCAGTCAGAGCCAGCGCAAACAACTCAGCAAAGGGATGCAGTGCAGGGAGGCGCCAGGAATGGGCGTTATGTGTGTAAGCGTCACTGGTACAGGGGGTGTTACGTGTGTAAGCGTCACTGGTACAGGGGGCGTTACGTGTGTAGGCGTTACGTCATTGGTAAAGTGGGCGTTACGTGTGTAAGCATCACTGGTACAGGGGGGCGTTATGTGTGTAAGCGTCACTGGTACAGGGGGCGTTACGTGTGTAAGCATCACTGGTACAGGGAGCGTTATGTGTGTAAGCGTCACTGGCACAGGGGGCGTTACGTGTGTAAGCGTCACTGGTACAGGGGGCCTTGCGTGTGTAAGCGTCACTGGTAAAGGGGGCGTTGCGTGTTTGTAAGCGTCACTGCTACACGGGGCCTTGCGTTTGTAAGCGTCACTGGTAAAGGGGGCATTGCATGTTTGTAAGCGTCACTGCTACAGGGGGTGTTGCGTGTGTAAGCATCACTGGTACAGGAAGGCGTTATGTGTGTAAGCGGCATTGGTACAGGGGGCGTTACGTGTGTAAGCGTCACTGGTACAGGGGGTGTTACGTGTGTAAGCGTCACTGGTACAGGGGGTGTTACGTGTGTAAGCATCACTGGTACAGGGGCGCGTTACGTGTGTAGGCGTTACGTCATTGGTAAAGTGGGCGTTACGTGTGTAAGCATCACTGGTACAGGGGGCGTTATGTGTGTAAGCGTCACTGGTACAGGGGGCGTTACGTGTGTAAGCATCACTGGTACAGGGGGCGTTATGTGTGTAAGCGTCACTGGTACAGGGGGCCTTGCGTGTGTAAGCGTCACTGGTACAGGGGGCCTTGCGTGTGTAAGCGTCACTGGTAAAGGGGGCGTTGCGTGTTTGTAAGCGTCACTGCTACAGGGGGTGTTGCGTGTGTAAGCGTCACTGGTACAGGGGGCGTTACGTGTGTAGGCGTTACGTCATTGGTAAAGTGGGCGTTACGTGTGTAAGCATCACTAGTACAGGGGGCGTTACGTGTGTAAGCGTCACTGGTACAGGGGGCGTTACGTGTGTAAGTGTCACTGGTACAGGGGGCCTTGCTTGTGTAAGCGTCACTGGTAAAGGGGGCGTTGCGTGTTTGTAAGCATCACTGCTACACGGGGCCTTGCGTATGTAAGCGTCACTGGTAAAGGGGGCGTTGCGTGTTTGTAAGCGTTACTGCTACAGGGGGTGTTGCGTGCGTAAGCATCACTGGTACAGGGAGGCGTTACGTGTGTGAGCGTCACTGGTACAGGGGGCGTTACGTGTGTAAGCGTCACTGGTACAGGGGGCATTATGTGTGTAAGCGTCACTGGTACAGGAGGTGTTACGTGTGTAAGCATCACTGGTACAGGGGGCATTACGTGTGTAAGCGGCACTACTACAGGGAGCATTATGTGTACACGTGTCACTGTTTTGTAAAGTATGGGAGGGCGCAAATTTATAGTTTGCAGGAGGGCGCCGAACACCTTAGCACCGGCCCTGCCTGCAGTGCACATGGTTTTGCCCATTAGAGTAAGATTTAGGCCCTAAGTGCATGTATAGGGGGCGGGAGCAACTCTACAAACAACGAAAATGTGCATTTTGTTTTACATGTACGCAATGAGGGAAACATACATCAGATTTCCGCACATCTCTGCATCAGTACCAGTTCCACAACATAGTAGAGATGTGGCTTGTCAGTTCTAGTACTAAATATAAAAGACGTATTGCACTATTTGTACAGTATCTAAAAAAATGCAATGACGTGTCATGTTCACACAAGGGAATGTTGTCTTGATAATTATTGCTGAATGCAAAAGTTCCATTTTCAATATGAAATGTAATGAAATACAACAACTGTATATGGTGTTTTCCCCTTTAAAAATCAAATGGGGTCCTCTTGCTGCACACACATAAGTTGGGTTCGGCTGAGTACTCCCTTAGTCCCCATCACAACTCTAAATTAGGTTATGCCTATAAGATTGTCCTCCCTCCAGCACAAAATGGGTTTTAAAGTTTTATACCTTGTAGCTGGATTTGCTCTTAACTCTAAACCCTCCCCCTGACTCGTAGTCATCCCCCTGACTCTATGTACTTTGTACATTCCCACTTATGCCTTCCCGGTATGCAGGAGAGTAACGTCTGCAAACCATTAACAGACATAATTAACTGTTGGGTATATACCAGGGCCCTCATTCCGAGTTGATCGGTCGCAAGGCGAATTTAGCAGAGTTACACACGCTAAGCCGCCGCCTACTGGGAGTGAATCTTAGCTTCTTAAAATTGCGACCGATGTATTCGCAATATTGCGATTACTAACTACTTAGCAGTTTCAGAGTAGCTCCAGACTTACTCTGCCTGTGCGATCAGTTCAGTGCTTGTCGTTCCTGGTTGACGTCACAAACACACCCAGCGTTCGCCCAGGCACTCCCACCGTTTCTCCGGCCACTCCTGCGTTTTTTCCGGAAACGGTAGCGTTTTCAGCCACACGCCCCTGAAACGCCGTGTTTCCGCCCAGTAACACCCATTTCCTGTCAATCACATTACGATCGCCGGAGCGAAGAAAAAGCCGTGAGTAAAAATACTTTCTTCATAGTAAAGTTACTTGGCGCAGTCGCAGTGCGAACTTTGCGCATGCGTACTAAGCGGATTTTCACTGCGATGCGATGAAAAAGAACGAGCGAACAACTCGGAATGAGGGCCCATATACATATTACGTAGTGCTGAATACAGAAGTTAATTAATCATGAACCTCAGTCCCAATAAATACGGGACGAACATAAAAATTCCACACAGATAAGGCTTTGGTTGAAATTGAACTCATGACTCCAGTTTAGTGATGCAGCAATGCTACAGAATGTGCCACGTTGCTGCACAAATAGTCCAAATGTCACCCTTCAGATGTGTCCTCATACACTATTACTGCAGTCACGCCAAACATCCCTGCTCAGTGCGCCAGGTCTGGCGTAATTCAGCTTGCGGCAGTCTTCTTTTTTTGCATTTTTTCGCTTAAATGTGCATCTTAAACGCATATGCAATTCAGCCAAACCACTTCACAAGACTGCACTGATATATCTGACATGAGCACTTATTTATTTATTACCAGTTATTTATATAGCGCACACACATTCTGCAGCACTTTACAGAGAATATTTGCTCATTCACATCAGTCCCTGCCCCAGTGGAGCTAACAATCTATATTCCCTACCACATGTACACACAGACACATTCACACTAGGGTTAATTTTGTTGGGAGCCAATTAACCTACCAGTATATTTTTGGATTGTGGGAGGAAACCGGAGTACCCGGATGAAACCCGCGCAAGTACGGGGAGAATATACAAACTCCACACAGTTAGGGCCATGGTGGGAATCGAACCTATGACCTCAGTGCTGTGAAGCAGTAATGCTAACCATTACACCATCCGTACTGCCCTACATCTGTGTACGTCTGAACCTGTATATTGGGGGTCATTCCGAGTTGATCGCTCGCTAGCAGTTTTTAGCAGCCGTGCAAACGCATAGTCGCCGCCCACGGGGGAGTGTATTTTCACTTTGCAGGAGTGCGAACGCCTGTGCAGTAGAGACCAGCCCTGTAGTTACTTATCCTGTGCGATGATTGCTGCGACGAGTGACACGGTAATGACGTCAGATACCCGCCCAGCAAATGCCCGGCCATGCCTGCGTATTTCCAAACACTCCCAGAAAATGGTCAGTTGACACCCAGAAACGCCCTCTTCCTGTCAATCTCCTTGCGTTCGGCTGTGCGAATGGAATCGTCTCTAGAACCAGTGCAACACCAAAGGACTTCGTACCCGTACGAAGCGCGTGCGCATTGCGGTGCATACGCATGCGCAAATTAGCTGTTTTTTTCACTGATCGCTACGCAGCGAACAACGGCAGCTAGCGATCAACTCGGAATGACCCCCATGATGCGGCGGTCATGGCTTTTTTTCTGCACCAAGTTCCGTTGTGCTTCAAAGTTTCTATTTTATCATTTCATGGGATTACCTGTGTTCCTGCAGCGTTCTGCAACTTTTACTATTTTCTTTTTAAAAACATCACATCTTCGTCGCTTTCCCCTTTCTTGGTACTGCATACACGCACACATCAAAGGTCTATCATTACTCTAAAGATACAAAACAGTAATAGTGCAAGTCAGTAACAAGCTGGCTTTACAAGGTCCAAGTTATTCAGAAATAAATGATCAATGACAGTAGAAATATTATTCATAATTTAAATAAATTACGTGCTACAGTAATATAATTAGACAAGAATAACATAAAAATATCTATTACCTGTATATTAAACTGAATAATGTTAAATAATAATAAAATAGGGGGATGGAGGGTGAATAAATCACAGAAGGAAAAAGGAAATCTTAAATGATGCAGAGTTCTGATACGATACCTAGAAAATATGACAATCTAGGGATATATTAATGTGAATGTTCTACAATACAATAATGTCCTTATGACTTATTAGAAAACAAATATGGTGCAATAAAATGAAAAAAAAAAAAAATTAAGAATTTATTCACCGGTAATTCTATTTCTCGTAGTCCGTAGTGGATGCTGGGAACTCCGTAAGGACCATGGGAATAGACGGGCTCCGCAGGAGACTGGGCACACTAAAAGAAAGATTAGGTACTATCTAGTGTGCACTGGCTCCTCCCTCTATGCCCCTCCTCCAGACCTCAGTTAAGGAAACTGTGCCCGGAAGAGCTGACATTACAAGGAAAGGATTTGGAATCCAGGGTAAGACTCATACCAGCCACACCAATCACACCGTACAACTCGTGATAACTATACCCAGTTAACAGTATGAACAAAAAACTGAGCCTCATTCAAAAGATGGCTCATAACAATAACCCTTAAGTTAGGCAATAACTATATACATGTATTGCAGAGAGTCAGCATTTGGGACGGGCGCCCAGCATCCACTACGGACTACGAGAAATAGAATTACCGGTGAGTAAATTCTTATTTTCTCTGACGTCCTAGTGGATGCTGGGAACTCCGTAAGGACCATGGGGATTATACCAAAGCTCCCAAACGGGCGGGAGAGTGCGGATGACTCTGCAGCACCGAATGAGCAAACTCAAGGTCCTCCTCAGCCAGGGTACCAAACTTGTAGAATTTTGCAAATGTGTTTGAACCCGACCAAGTAGCAGCTCGGCAAAGCTGTAATGCCAAGACCCCTCAGGCAGCCGCCCAAGAAAGAGCCCACCTTCCTTGTGGAATGGTCTTTTACTGATTTATGATGCGGCAGTCCAGCCGCAGAATGTGCCAGCTGAATCATGCCACAGATCCAGCGAGCAATAGTCTGCTTTTAAGCAGGAGCACCCAGCTTGTAAATAGCGAGTCAGTTTTTCTGACTCTAGCCGTCCTGGAAACATAAATTTTCAGGGCCCGGACCACGTCCAGCAACTTGGAGTCCTCCAAGTCCCTAGTAGCCGCAGGCACCACCATAGGTTGGTTCAAATGAAACGATGATACCACCTTAGGGAGAAATTGGGGACGAGTCCTCAATTCTGCCCTTTCCATATGGAAGATCAGATATGGGCTCTTACATGACAAAGCCGCCAATTCTGACACACGCCTAGTCCAAACTAAGGCCAAAAGCATGACCACTTTCCACGTGAGATATTTTAGCTCCACGGTCTTAAGTGGCTCAAACCAGTGGGATTTTAGGAATCCAACACAACGTTAAGATCCCAAGGTGCCACTGGTGGCACAAAAGGAGGCTGAATATGCAGCACCCCTGTAACAACGTCTGAACTTCAGGCAGTGAAGCCAGTTCTTTATATATTCCAACTGCAACTTCGGAATATATAGAATCCAGTGGTGTTGCCGTTTCACTTCCAGAGAAAGTGATACGCTGTCCAGCAACTGCTCTCTTGATCTCGCTTTTATGAGATCATCCAAGTATGTGATAATAGTGACACCTTGCTTCCGCAGGAGCACCATCATATCCGCCATTACCTTGGTGAAATTGGTAATGACAATCCCGTACCGCAATTCTGAGGTACGCCTGATGAGGTGGATAAATGGGGACCTGAAGGTATGCATCCCTTATGTCCCGATTCACGATAAAGTCTCCCCCTTTTCAGGCTTGCAATGACCGCTCTTAGCGATTCCAGCTTGAACTTGAACCTTTTCAGGTATATGTTCAGGGATTTTAATTCAATATGGGTCTAACCGAACCGTCTGGTTTCGGGATTACAACATGGTCGAATAATAACACCCTCTTGTTGAAGGAGGGGACCCTTGACCACCACCTGTTGAAGATACAATTTGCGAATTGCAGTTAACACTGGCTCCCTCTCTTGGGGGGAAGCCCGCCGGGTCATCGGTGAGGGGGCATCTTCTCACAGTCCAGCCTGTATCCCTGCGACACAATTTCTATTGCCCAGGGATCTAACAGGGAGTGAACCCACTTGTGGCTGAACTTACGAAGGCGTGTCTCCACCGGGCCTAGCTCCGCCTGTGGAGCCCCAGCGACATGCGGTGGATTTTTGTAGAGGCCGGCGAGGACTTCTGTTCCTGGGGACTAGCTGTGTTGTACAGCTTCTTTCCTCTGCCCCCGGCTCTGACAAGAAAGGACGCACCTCAGACTTTCTTGTTTCTTTATTCGAAAAGCTGCATTTAATAATGTCGTGCTTTCCTAGGCTGTGCAGGAATATAGGGCAACTAGCAGAATTACCAACTATAGCTGTGGAGACCAGGCCAGAGAACCTTTCTCCACACAATCCTTAGCCTTCCATATGCCTCTTAAGTCGGCATCATCTGTCCAATGTATATTCTACAGGACACGTCAAGCAGAAATCGACATAGCTTTGACTCTAGGACCCAGTATACTCATGTCCCTTTGGGCATGCTTTATAATTATATATCTATCACTTAAGACAGCATCTTAATATATTTATATGCATACTAGGGTCTCAATCTCTGCTGATAAGGTACCTGTCCACGCTGCCACAGCGCTATAAACCCATGCCGACACAATCGCCGGTCTGGGTAGTATACTAGAATGTGCACACTATCTGCAGGATCCCTGAGAATAGCTAGTGCAAACAGGACACCCAAGGGGAAGATTCTCAACACATCCTGGCCCTAGTGGGGAAAGGATACAGCCTGAGAACTCTCTTGTGGGAAGCTGCCGTCTCTTGTCTGGAGATTCATGCTCTTTTTCCTCATGAGAGGAGGGAAATTTACCTCAGCATTCTTCCCCTTAACATGTGTACTCTCGTGTCAGGGACAGATGAGTCATCAGTGATATGCAAATCATCTTTTATTCCAATAATCATATATTGAATATCTTTTAGCCCTCTTGGCTGTAAATTTGCATTATCATAGTCGACAGTGGAGTTAAACTCCGTGTCGATACCAGTGTTTGTTATTTTGGATAGTGAGCATAGAGAGACTCTGAAGGTCTCTGTGACATAGGGACAGACATGGGTAGATTTCCTGTCTGTTCCCTAACCTTTTGTGCAATAATTTTACCTCAGCACTTACACATATCCAAACAGGTGTCGGCGCTGTCGACGGAGACACCCTCCCACACACATATCCGCTCTATCACCTCCTTAGAGGAGCCTTTTACCTCAGACATGTCGACACACGCGTACCGACACACCACACACACAGGGGATGCTCTATTTGAAGACAGTTCCCCCACCAGGCCCTTTGGAGAGACAGAGAGAGAGTATGCCAGCACACACCCCAGCGCTATATAACCCAGGGATTACACTACAACTCAGTGTTTACCCAGTAGCTGCTGTATATACAAATTTTGCGCCTAAATTTATGTGCCCCCCCCCTCTCTTTTCACCCTTTGTGTACCCGGATACTGCAGGGGAGAGCCTGGGGAGCTTCCTTCCAGCTGAGCTGTGAAGAGAAAATGGCGCCGGTGTGCTGAGGAAGAAGGCCCGGCCCCCTCAGCGGCGGGCTTCTGTCCTTTTATGCACTTTAATGGCGAGGTTTTTTACACATATACAGTACTAGACTGTATTATGTGTGTTTTTATTGCCAAAAGGTAATCTAATTGCAGCCCAGGGCGCCCCCCCCCAGCGCCCTGCACCCACCAGTGACCGGAGCGTGTGGTGTGCTGTGGGAGCAATGGCGCACAGCTGCAGTGCTGTGCGCTACCTTATTGAAGACCGGAGTCTTCAGCCGCCGATTTTCTCCTGGAATCTTCCGTCTTCTGGCTCTGCAAGGGGGACGGCGGCGCGGCTCTGGGAACGGACGATCGAGGTCGGGCCCTGTGTTTGATCCCTCTGGAGCTAATGGTGTCCAGTAGCCTTAGAAGCACAAGCTAGCTGCAAGCAGGTAGGTTTGCTTCTCTCCCCTCAGTCCCTCGTAGCAGTGAGTCTGTTGCCAGCAGATCTCACTGAAAATAAAAAACCTAACAAATACTTTCTTTTCTAGTTAGCTCAGGAGAGCCCACTAGGTGCATCCAGCTCTGGCCGGGCACAGATTCTAACTGAGGTCTGGAGGAGGGGCATAGAGGGAGGAGCCAGTGCACACCAGATAGTACCTAATCTTTCTTTTAGTGTGCCCAGTCTCCTGCGGAGCCCGTCTATTCCCATGGTCCTTTACAGAGTTCCCAGCATCCACTAGGACGTCAGAGAAATAATGTTGAAAAGATTTATCTTTAGGTTTCAAAAAAGTAACACAAAGACATTGGGAGGAATTCAATTAGCCCCATTACATTTTTTTTGTGTGTGATTTTTTTTCTTTCTTCCAATTCAATTATCTCCTGTTTTTTTGCACCCGAAAATTATCTATTTTTAGGTGAAAACACATAGGGGTATATTCAATTGGTGTCGAAAACTGCTGTCTGTCGAAAAGACGGCAGTTTTTGACTTTTTAAGGTCGAAACGTGATTCGACCTATTCAGTCCTATTCGACAAGTCGTGGAATTCGAAAACGGGGCCAAAACCTGCCCTTTCGACTATCTCAGTTCGACTTTAAAAAAAGTCGAACTGAGATGGGGACTGCAGTGCCGGAGACGGGGAGAGCCGAGGCGGGGACGAGGTGAGCAGCGCTGGAGGACAGCCGCCGCTCACAGCAACGTCCACCCAGCTCCAGCAAGCGAGACCTTGCTTGCTGGAGCCGGGTGGACGCTGCCGTGAGCGGCAGCTGTGAGAGAGGGGGAGACGGGGAGCGGCGGCTGTGAGACAGGAGGGACAGGGGTGAGCCGCGGGCAGACGGGGGAGAGCAGCGCTACAACAGCGGCTATATAGCTGCTGCTATAGCGCTGCTCTCCCCCGTCTGCCCGCGGCTCTCCCCCGTCTCCCCTTCCCCCAGCGCATCTCAATTCGACTTTTGTAAAAGTCTAATTGAGGTGTCCATTAAATAGGCCAGGTCGGATCCATTCCGACAAATGAATGTCGGAATGGATCCAACTTCAATTGAGTATACCCCATAGAATCCATGATAAGTTCATGGACCTATGTGTTTTCACACTCGCGATCGCAAAAATGGGGCTGATAAAAAAACAACAACCCCGGTAACTGCTGGCTTCAGGGATAATTGGATAGCCCCAGTAGATCAATTATCCAAATGAAAATTACCGCGGCTAATTGAATTCCCCCCATTGTCTTTGCTGTGGAGGTGGAATGGGATGTTATTCCTGAGTGCAGATTTGCAGGGTGGCTCCGACAGTCTACATGAAACATCTTTCCCATTTGAATCCAGGTCTCAAGCTGTAAGTTTCCCCAAATAACTACCTCTAGAATAAAGATGCAGTGATACAATCAATTATACTATTTACAGCCATTCCTTGGAGATGGAAATCATTTACACTAAGGACATGCAATTCTTCTGCCAGGACTGCAGGGAGAACGTGCCTTACGCTATGGGTGTGTATGAAACTCATAGTGTAGCCTCACACAAGATGTATCAGTAACATGCAGAAGGCTCTCAGTCATATTTATCAGGAATGCAGAGCATGTGCAATAACTCTACAGCAGTTACCCAGCTACAGAAATATACAGAATTCTAGCAAGATATGCTTTTATCAATATGACAGAGTGACGCTGATATTGCTGTTGATACATGTAATCTTTGGTACGGGGTGCTGAAATAAAAAAAATAATGGAACGTGGATATCTTTTCACCTTTCTCTGTGTCATGCTTTCAGTTCGCTCATGCAGACTGTCACTGATATAAGGATCATAAATATCTACGGGAAAAGTGTACAAGCAAATATTCTGTATTAAATGATAGCTGACTGTATATGAATAGAACAGATTCTGGGGGTGAATCAGACCTGATCGATGCTGTGCGTTTTCGCATAGCGGGCGATCAGCAATAGACTGCGCATGCGTATTCACCGCAATATTCACATGCTTCGGCCAACAACGAGCATCGCCGGTCAGCGACAGTGTGGTGCAAAAATTTCATTTGCACGGGCGTTTGCCGTTAGTGGGTGGTAACTGTTTACTGAGAGTGTCTGGAAAAACGCAGGCGTTCCCAGGGAGGGTGTCTGACATCAGCTCCGGCCCCGATCAGCCTGTTCTCATCGCACTGTAGGAGTAAGTCCTGGGCTGCGTGGAGACTGCACACTGTGGATTTTTGCAGCTCGGCGTACACATGCGATCGCACACTTGCACGGCTAATTTACACTCCCCTTTATGTTTGTTATGAATTTTCTAAGTAAGAAGCATATACAGATACAGCTGTCTTTAAAGGGGTGTGGTATGCAAGGTCGACCACACTAGGTCGACCACTATTGGTTAACAGTAAGTAGGTTGACATGGTTTCTAGGTCGACAGGGACTCTAGGTCAACATGTACTAGGTCGACATGACATAAGGTTGACGTGAGTTTTTGCACTTTTTTTGGTGTCGTTTTCTCCGTACAGTGACCGGGAACCCCAATTAGTGCACTATGCAAGGTGCATCGCTCCGCTACCGCAGTGCTCGGCACAGGTTACCGTTCCCAACTGTAGTCCATGTAGATCGTAAAGTATGAAACATTTCAAAGAATGAAAAATGTTTTGGGAAAAACTCATGTCGACCTTTTGTCATGTCGACCTAGAGTTCCTGTCAACCTAGAAACCATGTCGACCTACTTACTGTCGACCAATAGTGGTCGACCTAGACAGTGTCGACCTAAGTTTTGTCGACCTAGAGACCGGATACCCTTTAAAGTCACGTTGGGAAATGTATTGCATTGGTCGTGTTGTACTACAGTGCACTGTTTTTGTGTTGTGAAAATCTTGGAGAATGCAGACTTTTAAAAAAAGATTAAAAAAAAAAAAGGTTTGTGGGGACAATGTGGGAAAGAGGAGACACATCTGGTCTGATACTGCCGAGCTGATTATTGTCCTAACTGGTGCACTCACCCACCTGATCACACATGGGATGAGGGGGCAGCTACTGACAGACATCCAGCACACTTCCTGAGTCACATGGGTTGCTTTATGCAGAACTCTGCAGACCTCTATCACAGGAGTAAAGTTTCCCTAGTCATCCACTAGAAAAGGATTGGGTTGTGACTGACTGACTGACGTTCTCAAGCAAAACCGTATACCAACTTGAGCAGTGCATATCTCCAAAACAGGGCATTTTCAGTATTTACGTACATGTATATATAGGCAGCACCTTTATAATGGTCGCTCTCTTACTTCAGACAAAGGAAACAACATGACAGCTTCCACAAATTTCACTCAGCCCCTACTTATTCCAAAACTAAAAAATGAAAAGCAGTGTTATACACATTGCTGCCAGTATGTGGTTAACATACCGCCTGTCTGGATCCTGGCTGTCTCAATACCGACGCCGGGATGTTGACGGGGGTACTATACTGCCGCTGGAATACCGGCGAGGTAGATTTCCCCTCTATGGGTGTCCACGACACCCACAGAGGGAGTATAGGACCTGTGGACCGAGCCCGCAAAGGGCTTCGTTGTGCTCACCCACTGCCGGCATTCTAGCGCTTGGTATATTAACATTCGGTATCTCGTGCGGCGGGTTCACATACTTTGCTGCCTGTGCTGCTATGCCCTGCAGTATACTCTAAAGCAGAGGTTCTCAAACTGTGTCACGGCTCCCTGGGGTGCCTCGGGACATTGCAGGGGTGCCCTGGGTTGGTGGTCCAGAACCAATTCAAATTATTTATGGTCAATGTAATAGGCAAAACCAGTGCTGGTGGCTGCCAGTCATAAAATATGTGGATAAACAGAAGCAAATCCTGTCCCTCACCACACAACTGACCCTGAGGAAGACATACTGTATAAAAACTATTTACTTAATTTTATATATTTTCTCTGATTTCTCTATAAGAAACTTTTGGACTAGGGGTGCCGTGAAAAATACTTCATATACTCTAGGGCACCGTGACTCAAAAAAAATGTGAGAACTACTGCTCTAAACACTCACCCATTTCAAACAGGTCGATAGGGTATGTCACAACATATGAGGACAGTATGAACACTACTCGGACTGGCAAGTTATTTGAGTACAGAGCAGAACAAGGCTGATACAGTGTTCATGTACTCACCTGATAAAGATTTCATTTTAATGCATTAGAAGGATTTTTTTTTATCTCCAGGTGACTTTAACATCTTGGTTTTTTTTTTTACCAGCAACCTTTGGGGAGTATCCAATTAGTTGCACTACTATTTCAGCACGAAAAAAAAAAAAGGGTATTATCGCAATTTTAGTCCGACTGTCATTATCCGGCTGTACAATTACAGACCGTTTCTTTCAGATGAAAAAGTGACCCGTTTTCTGGCAATAATACATGGGATCCGGTAAAGTTCCCAATCCCATGTATTATCACAGCTCTGAGGGCTGGTTATTGGGGATTATAATGTTCTGATAAGTGCTAGGAAGCGTGGCTCTTTGGATAGCCCCCAGCGAATCCACTAGCAGCAGTAATTTAGCACAGCTAATTTGATACTGCCCTTAGGGAGAGATGTACTAAGCAGTGATAAAAATAAGAATTTACTCAGCGGTAATTCTATTTCTCGTAGTCCGTAGTGGATGCTGGGAACTCCGTAAGGACCATGGGGAATAGACGGGCTCCGCAGGAGACTGGGCACTCTAAGAAAGAATTAGGACTACTGGTGTGCACTGGCTCCTCCCTCTATGCTCCTCCTCCAGACCTCAGTTAGGGAAACTGTGCCCGGAAGAGCTGACACAACAAGGAAAGGATTTGGAATCCCGGGTAAGACTCATACCAGCAACACCAATCACACCGTACAACTCGTGATACTATACCCAGTTAACAGTATGAACAACAACTGAGCCTCACTGAACAGATGGCTCAGAACAATAACCCTTTAGTTAGGCAATAACTATATACAAGTATTGCAGACAATCCGCACTTGGGACGGGCTCCCAGCATCCACTACGGACTACGAGAAATAGAATTACCGGTGAGTAAATTCTTATTTTCTCTGACGTCCTAGTGGATGCTGGGAACTCCGTAAGGACCATGGGGATTATACCAAAGCTCCCAAACGGGCGGGAGAGTGCGGATGACTCTGCAGCACCGAATGAGCAAACTCAAGGTCCTCCTCTGCCAGGGTATCAAACTTGTAGAATTTTGCAAACGTGTTTGATCCCGACCAGGTAGCAGCTCGGCAAAGTTGTAAAGCCGAGACCCCTCGGGCAGCCGCCCAAGAAGAGCCCACCTTCCTCGTGGAATGGGCCTTCACAGATTTAGGATGCGGCAGTCCAGCCGCAGAATGTGCAAGTTGAATCGTGGAGCAGATCCAGCGAGCAATAGTCTGCTTAGAAGCAGGAGCACCCAGCTTGTTGGGTGCATGCAGGATAAACAGCGAGTCAGTCTTTCTGACTCTAGCCGTCCTGGAAACATAGATTTTCAGGGCCCGGACTACATCCAGCAACTTGGAGGCCTCCAAGTCCCCAGTAGCCGCAGGCACCACAATAGGTTGGTTCAAATGAAACGCTGATACCACCTTAGGGAGGAATTGGGGACGCGTCCTCAATTCTGCTCTGTCCATATAGAAGATCAGATAGGGGCTTTTACAGGACAAAGCCGCCAATTCTGACACCCGCCTAGCCGAAGCCTAGGCCAAAAGCATGACCACTTTCCACGTGAGATATTTTAATTCCACGGTCTGAAATGGCTCAAACCAATGTGATTTTAGGAAATCCAACACAACGTTGAGATCCCAAGGTGCCACCGGGGGCACAAAAGGGGGCTGAATGTGCAGCACTCCCTTAACAAACGTCTGAACTTCAGGCAGTGAAGCCAGTTCTTTTTGAAAGAAAATAGACAGGGCCGAAATCTGGACTTTAATGGAACCCAATTTTAGGCTCATAGTCACTTCTGACTGTAGGAAGTGCAGAAAACGACCCAGCTGAAATTCTTTTGTGGGGGCCTTCATAGCCTCACACCAAGCAACATATTTTCGCCATATGCGGTGATAATGCTTTGCTGTCACATCTTTCCTAGCTTTTATCAGCATAGGAATGACTTCAACCGGAATGCCCTTTTCCATCAGGATCCGGCGTTCAACCGCCATGCCGTCAAACGCAGCCGCGGTAAGTCTTGGAACAGACAGGGCCCCTGCTGTAGCAGGTCCTGTCTGAATGTCTGAGAGGCAGAGGCCAAGGGTCCTCTGAGATCATTTCTTGCAGTTCCGGGTACCAAGTCCGTCTTGGCCAATCCGGAACGATGACTATAGTTCTTACTCCTCTCTTTCTTATTATCCTCAGCACCTTTGGTATGAGAGGAAGAGGAGGGAACACATAAACCGACTGGTACACCCACGGTGTCACTAGAGCGTCCACAGCTATTGCCTGAGGGTCCCTTGACCTGGCGCAATATCTTTTTAGCTTTTTGTTTAGGCGGGACGCCATCATGTCCACCTGTGGCCTTTCCCAACGGTTTACAATCAGTTGGAAGACTTCTGGATGAAGTCCCCACTCTCCCGGGTGGAGGTCGTGCCTGCTGAGGAAGTCTGCTTCCCAGTTGTCGACTCCCGGAATAAACACTGCTGACAGTGCTAACACGTGATTTTCCGCCCATCGGAGAATCCTTGTGGCTTCTGCCATCGCCATCCTGCTTCTTGTGCCGCCCTGTCGGTTTACATGGGCGACCGCCGTGATGTTGTCTGACTGAATCAGCACCGGCTGGTTTTGAAGCAGGAGTCTTGCCTGACTTAGGGCATTGTAAATGGCCCTTAGTTCCAGAATATTTATGTGTAGGGAAGCCTCCTGAATCGACCATTGTCCTTGGAAGTTTCTTCCCTGAGTGACTGCCCCCCAACCTCGGAGGCTTGCCTCCGTGGTCACCAGGACCCAGTCCTGTATGCCGAATCTGCGGCCCTCTAGTAGATGAGCACTCTGCAGCCACCACAGCAGAGACACCCTGGCCCTCGGGGACAGGGTGATCAGCCGATGCTTCTGAAGATGCGATCCGGACCACTTGTCTAACAGATCCCACTGTTTCTCCGGGAGAAACACCTTCTTCTGTTCTGTGTCCAGAATCATACCCAGGAACAGCAGACACGTCGTAGGAACCAGCTGCGACTTTGGAATATTCAGAATCCAGCCGTGCTGTTGTAGCACTTCCTGAGATAGTGCTACTCCGACCAACAACTGCTCCCTGGACCTCGCCTTTATAAGGAGATCGTCCAAGTATGGGATAATTATAACTCCCTTCTTTCGAAGGAGTATCATCATTTCGGCCATTACTTTGGTAAATACCCTCGGTGCCGTGGACAGACCAAACGGCAACGTCTGGAATTGGTAATGGCAGTCTTGTACCACAAAACGGAGGTACACCTGGTGAGGTGGGTAAATGGGGACATGCAGGTAAGCATCCTTGATGTCCAGTGATACCATGTAATCCCCTTCTTCCAGGCTTGCAATAACCGCCCTGAGCGATTCCATTTTGAACTTGAACCTCCTTATATAAGTGTTCAAGGATTTCAAATTTAGAATGGGTCTCACCGAACCGTCTGGTTTCGGTACCACAAACATTGTGGATTAGTAACCCCGTCCCTGTTGAAGGAGGGGAACTTTTATTATCACCTGCTGGAGGTACAGCTTGTGAATTGCCGCCAGCACTACCTCCCTGTCCGAGGGAGTGTCTGGCAAGGCTGATTTGAGGTAACGGCGAGGGGGAGACGTCTCGAATTCCAGCTTGTATCCCTGAGATACCACTTGTAGAACCCAGGGATCCACCTGTGAGCGAACACACCGGTCGCTGAAATTCCGGAGACGGGCCCCCACCACACCTGGCTCCACCAGTGGAGCCCCAGCGTCATGCGGTGGATTTAGTGGAAGCAGGGGAGGATTTTTGTTCTTGGGAACTGGCTGTATGGTGCAGCTTTTTCCCTCTACCCCTGCCTCTGGGCAGAAAGGACGCGCCTTTAACCCGCTTGCCTTTCTGGGGCCGAAAGGACTGTACCTGATAATACGGTGCTTTCTTAGGCTGTGAGGGAACCTGAGGTAAAAATGTCGACTTCCCAGCTGTTGCTGTGGAAACAAGGTCCGAGAGACCATCCCCAAACAATTCCTCACCCTTGTAAGGCAAAACCTCCATGTGCCTTTTAGAATCCGCATCACCTGTCCACTGCTGAGTCCATAATACTCTCCTGGCAGAGATGGACATTGCATTTATTCTAAATGCCAGCCGGCAAATATCCCTCTGTGCATCTCTCATAGATAAGACTACGTCTTTAATATGCTCTATGGTTAGCAATATAGTGTCCCTGTCAAGGGAATCAATGTTATCAGACAGGGAATCAGACCACGCTGCTGCAGCACTACACATCCATGCTGAAGCAATAGCAGGTCTCAGTATAGTACCTGAGTGTGTATATACAGACTTCAGGATAGCCTCCTGCTTTCTAACCGCAGGCTCCTTTAAGGCGGCCGTATCCTGAGCCTTTTTTGACAAGCGTGTGAGCGCTTTATCCACCCTCGGGGATGTCTCCCAGCGTAACCTGTCCTCTGGCGGGAAAGGGTACGCCATCAGTAACTTTTTAGAAATCACTAGTTTCTTATCGGGGGAAGCCCACGCTTCTTCACACACTTCATTCAACTCATCTGATGGGGGAAAAACCACTGGTTGCTTTTTCTCCGGAAACATAATACCCTTTTTAGTGGTACCTGGGTTAATGTCAGAAATGTGCAACATATTTTTTATTGCCGTAATCATGCAACGGATGCCCCTTGTGGATTGCGTATATGTCTCATCCTCGTCGACACTGGAGTCAGACTCCGTGTCGACATCTGTGTCTGCCATCTGAGGTAGCGGGCGTTTTTGAGCCCCTGATGGCCTTTGAGACGCCTGGGCAGGCACTGGCTGAGAAGCCGGCTGTCCCACGGCTGTTACGTCATCCAGCCTTTTATGTAAGGAGTTGACACTGTCGGTTAATACCTTCCACATATCCATCCACTCTGGTGTCGACCCCGCAGGGGGTGACATCACATTTATCGGCACCTGCTCCGCCTCCACATAAGCCTCCTCATCAGACATGTCGACACAGCCGTACCGACACACCGCACACACACACAGGGAATGCTCTGACTGAGGACAGGACCCCACAAAGTCCTTTGGGGAGACAGAGAGAGAGTATGCAAGCACAGACCACAGCGCTATATAAACAGGGATTTACACTACACATAGTGATTTTCCCTATAGCAGCTATAATACACAGTTTTGCACCTAAATTTAGTGGCCCCCCCCTCTCTTTTTTACCCTATTGAGCCTGGAAACTGGGGAGCGTCCTTCCAGCGGAGCTGTGAAGAGAAAATGGCGCCAGTGTGCTGAGGGAGATAGCCCCGCCCCTTTTTCGGCGGGATTCTCCCGCTCTTTATATTAATATTATGGCAGGGGATTATTACACATATATAGTTTATTAGACTATATTATGTGTTTTTTGCCATTTTAAGGTAATCTAATTGCAGCCCAGGGCGCCCCCCCCCCCCCAGCGCCCTGCACCCATCAGTGACCGGAGTATGTGGTGTGCATGGGGAGCAATGGCGCACAGCTGCAGTGCTGTGCGCTACCTTAATGAAGACCGGAGTCTTCAGCCGCCGATTTCCAGGACGTTCTTCTTGCTTCTGGCTCTGCAAGGGGGACGGCGGCGCGGCTCCGGGACCAGACGACCGAGGCTGGGCCTGTGTTCGATTGCTCTGGAGCTAATGGTGTCCAGCAGCCTAGAAGCCCAAGCTAGCTGCAAGTAGGTAGGTTCGCTTCTCTCCCCTAAGTCCCTCGTAGCAGTGAGTCTGTTGCCAGCAGATCTCACTGAAAATAAAAAACCTAATAAATACTTTCTTTTCTAGGAGCTCAGGAGAGCCCCTAGTGTGCAACCAGCTCGAGCCGGGCACAGATTCTAACTGAGGTCTGGAGGAGGGGCATAGAGGGAGGAGCCAGTGCACACCAGTAGTCCTAATTCTTTCTTAGAGTGCCCAGTCTCCTGCGGAGCCCGTCTATTCCCCATGGTCCTTACGGAGTTCCCAGCATCCACTAGGACGTCAGAGAAAGTGGAGAAGTGAGCCAGTGGAAAAGTTGCCCATGGCAACCAATCAGCATTGACGTAACATTTATCATTTGCATTCTATAAGAGTATACAGAGCAGCTGATTGGTTGCCATGGGCAACTTCTCCGCTGGCTCACTTCTCCACTTTTATCAGTGCTTGGTACATGTCCCCCTGAGTCACTGTTCATAGAAGCAATTCCTCAGGTCGTCTTCCCAACTGAATAAACTGTAAAAAAATCACCAGAGATAAAATAAGAATTTACTTACCGATAATTCTATTTCTCGTAGTCCGTAGTGGATGCTGGGAACTCCGTAAGGACCATGGGGATTAGCGGCTCCGCAGGAGACTGGGCACAAAAGTAAAGCTTTAGGACTACCTGGTGTGCACTGGCTCCTCCCCCCATGACCCTCCTCCAAGCCTCAGTTAGGATACTGTGCCCGGACGAGCGTACACAATAAGGAAGGATTTTGAATCCCGGGTAAGACTCATACCAGCCACACCAATCACACCGTACAACCTGTGATCTGAACCCAGTTAACAGCATGATAACAGAGGAGCCTCTGAAAAGATGGCTCACAACAATAATAACCCGATTTTTGTAACAATAACTATGTACAAGTATTGCAGACAATCCGCACTTGGGATGGGCGCCCAGCATCCACTACGGACTACGAGAAATAGAATTATCGGTAAGTAAATTCTTATTTTCTCTGACGTCCTAGTGGATGCTGGGAACTCCGTAAGGACCATGGGGATTATACCAAAGCTCCCAAACGGGCGGGAGAGTGCGGATGACTCTGCAGCACCGAATGAGAGAACTCCAGGTCCTCCTCAGCCAGGGTATCAAATTTGTAGAATTTAGCAAACGTGTTTGCCCCTGACCAAGTAGCTGCTCGGCAAAGTTGTAACGCCGAGACCCCTCGGGCAGCCGCCCAAGATGAGCCCACCTTCCTTGTGGAATGGGCTTTTACAGATTTTGGCTGTGGCAGGCCTGCCACAGAATGTGCAAGCTGAATTGTACTACAAATCCAACGAGCAATAGTCTGCTTAGAAGCAGGAGCACCCAGCTTGTTGGGTGCATACAGGATAAACAGCGAGTCAGATTTCCTGACTCCAGCCGTCCTGGAAACATATATTTTCAAGGCCCTGACTACGTCCAACAACTTGGAGTCCTCCAAGTCACTAGTAGCCGCAGGTACCACAATAGGTTGGTTCAGATGAAACACTGAAACCACCTTAGGGAGAAAATGAGGACGAGTCCTCCAATTCTGACACGTGCCTGGCCGAGGCCAGGGCCAACAACATGACCACTTTCCATGTGAGATATTTTAACTCCACAGATTCAAGTGGTTCAAACCAATGTGACTTTAGGAACCCCAAAACTACATTGAGATCCAAGGTGCCACTGGAGGCACAAAAGGAGGCTGTATATGCAGTACCCCTTTTACAGACGTCTGAACTTCAGGTAGTGAAGCTAGTTCTTTCTGGAAGAAAATTGACAGGGCCGAAATTTGAACCTTAATGGACCCCAATTTTAGGCCCATAGACACTCCTGTTTACAGGAAATGCAGGAATCGACCTAGTTGAAATTCCTCCATCGGGGCCTTACTGGCCTCGCACCACGCAACATATTTTCGCCAAATGCGGTGATAATGCTTTGCGGTTACATCCTTCCTGGCTTGACCAGGGTAGGGATGACTTCATCCGGAATGCCTTTTTCCTTCAGGATCCGGCGTTCAACCGCCCTGCCGTCAACCGCAGCAAGTCTTGGAATAGACAGGGTCCTTGCTGGAGCAGGTCCCTTCTTAGAGGTAGAGGCCACGGGTCCTCCGTGAGCATCTCTTGAAGTTCCGGCTACCAAGTCCTTCTTGGCCAATCCGGAGCCACGAGTATAGTTCTTACTCCCCTCCGTCTTATAATTCTCAGTACTTTTGGTATGAGAGGAAGAGGAGGGAACACATACACTGACTGGTACACCCACGGTGTTACCAGAGCGTCCACAGCTATTGCCTGAGGGTCCCTTGACCTGGCGCAATACCTGTCCAATTTTTTGTTTAGGCGGGACGCCATCATGTCCACCTTTGGTTTTTCCCAATGGTTTACAATCATGTGGAAGACTTCTGGGTGAAGTCCCCACTGTCCCGGGTGGAGGTCGTGCCTGCTGAGGAAGTCTGCTTCCCAGTTGTCCACTCCCGGAATGAACACTGCTGACAGTGCTATCACATGATTTTCCGCCCAGCGAAAAATCCTTGCAGCTTCTGTCATTGCCCTCCTGCTTCTTGTGCCGCCCTGTCTGTTTACGTGGGCGACTGCCGTGATGTTGTCCGACTGGATCAGCACCGGCTGACCTTGAAGCAGAGGTCTTGCTTGGCTTAGGGCATTGTAAATGGCCCTTAGCTCCAAAATATTTATGTGAAGTGATGTCTCCAGGCTTGACCACAAGCCCTGGAAATTTCTTCCCTGTGTGACTGCTCCCCAGCCTCGCAGGCTGGCATCCGTGGTCACCAGGACCCAGTCCTGAATGCCGAATCTGCGGCCCTCTAGAAGATGAGCACTCTGCAACCACCACAGGAGAGACACCCTTGTCTTTGGTGACAGGGTTATCCGCTGATGCATCTAAAGATGCGATCCGGACCATTTGTCCAGCAGGTCCCACTGGAAAGTTCTTGCGTGGAATCTGCCGAATGGAATTGCTTCGTAGGAAGCCACCATTTTTCCCAGGACCCTTGTGCACTGATGCACTGACACTTGGCCTGGTTTTAGGAGGTTTCTGACTAGTTCGGATAACTCCCTGGCTTTCTCCTCCGGGAGAAAACACCTTTTTCTGGACTGTGTCCAGGATCATCCCTAGGAATAGAAGGCGTGTCGACGGGATCAGGTGCGATTTTGGAATATTGAGAATCCAACCGTGCTGCCGCAGCACTATCTGAGATAGTGTTACCCCGACTTCCAACTGTTCCCTGGATCTTGCCCTTATCAGGAGATCGTCCAAGTAAGGGATAACTAAAACTCCCTTCTTTCGAAGGAGTATCATCATTTCGGCCATTACCTTGGTAAAGGCCCGGGGTGCCGTGGACAATCCAAACGGCAGCGTCTGAAACTGATAGTGACAGTTCTGTACCACAAACCTGAGGTACCCTTGGAGAAGGGTAAATTGGGACATGTAGGTAAGCATCTTTGATGTCCAGAGAGACCATATAGTCCCCTTCTTCCAGGTTTGCAATCACTGCTCTGAGTGACTCCATCTTGAATTTGAACCTTTGTATGTAAGTGTTCAAGGATTTTAGATTTAAAATTGGTCTCACCGAGCTGTCCGGCTTCGGTACCACAAATAGTGTGGAATAGTACCCCTTTCCCTGTTGCAGGAGGGGTACCTTGATTATCACCTGCTGGGAATACAGCCTGTGAATGGCTTGCAATACTGTCTCCCTGTCTGAGGGAGACGTCGGTAAAGCAGACTTTATGAAACGGCGAGGGGGAGACGTCTCGAATTTCTTGAGACGGGCCCCCACCGTGCCTGAGACCGCTTGTAAAGCCCCAGCGTCATGCTGAGGACTTTGCGGAGGCGGGAGAGGGCTTTTGTTCCTGGGAATTGGCTGTTTGCTGCAGCCTTTTTCCTCTCACTCTGCCACGGGGCAGAAATGAGGCGCCTTTTGCCCGCTTGCCCTTATGGGGCCGAAAGGACTGCGCCTGATAATACGGCGTCTTCTTAGGTTGAGAAGCTACCTGGGGTAAAAATGTGGATTTTCCAGCCGTTGCCGTGGCCACCAGGTCTGTTAGACCTACCCCAAATAACTCCTCCCTTTTATAAGGCGATACTTCCATATGCCTTTTGGAATCAGCATCACCTGACCACTGTCTTGTCCATAACCCTCTTCTGGCAGAAATGGACAGCGCACTTACTCTTGATGCCAGTCGGCAAATATCCCTCTGTGCATCACGCATATATAGAAATGCATCTTTTAAATGCTCTATAGTTAGTAATATACTGTCCCTATCTAGGGTATCAATATTGTCAGTCAGGGAATCCGACCAAGCCACCCCAGCACTGCACATCCAGGCTGAGGCGATTGCTGGTCGCAGTATCACACCCGTGTGAGTGTATATACATTTTAGGATATTTTACTGCTTTCTGTCAGCAGGTTCCTTAAGGGCGGCCGTATCCGGGGACGGTAGTGCCACCTGTTTAGACAAGCGTGTGAGCGCTTTATTCGCCCTAAGGGGTGTTTCCTAACGTGCCCTATCCTCTGGCGGGATAGGGTATGATGCTAATAACTTTTTAGGAATTAACAGTTTTTATCGGGGGAAACCCACGCATCATCACACACTTCATTTAATTCCTCAGATGCAGGAAAAACTACAGGCAGTTTTTTCTCACCCAACATAATACCCTTTTTAGTGGTACTGGTATTATCAGAAATGTGTAAAAACATTTTCCATAGCCTCAATCATGTAACATGTGGCCCTACTGGAAGTCACATTCGTCTCTTAATCGTCGACACTGGAGTCAGTATCCGTGTCGGCGTCTGTATCTGCCATCTGCGGTAACAGGCGTTTTAGAGCCCCAGATGGCTTTTGAGACACCTGGACAGGCACAGGCTGAGTCGCCGGCTGTCTCATGTCATCAATCTTTTGTAAAGAGCTGACACTGTCACATAATTCCTTCCATAAGCTCATCCACTCAGATGTCGACTCCCTAGGGGGTGATATCTCTGTTACAGGCAATTGCTCCGCCTCCACCTCATTTTCCTCCTCATACATGTCGACACAACGTACCGACACACAGCACACACACAGGGAATGCTCTGATAGAGGACAGGACCCCACTAGCCCTTTGGGGAGACAGAGGGAGAGTATGCCAGCACACACCAGAGCGCTATATATATATATATATATATATATATATATATATATATACAGGGATAACCTTATATAAGTGTTTTTCCCCTTATAGCTGCTGTATTGTTATACTGCGCCTAATTAGTGCCCCCCTCTCTTTTTTAACCCCTTTCTGTAGTGTAGTAACTGCAGGGGAGAGCCAGGGAGCTTCCCTCCAACGGAGCTGTGAGAGAAAATGGCGCCAGTGTGCTGAGGAGATAGGCTCCGCCCCCTTCTCGGCGGCCTTTTCTCCCGTTTTTCTGTGGAATCTGGCAGGGGTTAAAATTCATCCATATAGCCCTGGGGGCTATATGTGATGTATTTTCGCCAGCCAAGGTGTTTTTATTGCTGCTCAGGGCGCATCCCCCCAGCGCCCTGCACCCTCAGTGACCGAAGTGTGAAGTGTGCTGAGGAGCAATGGCGCACAGCTGCAGTGCTGTGCGCTACCTTGGTGAAGACAGGATGTCTTCTGCCGCCGATTTTTCCGGACCTCTTCTTGCTTCTGGCTCTGTAAGGGGGCCGGCGGCGCGGCTCTGGGACCGAGCTCCGAGGCTGGGCCTGTGTTCGGTCCCTCTGGAGCTAATGGTGTCCAGTAGCCTAAGAAGCCCAATCCACTCTGCACGCAGGTGAGTTCGCTTCTTCTCCCTTTAGTCCCTCGATGCAGTGAGCCTGTTGCCAGCAGGTCTCACTGAAAATAAAAAACCTAAAACTAAACTTTCACTAAGAAGCTCAGGAGAGCCCCTAGTGTGCACCCTTCTCGGCCGGGCACAAAAATCTAACTGAGGCTTGGAGGAGGGTCATGGGGGGAGGAGCCAGTGCACACCAGGTAGTCCTAAAGCTTTACTTTTGTGCCCAGTCTCCTGCGGAGCCGCTAATCCCCATGGTCCTTACGGAGTTCCCAGCATCCACTAGGACGTCAGAGAAACAGTGCTGCCTTCACTGCCCACACAGACAGCAGTAAAGTGGCACTTACATAATTTCCTTTTGCCAACGTCTGAGCAGATGGATAGATGGATGAGCCTGCTTGCTGTCTTGCATCTCTGCTATTCAGGCATTATCCAGAACTTTGATGCACCACATATCCATATCTGGACAATACTGTACATATCTGACCATGAGACTGTGGTTCACTGGAGACTTTGGAGAATCTTTTGTGTACACATCTATTGTGGTACACATGGAGGAAGTGAGGTTATGGTCCTTCCAGAGTCCTCTGTACTAGGGTGACCATAATATCCCTTTAATCTGGGACACCTATGATTTACACAGGTTCTGTGGCTGGCTAAACTGTAGCCTGAATTTCACCTGGTTTTAGCCAGCCACAGTACCTGTGTAAATCATATGTATACCAGATTAAAGGGATATTATGGTCACCCTATCTATACAAAGGATGGAATATGGCTTTAAAAGAGTCCATCAAGGCAGCTATAGTCTCACAGCATTTATCTCCCAATTACGCCCACTTTGAATAATCAGACGTTTCCCGCAGGTTCTGAGAGAGGATAGGTAAGGATGTGTAAGAATGTATTGTGAAAAAAAGTACATATTACATTTCTGTCCAACTGTATATGAGCCATTTTATAATGAACATATTGTACTGTACAACCCAACAGTCTGTGGAAACATAGGGCCTAATTCAGACCTGGATGCTGATACAACAGCGGTCGAAAGGCTGAAGCCCGGTGAGGTGTTCGCACACGCAGCAGCTGCACTGCACGTGTGCACACAGTGACATGTGAAGGCATCTCACTTGTGCGATCGCCTCTGCCTAGCTGACAGGCAGAGGCGGTCGCGGGGCATGTCAGCTGCGTTTACGGGGTGCGGTCCAGACAATGGAAGCGTGTCTGGACCGCGTGCGGGGCGGACCGCGGCAGCTGCGTGACATCAGACGCAGCCGCTGCGGCCAAAAACATGGCGGGTAGCCGTTTGTCTTCGCAGTTACTCGGCAGGTGTGAAAGCATTGCCGCCGTGCAATGCTTTCGCATGTCTGCAGGGGGGGGGGGGGAAGGGTTCTTTGGGCTGGACCCAGCATGCAGGGCGGACTGGCCCTGTGCTGGGAGGCCCCCCGCATGTCAGAGATTTTGATCATAGTTGTGCATTTTTCCACATATCTACGATCAGGTCTGTATTAGGCCCATAAACTTAGCTACTAACTAAACAGGTACAATGCTGCGCTTGGCTAAATGACCCTGCAACAGTCAGCTTGTCTTCAGTATAAAGGGCGTCATTCCGAGTTGATCGCTCGCTGCCATTTTTTCGCAGCGCAGCGATCAGGTCACTACTGCGCATGCGTATGCACCGCAATGCGCAGGCGCGTCATACGGGTACAAAGCGGATCGTTGCTGGGCGATGGATTTAACGAAGAATCCGTTCGCACAGCGGATCGCACGGATATTGACAAGAAGAAGGCGTTTGTGGGTGTCAACTGACCGTTTTCTGGGAGTGTTTGGGAAAACGCAGGCGTGTCCAAGCGTTTGCTGGGTGGGTGTCTGACGTCAATTCCGGCACCAAAAAGACTGGAGTGATCACAAGGGCTGAGTAAGTCCAGAGCTACTCAGAAACTGCACAAAATGTTTGCTATTTTATATTTGTTATTTACTTTGTCTTCCCAACCACCACCATCTTTTTTCCCTTTCTGTACCCCCCACCACTTTTGTTTCCTTTCTGCTTTTGTTTATGAAACATCCTTACTACTGTAAAAACAACTGAAGCTAAAAACAAAAGGTACGGTTGGATTTTCAGGTAGCGCACTGTTCTTATAGATAATAGCTGTTTTTCCTGGTGCTACCTGAGTTTTTTTATATCTTATCTCTCTTTCCTCTGACTCTTCAGCACCTCTCCCTTCATTTCTCCTCCCCTCTCTCACCCATCTCTCTCTCCTCCCTCCTCTATTTCTCTTTCTTCCTTGACACTATTCTCTTTCTTTCCTGCTACTCTCTTCATTCCTCCTCTGTCTTGCTGTTTTTCCCTCTCTTGCTCTCCTGCCTCACTGTGTCTTTGGGTTCTATGTACTAAGCCTTGGAGAGAGATAAAGTGGACAGAGATAAAGTACCAGTCAACCAGCTCCTGTCATTTTTCAAATATTGCAGTTAGGAGCTGACTGGATGATACTTCATCTCTCTCCACTTTTTCTCTCTACACGGCTTAGTACATAGACCCACTCTGTTTCTCTCCTCTCTCTAGCTTTTTTTTTTTAGACGCCAGTAACTCATTACTTATTCAGTAACCCATCTGCAGTACTTCCCGTTGCTGTTTCGCAGACTACACACAGGCTGAGGTGTGTGTTGTGTCACTTTGTACAGCGTGCCTGTGAACTGCAGACCTACCCTACTGTGTTTTTGAACTTTACAGATGGAAATGGAATAATTATTTTTATTTTGAGGGAGTGGAGAGGGAGTGAACAGGGGCAGGGTTGCAGATAACTTACGTGTGTGGAAAGTTTTCTTTAATAAGACTCAGGGCAGGATGTATCAAGCCTTGGATTGAGATGAAGTGAGTAGTGCCGAAGTAGCCAATCAGCTGCTGTTATTTCAAATACTGCGCTAGATAAATGACAGTTAGTAGCTGATTGGTTGCTCTAGGCAACTTGTCCACTTTGCCCCTTTTCAGGAATTGATACACCTCCACCTCAGGGGTTCACACATGCAAACCAACGTGAGAACTTCATTGTTATCTGCAGTTGCTTTTATTATACAGATTTTCTTTAGCATTACCTTTTTTTTCTCCTTAACTATTGTACATTTGGGATGGCCCCACCTTTTCTTCTCTGTGTGGCCTGTGCATTTGTGCACTTTTTTCCTTTCCTCTACACCGTTCTACATTATTGGTTGTGGATAATAAGAATTTACTTACCGATAATTCTATTTCTCGGAGTCCGTAGTGGATGCTGGGGTTCCTGAAAGGACCATGGGGAATAGCGGCTCCGCAGGAGACAGGGCACAAAAAAGTAAAGCTTTTACCAGATCAGGTGGTGTGCACTGGCTCCTCCCCCTATGACCCTCCTCCAGACTCCAGTTAGGTACTGTGCCCGGACGAGCGTACACAATAAGGGAGGCAATTTGAATCCCGGGTAAGACTCATACCAGCCACACCAATCACACCGTACAACTTGTGATCTAAACCCAGTTAACAGTATGATAACAGAAAGAGCCTCTTAAAGATGGCTCCTTAACAATATAACCCGAATTTGTTAACAATAACTATGTACAGTATTGCAGATAATCCGCACTTGGGATGGGCGCCCAGCATCCACTACGGACTCCGAGAAATAGAATTATCGGTAAGTAAATTCTTATTTTCTCTATCGTCCTAAGTGGATGCTGGGGTTCCTGAAAGGACCATGGGGATTATACCAAAGCTCCCAAACGGGCGGGAGAGTGCGGATGACTCTGCAGCACCGAATGAGAGAATTCCAAGTCCTCTTTTGCCAGGGTATCAAATTTGTAGAATTTTACAAACGTGTTTTCCCCCGACCACGTAGCTGCTCGGCAGAATTGTAATGCCGAGACCCCTCGGGCAGCCGCCCAAGATGAGCCCACCTTCCTTGTGGAATGGGCCTTAACAGATTTAGGCTGTGGCAGGCCTGCCACAGAATGAGCAAGTTGAATTGTGTTACAAATCCAACGAGCAATCGTCTGCTTAGAAGCAGGGGCACCCAACTTGTTGGGTGCATATAGTAACAACAGCGAGTCAGATTTTCTGACTTCAGCCGTCCTTGAAATGTATATTTTTAAGGCTCTGACAACGTCCAACAACTTGGAGTCCTCCAAGTCGCCAGTGGCCGCAGGCACCACAATAGGTTGGTTCAGGTGAAACGCTGATACCACCTTAGGGAGAAAATGCGGACGAGTCCTCAGTTCTGCCCTATCCGAATGGAAGATTAGATAAGGGCTTTTATAAGATAAAGCCGCCAATTCAGATACTCTCCTGGCGGAAGCCAGGGCCAGTAACATAGTCACTTTCCATGTGAGATATTTAAAATCCACCTTTTTCAATGGTTCAAACCAATGGGATTTGAGGAAATCTAAAACTACATTTAGATCCCACGGTGCCACCGGAGGCACCACAGGAGGCTGTATATGCAGTACTCCTTTAACAAAAGTCTGTACCTCAGGAACTGAGGCCAATTCTTTTTGGAAGAATATTGACAGGGCCGAAATTTGAACCTTAATAGATCTCAATTTGAGACCCATAGACAATCCTGATTGTAGGAAATGTAGGAAACGACCCAGTTGAAATTCCTCCGTCGGAACACTCCGATCCTCGCACCACGCGACATATTTTCGCCAAATGCGGTGATAATGTTTCGCGGTGACTTCCTTCCTTGCCTTAATCAAGGTAGGAATGACTTCTTCTGGAATGCCTTTCCCTTTTAGGATCTGGCGTTCAACCGCCATGCCGTCAAACGCAGCCGCGGTAAGTCTTGAAAGAGACAGGGACCCTGTTGTAGCAGGTCCCTTCTCAGAAGTAGAGGGCACGGGTCGTCCGTGACCAACTCTTGAAGTTCCGGGTACCAAGTCCTTCTTGGCCAATCCGGAGCCACTAGTATTGTTCTTACTCCTCCTCACCGTATAATCTTCAATACCTTTGGTATGAGAGGCAGAGGAGGAAACACATATACTGATTTGTACACCCAAGGTGTTACCAGTGCGTCCACAGCTATTGCCTGTGGATCTCTTGACCTGGCGCAATACTTGTCCAGTTTCTTGTTGAGGCGAGACGCCATCATGTCTACCATTGGTCTTTCCCAACAGTTTATTAGCATGTGGAAGACTTCTGGATGAAGACCCCCCTCTCCCGGGTGAATATCGTGTCTGCTGAGGAAGTCTGCTTCCCAGTTGTCCACGCCCGGGAAGAACACTGCTGACAGTGCTATTACGTGATTCTCCGCCCAGCGAAGAATCTTGGCAGCTTCTGCCATTGCACTCCTGCTTCTTGTGCCGCCCTGTCTGTTTACATGGGCGACCGCCGTGATGTTGTCCGACTGAATCAACACCGGTTTTCCTTGCAGGAGTGGTTCCGCCTGGCTTAGAGCATTTTAGATTGCTCTTAGTACCAGAATGTTTATGTGAAGAGACTTTTCCAGGTTCGTCCATACCCCCTGGAAGTTTCTTCCTTGTGTGACTGCTCCCCAACCTCTCAGGCTGGCGTCCGTGGTCACCAGGATCAAATCCTGTATGCCGAATCTGCGGCCCTCCAATAGATGAGCCTTTTGGAACCACCACAGAAGATATACCCTTGTCCTTGGCGACAGGGTTATTCGCAGGTGCATCCGAGGATGCGACCCTGACCATTTGTCCAACAGATCCCTTTGGAAAATTCTTGCATGGAATCTGCCGAATGGAATTGCTTCGTAAAAAGCCACCATTTTTCCCAGGACTCTTGTGCATTGATGTACAGACACCTTTCCTGGTTTTAGGAGGTTCCTGACAGGTCGGATAACTCCTTGGCTTTTTCCTCGGGAAGAAAAACCTTTTTCTGAACCGTGTCCAGAATCATCCCTAGGAACAGCAGACGTATCGTCGGAAAACAGCTGCGATTCTTGGAATATTTAGAATCCAGTCGTGCCGTCGAAGAACTACTTTAGATAGTGCTCTTCCGACCTCCAACTGTTCTCTGGAACTTGCCCTTTTTAGGTCGTGCAAGTAAGGGATAATTTAGATGCCTTTTTTCTTTGAAGAAACATCTTTTCGGCCATTACCTTGGTAAAAAGGCCCGGGGTGCCGTGGATAATTCAAACGGCATCGTCTGAAACTGATATTGACAGTTCTGTACCACGAACCAGAGGTACCCTTGATGAGAAGGACAAAATTTGGACATGGAGGTAATCCTTGATGTCCAGGGACATTCCGGTTCGCTATCACTGCTCTGAGTGACTTTATCTCGATTTGAACCTTTTATGTAAGTGTTCAAAACATTTTAGATTTAGACTATGTGTCACCAAGCCGTCTGGCTTCAGTACCACAATATAGTGTGGAAAAATAATACCCTTTTCCTTGTCGTAGGAGGGGTACTTTGATTATCACCTGCTGGATATACAGCTTGTGAATTGTTTCCAATGCTGCCTCCCTGTCGGAGGGAGCCGTTGGTAAAGCAGACTTCAGGAACCTGCGAGGAGAAGATGTCTCGACTCTCCAATCTTTACCCCTGGGATAATACTCGTACGATCTAGGGGTCAACTTGCGAGTGATCCCACTGCGCCCTGAGACTCTTGAGACTACCCCCCCACCTTGAGTCCGCTTGCACGGCCCCAGCGTCATGCTGAGGACTTGGCAGACGCGGTGGAGGGCTTCTTTTCCTGGGAAAGGGCTGCCTGCTGCAGTCTACTTCCCTTACCTCTATGTCTGGGCAGATATGACTGGCCTTTTGCCTGCATGCCCTCATGGGAAAGGAAAGATTGAGGCTGAAAAGACGGTGTCTTTTTTAGCTGAGATGTAACTTGGGGTAAAAAAGGTTGGATTTCCCAGCTGTTGCTGTGGTCCCCAGGTCCGATGGACCGACCCCCAAATAACTCCTTCCCTTTATACAGCAATACTTCCATCTGCCGTATGGGATCTGTATCACCTGACCACTGTCGTGTCCCTGACATCTTCTGGGAGATATGGACAACGCACTTATCTTGATGCCAGAGAGCAAATATCCCTCTGTGCATCTCACATACATATATATAGAATGCATCCTATTAAATGCTCTACATGAATAAAATATTTTCAGTCAGGGAATCCGACCAAGCCAACCCAGCACTGCATCTCCAGGCTGATGGCGATCGCTGGTCGCAGTATAACCACCGTATGTGTGTATATACTTTTTAGGATATTTTTCCAGCTTCCTATCAGCTGGCTCCTTGAGGGCGGCCGTATCTGGAGACGGTAACGCCACTTGATAAGCGTGTGAGCGCCTTATCACCCTAAGGGGTGTTTCCCAACGTACCCTAATTTCTGGCGGGAAAGGGTATAACGCCAATATTTGCTATCGGGGTAACCCTACGCATCATCACACACTTCATTTTATTTTATCTGATTCAGGAAAAACTACAGGTAGTTTTTTCACTCCCACATAATACCCTTTCTTGTGGTACTTGTAGTATCAGAAACACGTAACACCTCCTTCATTGCCCTTAACGTGTGGCCCTAATGAGAAATACGTTTGTTTATTCACCGTCGACACTGTATTCAGTGTCCGTGTCTGTGTCTGTGTCGACCGACTGAGGTAAATGGGCGTTTTTAAAACCCCTGACGGTGTTTCTGAGACGCCTGGACCGGTCCTAATAGATTGTCGGCCGTCTCATGTCGTCAACCGACCTTGCAGCGTGTTGACATTCTCACGTAATTCTCTAAATAAGCCATCCATTCCGGTGTCGACTCCCTAGAGAGTGACATCACCATTACAGGCAATTTCTCCGCCTCCTCACCAACATCGTCCTCATACATGTCGACACACACGTACCGACACACAGCACACACACCGGGAATGCTCTGACAGAGGACAGGACCCACCAGCCCTTTGGGGAGACAGAGGGAGAGTCTGCCAGCACACACCAAAAACGCTATAATTATATAGGGACAACCTTATATAAGTGTTTCTCCCTTATAGCATCTTTTATATATATACAATATCGCCAAAATCAGTGCCCCCCCTCTCTGTTTTAACCCTGTTTCTGTAGTGCAGTGCAGGGGAGAGCCTGGGAGCCTTCTCTCCAGCTTTTCTGTGAGAGAAAATGGCGCTGTGTGCTGAGGAGATAGGCCCCGCCCCTTTTTCGGCGGGCTCGTCTCCCGCTATTTTTGAAGTTAGGCAGGGGTTAAATATCTCCATATAGCCTCTGTGGGCTATATGTGAGGTATTTTTTGCCTCTAATAAGGTTTTTATTTGCCTCTCAGAGCGCCCCCCCCAGCGCTCTGCACCCTCAGTGACTGTTGTGTGAAGTGTGCTGAGAGGAAAATGGCGCACAGCTGCAGTGCTGTGCGCTACCTTTATGAAGACTCAGGAGTCTTCAGCCGCCGATTTTGGACCTCTTCTCTCTTCAGCGTCTGCAAGGGGGCCGGCGGCGCGGCTCCGGTGACCATCCAGGCTGTACCTGTGATCGTCCCTCTGGAGCTAGTGTCCAGTAGCCAAGCAGCAAATCCACTCTGCACGCAGGTGAGTTCACTACTTCTCCCCTAAGTCCCTCGTTGCAGTGATCCTGTTGCCAGCAGGACTCACTGTAAAGTAAAAAACCTAAGCTAAACTTTCTCTAAGCAGCTCTTTAGGAGAGCCACCTAGATTGCACCCTTCTCGTTCGGGCACAAAATCTAACTGGAGTCTGGAGGAGGGTCATAGGGGGAGGAGCCAGTGCACACCACCTGATCTGGTAAAAGCTTTACTTTTTTGTGCCCTGTCTCCTGCGGAGCCGCTATTCCCCATGGTCCTTTCAGGAACCCCAGCATCCACTTAGGACGATAGAGAAAATGGGGGTATATAGACCTGATCGTAGCAACAAATTTGTTAGCAGTTGGACAAAACCATGGGGGTCATTACGAGTTGTTCGCTCGTTGCCGATTTTCGCAACGGAGCGATTAAGGCAAAAATGCGCATGCGCATGGTACGCAGCGTGCATGTGCTAAGTATTTTAGCACAAAACTTAGTAGACTTACTCACGTCCGAACGAAGAATTTTCATCGTTGAAGTGATCGGAGTGTGATTGACAGGAAGTGGGTGTTTCTGGGCGGAAACTGACCGTTTTCTGGGAGTGTGCGGAAAAACGCAGGCGTGCCAGGATAAAACGCAGGAGTGTCTGGAGAAACAGAGGAGTGGCTGGCCGAACGCAGGGCGTGTTTGTGATGTCAAACCAGGAACGAAATGGGCTGAGCTGATCGCAGTGTAGGAGTAAGTCCCGAGCTACTCAGAAACTGCTAAGAATTTTCTATTCGCAATTCTGCTACTCTTTCATTCGCAATTCTGCTAAGCTAAGATACACTCCCAGAGGGCGGCGGCTTAGCGTGTGCAATGCTGCTAAAAGCAGCTAGCGAGCGAACAACTCGGAATGAGGGCCCTTGTGCACTGCAGGTGGGGCAGATATAACATTTGCAGAGAGAGTTAGATTTGGGTTGGTTATATTGTTTCTGTGCAGAGTAAATACTGGCTGCTTTATTTTTACACTGCAATTTAGATTTCAGTTTGAACACATCCCATCCAAATTAACTCTCTCTGCACATGTTATATCTGCCCCACCTGCAGTGCACATGGGGGTCATTCCGACCCGTTCGCTCGCTGCAGTTTATCGCAGCGCAGCGATTGGGGCGCATGCTGGACGGCCGAAGTCCATTGCTCCCTAGCGATCGATTGACAGGCAAAGGCGGTCGCTGGGCGGGAGGGGCTGGATGGCGGCGTTAAGCCGCCGTTTAGGGGGGCGCGGTCCGGCCAATGCAGGTGTGGCCGGACCGTTGGGGGGGTGGGACGCGAACACACACGCAGCTGCTGCGACCCGGGCAGCAAAGATGTTCTTCCGGCCCCAGCCGCAGGAGCTGCGCTGGCCAGGAGTTACTCCTCAAATGCAAAAGCATCGCCGCTGTGCGATGCTTTTGCATTTCTGCGGGGGGGGCGGCACTTACATGTGGGGCGGACTAGCCCTGTGCTGGGCGCCCCCCCCCCCCCCCCCCCCGCATGTCTGAGTGCCTGATCGTAGCAGTGCTAAATTTAGCACAGCTACGATCAACTTGGAATGACCCCCATGGTGTTGCTCAACTGCTAACAAATTTGCTGCTAGGATCAGGTCTGAATTACCCCCAATGTTGTTATCCAGGAATGTCTGCTTTCATCATGAGGTGTTATTTGCTGATTAATGGGGAGATATAACAAACTTTCTAAGAAACAAAAGTGGAGATGTTGCCCAGAATAACCAATCAGATTCTAGCTGTCATTTATCCAATACATTCTATCAAATGAACAACACCTACCATTTGCTATTAAGAAGGTTTGATAAATCCTCCCCTAAATACGACAAATAACAGGAGTGTTTGGAGACTGAAAATATGTGTTATGCTGAAATGCTCTGACAGTGAAATCACTGACACAGGAGAAGGGGTCAGAGTTGATACCAAATGTCATTACATATCAACGTTAATTACATGTTTGTTTGTTTGTTTGTTTGTTTTATCAGCAGTTGATTTTATTATATACTGTAGATGAAATGTAGTTTTTCCATTTCTTAAAATGATGTGTAAGTTTTCAGGCTACTAAAAAGTATTCCACCCCTGCCAGAGATGACACACAGAGGCAGATGTACTAAGCCTTGGAGAGTAATAAAGTGGAGAAACAAAAACTACCAACCAATCAGCTCCTGTCATTTTTCAAACACTGCGGTATATGTATTAAGCCCGGAGAAGTGGTAAAGCAGTGATAAGTGCAAGGCGATAACGCAATCAGCTCCTAACTGCCACTTTACATATCGGAGCTGATTGGCTGGTGCGTTATCACCTTGCACTTATCACTGCTTTATCACTTCTCCAGGCTTAATACATCTGCCCCACAGCCTGTAACAGGGCAGTTAGGAGTTGACTGTGTGGTACTATAATTTAGCTCTCTCTAATTTATCACTTTCCAAGGATTAGAACATCTCCCCATTAATCATTTAAGATGGGTCTACTAAAAACTTATCACCTAAACTTAGGCACAATGAAAGGTTACTTCTACCTACGATAATGTTTATACACTTCTAAAATGCGTAGATCATACAGTTATTTGTTTGATAATAGCAGTACCTACCTTATACCCCTTTCACATCGCACAAATAACCCGATATCGACCCGGTATATTGCCGAGACGACACGGGTCACTGTGCTATGTGAAAGGGCCCATGGAGAATTCCTGGGTCGCCTGACCCGGTAATTCAACCCGGGTAATAAGAAGGGTTATTCCCGGGTTGAATACCAGGTCAGTGGCAGTGTGAATGGTTTGACGGGTCAATGCGACCCAGGACCTGTTCACTACATAGGGAGAGGCGGCGCAGAGATGAGCTCATCTCCCAGCGCCAGCTCCGCCCCCTGCCGCTATGGCAACCCGACCCGGTATATTGTCGGGTCGAGAAGCCTGATCTTAGGCTCCAATGTCAGGTCCCACCTGGGAAGGACCCGTTTCCAATTCTCTGGTGAGATCTGGCATTGGAAATGGAGCTTAAACATTGGAGAATACAGTATACAAACCCCCATAACCAACCACATCATTCACATGTGGTACTCTTAAAATAAAAATGAGGAATGTAATATAATTAACAATGTAAAAATAAGATTTTACTCACCGGTAAATCTATTTCTCGTAGTCCGTAGTGGATGCTGGGGACTCCGTAAGGACCATGGGAATAGACGGGCTCCGCAGGAGACTGGGCACTCTATAAGAAAGATTTGGTACTATCTGGTGTGCACTGGCTCCTCCCTCTATGCCCCTCCTCCAGACCTCAGTTAGGATACTGTGCCCGGAAGAGCTGACACAATAAGGAAGGATTTTGAATCCAGGGTAAGACTCATACCAGCCACACCAATCACACCGTACAACTCGTGATACTATACCCAGTTAACAGTATGAAATATAACAGAGCCTCTCAACAGATGGCTCAACAATAACCCTTTAGTTAGGCAATAACTATATACAAGTATTGCAGACAATCCGCACTTGGGATGGGCGCCCAGCATCCACTACGGACTACGAGAAATAGATTTACCGGTGAGTAAAATCTTATTTTCTCTGACGTCCTAGTGGATGCTGGGGACTCCGTAAGGACCATGGGGATTATACCAAAGCTCCCAAACGGGCGGGAGAGTGCGGATGACTCTGCAGCACCGAATGAGAGAACTCAAGGTCCTCCTCAGCCAGGGTATCAAATTTGTAGAATTTAGCAAACGTGTTTGCCCCTGACCAAGTTGCAGCTCGGCAAAGTTGTAAAGCCGAGACCCCTCGGGCAGCCGCGATGAGCCCACTTTCCTCGTGGAATGGGCTTTCACTGATTTAGGATGCGGCAATCCAGCCGCAGAATGCGCCAGCTGAATTGTGCTACAAATCCAGCGAGCAATAGTCTGCTTAGAAGCAGGAGCACCTATCTTGTTGGGTGCATACAGGACAAAAAGCGAGTCAGTCTTCCTGACTCCAGCCGTCCTGGAAACATAAAGTTTCAAGGCCCTGACTACATCCAGTAACTTGGAATCCTCCAAGTCCCTAGTAGCCGCAGGCACCACAATAGGTTGGTTCAAGTGAAAAGCAGATACCACCTTAGGGAGAAACTGGGGACGAGTCCTCAATTCTGCCCTATCCATATGGAAAATCAGATAAGGGCTTTTACAAGACAAAGCCGCCAATTCTGACACACGCCTGGCCGAAGCAAAGGCCAATAACATGACTACTTTCCACGTGAGATATTTCAGATCCACAGTTTTAAAGTGGTTCAAACCAATGTGATTTTAGGAAACTCAACACCACATTGAGATCCCAAGGTGCCACGGGAGGCACAAAAGGGGGCTGAATATGAAGCACTCCCTTTACAAAAGTCTGAACTTCAGGCAGTGAAGCCAGTTCTTTCTGGAAGAAAATCGACAGGGCCGAAATCTGGACCTTAATGGAACCCAATTTTAGGCCCATAGTCACTCCCGACTGTAGGAAGTGCAGAAACCGACCCAGCTGAAATTCCTCTGTTGGGGCCTTCCTGGCCTCACACCACGCAACATATTTTCGCCAAATACGGTGATAATGGTTTGCGGTTACTTCTTTCCTGGCTTTTATCAGCGTAGGAATGACTTCCTCCGGAATGCCCTTTTTCTTTAGGATCCGGAATTCAACCGCCATGCCGTCAAACGCAGCCGCGGTAAGTCTTGGAACAGACAGGGCCCCTGCTGTAGCAGATCCTGTCTGAGCGGTAGAGGCCATGGGTCCTCTGATATCATTTCTTGAAGTTCTGGGTACCAAGCCCTTCTTGGCCAATCCGGAACCACGAGTATCGTTCTTACTCCTCGCCTTCTTATTATTCTCAGTACCTTTGGTATGAGAGGCAGAGGAGGGAACACATAAACCAACTGGTACACCCACGGTGTCACTAGAGCGTCCACAGCTATCGCCTGAGGGTCCCTTGACCTGGCGCAATATCTCTTTAGCTTTTTGTTGAGGCGGGACGCCATCATGTCCACCTGTGGCCTTTCCCAACGGTTTACCAACAGTAGGAAGACTTCTGGATGAAGTCCCCACTCTCCCGGGTGTAGGTCGTGTCTGCTGAGGAAGTCTGCTTCCCAGTTGTCCACTCCCGGAATGAACACTGCTGACAGTGCTAAGACGTGATTTTCCGCCCATCGGAGAATCCTTGTGGCTTCTGCCATCGCCATCCTGCTTCTTGTGCCGCCCTGTCGGTTCACATGGGCGACTGCCGTGATGTTGTCTGACTGGATCAGTACCGGCTGGTTTCGAAGCAGGGGTTTTGCCTGACTTAGGGCATTGTAAATGGCCCTCAGTTCCAGAATATTTATGTGCAGGGAAGTCTCCTGACTTGACCATAGTCCTTGGAAGTTTCTTCCCTGTGTGACTGCTCCCCAGCCTCGAAGGCTGGCATCCGTGGTCACCAGGACCCAGTCCTGTATGCTGAAACTGCGGCCCTCTAGAAGATGAGCACTCTGCAGCCACCACAGTAGAGACACCCTGGTCCTTGGAGACAGGGTTATCAGTTGATGCATCTGAAGATGCGATCCCGACCACTTGTCCAAGAGGTCCCACTGGAAGGTCCTTGCATGGAACCTGCCGCATGGAATTGCTTCGTATGAAGCCACCATTTTTCCCAGGACTCGTGTGCAGTGATGCACCGATACCCGTTTTGGTTTTAGGAGGTCTCTGACTAGAGATGACAGCTCCTTGGCTTTCTCCTGCGGGAGAAACACTTTTTTCAGTTCTGTGTCCAAAATCATCCCCAGGAACAGTAAGCGAGTGGAAGGAACCAGTTGTGACTTTGGAATGTTTAGAATCCAGCCATGCTGTTGTAGCACTTCCCGAGATAGTGCTACTCCGACCAGTAACTGCTCCCTGGACCTCGCCTTTATAAGGAGATCGTCCAAGTACGGGATAATTAAAACTCCCTTTTTTCGAAGGAGTATCATCATTTCTGCCATTACTTTGGTAAACACCCTCGGTGCCGTGGACAGTCCAAACGGTAGTGTCTGGAATTGGTAATGGCAATCCTGTACCACAAATCTGAGGTACTCCTGGTGAGGAAGGTAAATGGGGACATGCAGGAAAGCATCCTTGATGTCCAGGGATACCATGTAATCCCCCTCGTCCAGGCTTGCAATAACTGCCCTGAGCGATTCCATCTTGAACTTGAATTTTGTTATGTAAGTGTTCAAGGATTTCAAATTTAAAATGGGTCTCACCGAACCGTCCGGTTTCGGTACCACAGTGTGGAATAGTAGCCCCGGCCTTGTTGAAGTAGGGGTACCTTGACTATCACCTGCTGGGAATACAGCTTGTGAATGGCCTCTAGCACAGCCTCCCTGCCCGAGGGAGTCGTCGGTAAGGCCGATTTGAGGAAACGGCGGGGGGGAGGCGCCTCGAATTCCAGCTTGTATCCCTGAGATACTACTTGAAGGATCCAGGGATCCACCCGTGAGCGAGCCCACTGATCGCTGAAATTCTTGAGGCGGCCCCCCTCCGTACCTGGCTCCGCCTGTGGAGCCCCACCGTCATGCGGCGGATTTGGAAGAAGCGGGGGAGGACTTTTGGTCCTGGGAACCTGCTGTGTGTTGCAGCTTTTTCCCCGTTCCTCTGCCTCTAGACAGAAAGGACCCGCCTTTTCCCCGCCTGTTTTTCTGGGGTCGAAAGGACTGTACTTGGTAATACGGTGCTTTCTTAGGCTGTGAGGGGACATGGGGCAAAATTGCAGACTTCCCAGCTGTTGCTGTGGAAACAAGGTCTGAGAGACCGTCCCCGAATAACTCCTCACCCTTATAAGGCAAAACTTCCACGTGCCTTTTAGAATCTGCATCTCCTGTCCACTGCCGAGTCCATAAGCCTCTCCTAGCAGAAATGGACAATGCACTTATTCTAGATGCCAGCCGGCAGATCTCCCTCTGTGCATCTCTCATGTATAAGACTGAGTCTTTTATATGCTCTATGGTTAGCAATATAGTGTCTCTGTCTAGGGTGTCAATATTTTCCGACAGGGAATCTGACCAAGCAGCAGCAGCACTGCACATCCAGGCTGAAGCAATAGCTGGTCTCAGTATAACACCAGTCTGTGTGTATATAGACTTTAGGATAGCCTCCTGCTTTCTATCAGCAGGTTCCTTTAGGGCGGCCGTATCCGGAGACGGTAGTGCCACCTTTTTAGACAAACGTGTGAGCGCTTTATCCACCCTAGGGGGAGTTTCCCAACGTGACCTATCCTCTGGTGAGAAAGGAAACGCCATTAGTAATTTTTTTGAAATCACCAATTTTTTATCGGGGAAAGCCCACGCTTCTTCACACACATCATTCAATTCCTCAGATGGGGGAAAAACTATTGGTAGTTTTTTCTCCCCAAACATAATACCCTTTTTTGAGGTACCTGGGTTTATATCAGAAAGGTGTAATACCTCTTTCATTGCCTCAATCATGCCACAAATGGCCCTAGTGGACATTAAATTTGACTCATCGTCGTCGACACTTGCATCAGTATCCGTGTCGACATCTGTGTCTGCCATCTGAGGTAGTGGTCGTTTCAGGGCCCCTGACGGCCTTTGAATCGTCTGGGCAGGCACGAGCTGAGAAGCCGGCTGTCCCGCATTTGGCATGTCGTCAAATTTTTTATGTAAGGAGTCGACACTTGCACGTAATTCCTTCCATAAGTCCATCCACTCAGGTGTCTGCCCCGCAGGGGGTGACAACACATTTATAGGCATCTGCTCCGCCTCCACATAAGTCTCCTCATCAAACATGTCGACACAGCCGTACCGACACACCGCACACACACAGGGAATGCTCTTAAAGGAGACAGGACCCCACAAAAGCCCTTTGGGGAGACAGAGAGAGAGTATGCCAGCACACACCAGAGCGCTATAATAATGCAGGGACTAACTGAATTATGACCCTTTATAGCTGCTTATTGTATTAAACTGCGCCCAAATTTAGTGCCCCCCTCTCTTTTTTACCCTTTCTGTAGTGTAGACTGCAGGGGAGAGTCAGGGAGCTTCCTTCCAGCGGAACTGTGAGGGAATAATGGCGCCAGTGTGCTGAGGGAGATGGCTCCGCCCCTTTTTCAGCGGACTTTTCTCCCGCTTTTTTCTGTATTCTGGCAGGGGTAATTACCACATATACAGCCTCTGTGGCTATATATTGTGGTTATTTTGCCAGCCAAGGTGATATTATTGCTTCTCATGGCGCCCCCCCCCCCCAGCGCCCTGCACCCTCAGTGACCGGAGTGTGAAGTGTGTATGAGGAGCAATGGCGCACAGCTGCAGTTCTGTGCGCTACCTTGGTGAAGACTGAAGTCTTCTGCCGCCGATTTTCCGGACCATCTTCATGCTTCTGGCTCTGTAAGGGGGACGGCGGCGCGGCTCCGGGAACGAACACCAAGGACGGGTCCTGCGGTCGATCCCTCTGGAGCTAATGGTGTCCAGTAGCCTAAGAAGCCCAAGCTAGCTGCAAGCAGGTAGGTTCGCTTCTTCTCCCCTTAGTCCCTCGATGCAGTGAGCCTGTTGCCAGCAGGTCTCACTGTAAAATAAAAAACCTAATTTAAACTTTCTTTCTAGAAGCTCAGGAGAGCTCCTAGTGTGCAACCAGCTCGGGCCGGGCACAGAAATCTAACTGAGGTCTGGAGGAGGAGCATAGAGGGAGGAACCAGTGCACACCAGATAGTACCAAATCTTTCTTATAGAGTGCCCAGTCTCCTGCGGAGCCCGTCTATTCCCCATGGTCCTTACGGAGTCCCCAGCATCCACTAGGACGTCAGAGAAATAATGCAATGATCAAGAGTTATCAGGTGTTCAGGCAGACACCGGTTCAACCCAAATTTTTGGATAAACACCGTGGGCAACCGGACTCCTGTGTAGCCATTAACTTCTGGTTCAGCAAGTTCTAACCAACTTCTGGTTCAGCAGGTCTGAGCTCTCAGCATGGAGAGGGACACACTTCCAAAATCCCTGGCTGTCAGACAATAATTGGAGGATATGATAACTTATGCAGCAACAACTCTTAAAATGTATATTGTTAACCATGCTTTCACATGTAATAATTTCAACGTTATTGGAAAAGCACGAGCAAATTTATGGAAACCCTTTTATTCAAGGCTGGAAAAAAAAACAGGTTTAAAAAATAAAACGTGTTTTTGGCTTAAACACTTTTTTTTGTTGTTTTTTTTTAAACCAGTTTTTTTTCTGCATTAATGTTTTAAAGAAATTTTTTTTAATCGTGTTAGAAACCTTGATGAACATGTTTTAATGCTTTCTAACATTAATAATGCTATTAGGCTTTGATTTGATTTATTTTACATATTTCAATACAACCAATTTTTTTACAGCTTATTATTCCTACTACATCTGAATATATGTAGATAGGCTAAACATATCAATATATATACAAAGTACACTCAGAGATAGATGAAATTGAAAATAAGAACAAGTTAATGTTAAGCATTAGTCCTACTTATTACTTATTATAATTAAATAAATCTAAATAGTAATACAAAATGGAAAATGCAAAACCACTTTTCAGATATTTTTTAAGAAGTCACAGCGCCGTGCCTGTAGTAACAGCATAATTTAAAAAACAGAGTGGTTTTGATAAAAAAAAAGGGGTGAAGTAAGCAATGTAATTAGATTGTGCCTGCATGCAGGCCAACCTAGAACCAGCGATAATGATGTGCGGCTCGCTATGGGGCACACACGGAGAGATCCGTGCTTAATTTCTAAGCAAGCAAGTCAGATTGCTTAGAAATTAAGCATACATCTCTCCGTGTGTACCCCCCTTAACTGCCAGACTATATCAGTTTGCGGACAAGAGAATAATGGAATATGATTTAATATGATCACTCCTACAGCTCTCCAAATGTACTTTGGCGGCAGTCTCTAAAATCACTGAATCTCTGTGTGTAGTTTAGAAACAGTGGTTTTACAAACAAACAATTCTAATTATTGCAGTCTGCCAGACTGAAATTATGCAGTGTACAAGAGTGACAAACAATTGGATGCAGCCTAACTAGCACAGATGAGCAAAATGATCAAGAAAGTAACTTTTTGGCTGGGTTTCAATGTATTCTCAAGTTTTATTGCTAGATGATCCTTAACTATAAAACTAGGGCAGGGTTGTCTGATTGGCAGCTCTCTGTACGTTTCATGGCCCCCAGCTATCTAATGACCTCCATTGATTTGTTGTAGAATATATTTTTCATTGTATGATATTTTTCTTAATTAGATTTCCCTTCAAGAGTGTGGGCATGCTATATGTAAGGCCGGCTTACAATCATTAGGTAGGGCCAAATATTACATTCCATGGGCTCACTGCAGTCAGGAGAGATGGAAAGTGCTCCATTCCGGAATGATGGCCACATATACTGTACAGGCGGCTGGCTCAATTCGGGCATTTTAATACGCACCACTATGGGGCTGCAAACTAAAATGCACAATGAGGGGCAATATACGAGCAATTAGAGGTGATGTAAGTGGCTGTTGTCAGTAATTAATCACCATCACTACCCCTAATTGAACTGATCCTCATAAGTACATTTCTACCTGTTTGATCATACTCGTCAAGGCATGGTCTGACCTAGCCATAGGCTGTATCACAGTATTCATATTCACAGATGGATTTGCTCATTACTGGAAATGAAAAAAAATGAGGCAGACAAAAATCAAATCATCATTGAATTAATTTAATTGCATTTTTTCCCTTCCTCGTCTGCTCTAATTACATACTAATGTTTATAATGAGAGGGAGCCAGGGACAAGTTTATACTGTTTTGCAATCTTCTGCGCACCCATTAATTTAAACCACTTAAAAAATAAGATTTTAAACCTACCGGTAAATCTTTTTCTCGTAGTCCGTAGAGGATGCTGGGGACTCCGTAAGGACCATGGGGATAGACGGGCTCCGCAGGAGACATGGGCACTTTAAGAAAGACTTTAGTTCCTGGTGTGCACTGGCTCCTCCCTCTATGCCCCTCCTCCAGACCTCAGTTAGAGAAACTGTGCCCAGAGGAGATGGACAGTACGAGGAAAGGATTTTGTTAATCCAAGGGCAAGATTCATACCAGCCACACCAATCACACCGTATAACTTGTGATAACAACCCAGTTAACAGTATGAAATCAACATAGCATCAGTTAAGGACCGATGCAACTATAACATAACCCTTATTGAAGCAATAACTATATACAAGTATTGCAGAAGTAGTCCGCACTTGGGACGGGCGCCCAGCATCCTCTACGGACTACGAGAAAAAGATTTACCGGTAGGTTTAAAATCTTATTTTCTCTTACGTCCTAGAGGATGCTGAGGACTCCGTAAGGACCATGGGGATTATACCAAAGCTCCCAAACGGGCGGGAGAGTGCGGATGACTCTGCAGCACCGATTGAGCAAACAAGAGGTCCTCCTCAGCCAGGGTATCAAACTTGTAGAACTTAACAAAAGTGTTTGAACCTGACCAAGTAGCAGCTCGGCACAACTGTAATGCCGAGACCCCTCGGGCAGCCGCCCAAGAAGAGCCCACCTTCCTAGTGGAATGGGCCCTAACCGATTTAGGCAACGGCAATCCCGTCGTAGAATGAGCCTGCTGAATGGTGTTACAAATCCAGCGGGCAATAGTCTGCTTTGCAGCAGAAGCGCCAAGCTTGTTGGCAGCATACAGGACAAACAGTGATTCTGTTTTTCTGACTCTAGCCGTTCTGGCTACGTAAATTTTCAAAGCCCTGACCACATCCAGGGACTTGGAGTCCTCCAAGTCACACGTAGCCACAGGCACCACAATAGGATGGTTCATATGAAAGGATGATACCACCTTAGGCAGGAATTGAGGACGTGTCCGCAACTCCGCTCTATCGACATGGAAAACCAGAAAGGGGCTTTTATGAGACAAAGCCGCCAATTCCGACACTTGCCTAGCCGAAGCCAAGGCTAATAACATGACCACCTTCCAAGTGAGATATTTTAACTCTACCGTTTTAGGTGGTTCAAACCAGTGTGACTTAAGGAAACTTAACACCACGTTAAGGTCCCAGGGCTCCACCAGAGGTACAAAAGGAGGCTGAAAATGCAGCACTCCCTTCACAAAAGTCTGAACTTCTGGGAGAGAAGCCAATTCTTTTTGAAAGAAAATGGATAGGGCCGAAATCTGAACCTTAATGGAGCCTAAGTTTTAGGCGCAAATTCACTCCAGTTTGTAGGAAGTGAAGGAAACGGCCCAGATGGAATTCTTCCGTAGGAGCATTCCTGGCCTCACACCATGAAACATATCTTCCCCTTATACGGTGATAATGTTTAGATGTCACGTCCTTCCTAGCCCTTATCAGCGTAGGAATGACCTCATCCGGAATGCCTTTTTCCGCTAGGATCCGGCGTTCAACCGCCATGCCATCAAACGCAGCCGCTTTAAGTCTTGGAACAGACATGGGCCCTGTTGCAACAGGTCCTGCCTTAGAGAAAGAGGCCACGGATCTTCTGTAAGCATTTCCACCAGATCCTTCGTGGCCAATCTGGAACAATGAGGATTGTTCTCACTCCTCCTTTTTCTTATTATTCTCATCCCTTGGGTATGAGAGGAAGAGGAGGAAATACATAGACTGACTGGAACACCCACGGTGTCACTAGGGCGTCTACCGCTACTGCCTGAGGGTCTCTTGACCAGGCGCAATAACTCTGCAGCTTCTTGTTGAGGAGGGACGCCATCATGTCTATCTGTGGCAGTCCCCACCGAACTGCAATCTGTGCGAAGACTCCCTGATGAAGTCTCCACTCTCCAGGACGTATGTCTGGTGAGGAAGTCTGCTTCCCAGTTGTTCACTTCCAGAATGAACCCTGTTGACAGTGCTCTTACATGATTCTCCGCCCAGCGAAGAATTCTGGTGGCTTCCGCCATCGCCACTCTGCTCCTAGTGCCGCCTTGGCGGTTTACATGAGCTACTGCGGTGACGTTGTCTGACTGGATCAGAACCGGTTGGTCGCGAAGAAAGGTCTCCGCTTGACGTAGGACGTTGTATATGGCCCTTAGTTCCAATATGTTGATGTGAAGACAAGTCTCTTGACTTGACCAAAGACCTTGGAAATTTCTTCCCTGTGTGACTGCTCCCCAGCCTCGGAGGCTCGCGTCCGTGGTCACCAGGATCCAGTCCTGAATGCCGAATCTGCGGCCCTCTAGAAGGTGAGCACTCTGCAGCCACCACAGGAGAGATACCCTGGCCCTGGGGGATAGGGTGATCAACTGATGAATCTGTAGATGTGACCCGGACCACTTGTCCAGTAGGTCCCATTTGAAGTCCTCACATGGAACCTGCCGAAGGGAATGTTTTTCCCAGGACTCGAGTGCAGTGATGCACTGACACCTGTCTTGGTTTCAATAGGTCCCTGACTAGAGTCATGAGTTCCTGGGCCTTCTCTATCTGAAGGTAAACCCATTTCTGGTCTGTATCCAGAATCATACCCAAGAAGGGCAGACGAGTTATAGGAACCAACTGTGACCTCGGGAAATTGAGAATCCAGCCGTGTTGCTGTGACCCTTCAGCGAAAGTGACACGCTGTTCAACAACTGCTCTTTTGATCTCGCCCTTATTAGGAGATCGTTCAAGTATGGGATAACTGTGACTCCTTGCTTGCGTAGGAGCACTATTATATCCGCCAATTACCCTGAAATTGGTAATGACAATCCTGTACCGCAGTTGTCAGGTACGCCTGATGGGGTGGTTAAATGGGAACATGAAGGTATGCAGTCTTTATGTCTAGATACACCATCAAATCCCCACCTTCCAGGCTGGCGATGATCGCTCTGGGCGATTCCACTTTAAATTTGAACCTTTTCCCGTATAGGTTTAGAGATTATAATTTTAAATAGGTCTGACCGAACCGTATGGTTTCGGGACTACAGCCAAGGTTGAGTCATATCGCCTTCCTTGTTGCAGGAGGGGAACCTTGAGCACCACCTGTTGGAGATACAATGTGTGAATTGTATTTAATATTATCTCCCTTTCTGGGGGAGAAGCTGGTAGGTCCGATAAGGAAAAACCGGTGAGCAAGCACCTTTCGAATTCCACCTTGTAACCCTGAGAAACAAATTTGTATTGCCCCGGGATCCACCTGTGAGTGAACTCAGATGTGGCTGAAGAGTCGAAGACGTGCTCCCACTGGGACGGACTCCCTTAGCGGAGCTCCAGCATCATGCGGTGGATGTAGTAGAGGCCGGGGAGGACTTCTGTTCCTGGGAACTAGCTGTGCCCTTACCTCTGGTAAGAAAGGACGCTCCTCGTACTTTCTTGTTATTCTGCGACCGAAAGGACTGCATTTGATAATGTCGTGCTTTCTTAGGCTGTGAGGGAATATAAAGCAAAAGATCAGAATTACCAGCTATAGCTGTGGAGACCAGGTCCGAGAGCCCTTCTCCACACAATTCCTCAGCCTTGTAAGGTAAACCTTCCATATGCCTCTTTTAGTCGGCATCACCTGTCCATTGCATGTTCCACAGGACACGTCTAGCAGAAATCGACATAGCGTTGACTCTAGAACCCAGTAGACTAATGTCTCTTTGGGCATGTAAGACAGCATCTTTTATATATATATATATATATATATATATATATATATATATACACACACATACTAGGGTCAATAACATGGTATCCTTATCTAGGGTTTCAATCTCCGCTGATAAGGTATCTGTCCACGCTGCTACAGCGCTATAAACCCATGCCGACACAATCGCCGGTCTGAGTAGTGTACCAGAATGTGTGTAAATGGACTTCATAGTACTTTTACTGCATGCTATCTGCAGGATCCCTGAGGATAGCTGTTAAGTCAGCGCTACCTTTTGGGTAAACGTGACAAAGCTTTGTTCACCCTAGGGGAAGATTCCCATCGTATTCTGGCCCTAGCAGGGAAAGGATACTCCCTGAGAATTCTTTGTGGGAATCTGCAGTCTCTTGTCTGGAGGTTCCCGCTCTTTTTCTTCAGGAGAGGAGGGAAATTTACCTCAGCTTTCTTCCCCTTAAACATGTGTACCCTCGTGTCAGGGACAGATGAGTCATCAGTGATATGCAAAACATCTTTTACAGGTTGAGTATCCCATATCCAAAATGCTTGGGACCAGAGGTATTTTGGATATCGGATTTTTCCGTATTTTGGAATAATTACATACCATAATGAGATATCATGGCAATGGGACCTAAGTCTAAGCACAGAATGCATTTATGTTTCATATACACCTTATACACACAGCCTGAAGGTCATTTTAGCCAATATTTTTTATAACTTTGTGCATTAAACAAAGTGTGTGTACATTCACACAATTCATTTATGTTTCATATACACCTTATACACACAGTCTGAAGGTCATTTAATACAATATTCTTAATAACTGTGTGTATTAAACAAAGTTTGAGTACATTGAGCCATCAGAAAACAAAAGTTTCACTATCTCACTCTTGCTCAAAAAAGTCTGTATTTCGGAATATTCCGTATTTCGGATATTTGGATATGGGATACTCAACCTGTATTACAATAATCATATATTGAATAGTTTTCTGCCAGTTTTGGCTGTAACTTTGCATTATCGTAGGCGACACTGGAGTCAGACTCCGTGTCGATATCAGTGTCTATTATTTTGGATAGTGAGCGTTGTGAGACTCTGAAGGTCTCTGCGACATAGGGACAGACATGTGTAGATTCTCTAATCTTTTGTGCAATAAATTTACCTTAGCACTTAATTTCACATATCCAATCAGGTGTCGGTGTTGTCGACGGAGACACCACTCACGCACACATTTGCTCCATCTCCTCCGTAGGAGAGCCTTTTACCTCAGACATGTCGACACACACACGTACCGACACACCACACACTCAGGAAATGCTCTTTCTGAAGACAGTTCCCCCACAAGGCCCTTTGGAGAGACAGAGAGAGAGTATGCCAGCACACACCCAGCGCTATATGACCCAGGAAAAAACACAGCAATTTAATGTTTACCCAGTAGCGCTGTTATTATCTGCGCCGAATTATGTGCCCCCCCCCCCCCCTCTTCTTTAAAACCCTCTCTTCTACCGTGGTATAAGCAGGGGAGAGTCCAGGGAGCTTCCTCTCAGCGGTGCTGTGGAGAAAAACATGGCGCTGGTGAGTGCTGAGGGAGAAGCCCCGCCCCCTCGACGGTGGGCATCTGTCCCGCTAAAAGTGTAAAATTGGCGGGGGCTCCTGCATATATACAGTGTCCAGCTGTATATATGCTCCTTTTGCCAAATAAGAGGTTTATATTGCTGCCCAGGGCGCCCCCCCCTGCGCCCTGCACCCTTACAGTGACCGGAGTATGTGAGGTGTGTGGAAGCAATGGCGCACAGCTGCAGTGCTGTGCGTTACCTCAGTGAAGATCATGAAGTCTTCTGCCACCTCTGAAGTCTTCTTTTCTTCTCATACTCACCCGGCTTCTATCTTCCGGCTCTGCGAGGGGGACGGCGGCGCGGCTCCGGGACGGACGGCGAGGGTGAGATCCTGCGTACCAATCCCTCTGGAGCTAATGGTGTCCAGTAGTCTAAGAAACAGAACCTAGCTTCAGAGAGTAGGGCTGCTTCTCTCCCCTCAGTCCCACGATGCAGGGAGTCTGTTGTCAGCAGAGCTCCCTGAAAATAAAAAACCTAACAAAATACTTTCTATCAGCAAACTCAGAAGAGCTCACTGAAAAGCACCCAGCTCCTCTGGGCACAGTATCAAACTGAGGTCTGGAGGAGGGGCATAGAGGGAGGAGCCAGTGCACACCAGGAACTAAAGTCTTTCTTAAAGTGCCCATGTCTCCTGCGGAGCCCGTCTATCCCCATGGTCCTTACGGAGTCCCCAGCATCCTCTACGACGTTAGAGAAACAAATGTTCCAATACCACACCCTTCCAGTGTGCCATGCTGGTGCCCCCTGGCTGTATCAGTTGGCACGCCAGAAATTCAGGAAGCCACATAGTATAGATAGAAAAACGTCTTACCTGCCATCCATCCTGTTACGTATTGCCAGTTTCACAAATCTTTCAAACTATTATACTGTGTATACAGAGGAACATCAACCTAGTTTTAGCAACTGTAGGACATGTCACTGTAAAACATGACAAAACTGTACTGCTTCTTTGGACAGACACAGCACATTTTTTATTGCACAATATTCACCTTTCTAGAGCTGTGTAAATGGAACGGTGGGTTAAGAGGGTGCTTTCTCTAGAAACATGTACCATGTCATACGTGCCAACTACTACACAGAGCAGGCACCAGCATGCTACAACACCAAGCTTTTGGCTTTTCACTGGGTGTAAATAGATTGGTGTGGAAGAGATTTTGCAAAAGCACAATACAAACTAGTACAGTACATTGCTTTGTCCTAGAAATATAATAAGCAGAATTTCATAACTGAATGCATGCAATGATCTGACAGAAGAGAATCATAAACAGTGGGAAGTACAAAGTGATCCCTGGATCTAGCAACAACTAGCACTATCAGCATGTAAGGGGAACATCATAGTCTTCTGGATCCTGTGATGATCTGACAGAAGAGAATCATAAACAGTGGGAAGTACAAAGTGATCCCTGGATCTAGTAACAACTAGCACTATCAGCATGTAAGGGGAACATCATAGTCTTCTGGATCCTGTGATGATCTGACAGATGAACAACCCCAGTGAGTTCCTCACAAACTCTCTGGCCACGTGCTCTGTGATGACATGTGACAGATAGCTGTCTGCAGCCAGCTGCACATAGAGTGATAAACAGATGCAAAGTGCAATGCTGAAACACTATACAGGCCAGTGTAGAGGAGTGAAGTAACACCCTCACATGGGCCAATGCAAGATTCTAAATAAAGCATGTATCTGTTTATAGCTACAAAAACAGTCTTCCATTATTAATAACAGGCCCATCACTGATCTCTCCTATTATACATAGACAGTACAGCAATGTCTTACTTCTCTCTTGGCTGCTCCCTTAGTTGAGTGATGTAGCAGAGGTTGTTGCTGTAGTGCCACCCACCCCGACTGGAAGGGTGGCAGGCGGGGTACAGCGTCCTGTCCTGAGAGGCTGCAGGCAGAGTAGTTACTTAGGAAAGTGCTGCAGAGTGAGGGGGCTCAGCAGTCTCTGGTGCTGCCAGCTTCAGCTGTAGTGGTCGGCTGGCTGAGTGACTGCTCCCTGACAGTGGAGGAAGAAGTCTGGTATAAGAGGTGTTAGAGAAAGGGGGAGGCTCCTCCTCCAGCTACAGAAGGAAGTGAACTGTCTAATGTTTAGCAGAGAAATCCACTACGTGAGGAAATATCTGCTGTGCTGAATGTTCTACAGAACGAAGCTCCGATGCATGAGGAAAGATAATACACACTTTATGCATATGACTAATGTTCTGTAATAATATATCAAAAAGCATGTTGGAAAGTTAAATATTGCATTTGATTTCCAGATTTGTTGTCTCCATCAGTTATTGGTCTAGAAACCTCTATCTATTTATCTATCTTTCTCTTACGTCCTAGAGGATGCTGGGGACTCCGTAAGGACCATGGGGATAGACGGGCTCCGCAGGAGACATGGGCACTTTAAGAAAGACTTTAGATCTGGGTGTGCACTGGCTCCTCCCTCTATGCCCCTCCACCAGACCTGAGTTAGGTTAATACTGTGCCCAGTGGAGACTGGGTGCTTTTCAGGGAGCTCTCCTGAGCTTGCTGACAGAAAGTATTTTGTTAGGTTTTTTATTTTCAGGGAGCCTGCTGGCAACAGACTCCCTGCATCGAGGGACTGAGGGGAGAGAAGCAGCCCTACTCATGTGAGTTGCAAGGTCCTGCTTCTAAGGCTACTGGACACCATTAGCTCCAGAGGGATTGGTACGCAGGATCTCACCCTCGCCGTCTGTCCCAGAGCCGCGCCGCCGTCCCCCTCGCAGAGCCGGAAGATTGAAGACAGGTGAGTATGAGAAGAAAAGAAGACTTCAAAGGCGGCAGAAGACTTCACTGATCTTCACTGAGGTAACGCACAGCACTGCAGCTGTGCGCCATTGCTCCCACACACCTCACATACTCCGGTCACTGTAAGGGTACAGGGCGCAGGGCGGGGGGGCGCCCTGGGCAGCAATATAAACCTCTTATTTGGCAAAAGAGAGCATATATACAGCTGGACACTGTATATATGCATGAGCCCCCGCCAATTTTACACTTTTAGCGGGACTGAAGCCCGCCGCCGAAGGGGCGGGGCTTCTCCCTCAGCACTCACCAGCGCCATGTTTTTCTCCACAGCACCGCTGAGAGGAAGCTCCCCGGACTCTCCCCTGCTTATACCACGGTAGATGAGAGGGTTTTAAAGAAGAGGGGGGGCACATAATTCGGCGCAGATAATAATAACAGCGCTACTTGTTAAACATTAAATTGTTTTTTTTTTTCCTGGGTCATATAGCGCTGGGGTGTGTGCTGGCATACTCTCTCTCTGTCTCTCCAAAGGGCCTTGTGGGGGAACTGTCTTCAGAAAGAGCATTCCCTGTGTGTGTGGTGTGTCGGTACGTGTGTGTCGACATGTCTGAGGTAAAAGGCTCTCCTAAGGAGAAGATGGAGCAAATGTGTGTGGTGTCTCCGTCGACAACGCCGACACCTGAATGGATATGTGAAATTAAGTGCTAAGGTAAATTTATTGCGCACAAAAGATTAGAGAACAGACAGGGAATCTACCCATGTCTGTCCCTATGTCGCAGAGACCTTCAGAGTCTCACAAAGCTCACTATCCAAAATAATAGACACTGATATCGACACGGAGTCTGACTCCAGTGTCGACTACGATAATGCAAAGTAGAGCCAAAACTGGCAGCAAAGTATTCAATATATGATTATTGTAATAAAAGATGTTTTGCATATCACTGATGACTCAACTGTCCCTGACACGAGGGTACACATGTTTAAGAGGAAGAAAGCTGAGGTAAATTTCTCTCCTCTCATGAAGAAAAAGAGTGGGAATCTCCAGACAAGAAACTGCAGATTCCCACAAAGAATTCTCAGGGAGTATCCTTTCCCTGCTAGGGCCAGTATACGATGGGAATCTTCCCCTAGGGTGGATTGACACGTTTACCCAAAAGGTAGAGCTGACTTAACAGCTATCCTCAGGGATCCTGCAGATAGCATGCAGTAAAAGTACTATGAAGTCCATTTACACACATTCTGGTACACTACTCAGACCGGCAATGGCGTCGGCCTGGGTGTGTAGTGCTGTAGCAGCATGGACGGATACCTTATCAGAGTAGCTTGATACCCTAGATAAGGATACTATTTTATTGACCTTAGGGCATATAAAAGATGCTGTCCTGTATATGAGAGATGCTCAAAGAGACATTAGTCTTCCGGGTTCTAGAATAAACGCTATGTCGATTTCTGCCAGAAGAGTCCTATGGACACGGCAATGGACAGGTGATGCCGACTCAAAAAGGCATATTTTACCTTACAGGGGTGAGGAATTGTTTGGGGAAGGTCTCTCGGACCTAGTCTCCACAGCTACTGCTGGAAAATCAAATTTTTTGCCTTATATTCCCTCACAACCTAAGAGAGCACCGCATTATCAAATGCAGTCCTTTCGATCACAAAGAAACAAGAAAGTGCGAGGTGCGTCCTTTCTGGCCAGGGGTAGGGGCAGAGGGAAGAAGCTGCACAACACAGCTAGTTCCCAGGAACAGAAGTCCTCCCCGGTCTCTACAAAATCCACCGCATGACGCTGGGGCTCCACTGGTGGAGTCCGCCCCAGTGGGGGCACGTCTTCGGGGTTTCAGCCACATCTGGGTTCACTCCCAGGTGGATCCCTGGGCGATAGAAATTGTTTCTCAGGGTTACAAGCTGGAATTCGAGGACGTGCCTCCTCGCCGATTTTTCAAATCGGCCTTTCCAACTTCTCCCCAGGAAAGGGAGATAGTATTACAGGTAATACAAAAATTGTATCTTCAACAGGTGGTGGTCAAGGTTCCCCTCCTTCAACAAGGAAGGGGATATTACTCGACCCTGTTTGTAGTCCCGAAACCGGACGGTTCGGTCAGACCCATATTAAATTTAAAATCCCTGAACCTATACTTGAAAAGGTTCAAGTTCAAGATGGAATCGCTAAGAGCGGTCATCGCTAGCCTGGAAGGGGGGAATTTTATGGTGTCTCTGGACATAAAGGATGCATACCTTCATGTCCCCATTTATCCACCTCATCAGGCCTACCTCAGATTTGCGGTACAGGATTGTCATTACCAATTTCAGACGTTGCCGTTTGGTCTCTCCACGTCCCCGAGGGTTTTCACCAAGGTAATGGCGGAAATGATGGTGCGCCTGCAGAAGCAAGGTGTCACAATTATCCCGTACTTGGACGATCTCCTCATAAAAGCGAGATCAAGAGAGCAGTTGCTGAACAGTGTATCACTTTCGCTGGAAGTGTTACAGCAACACGGCTGGATTCTCAATATTCCAAAGTCGCAGTTGGTTCCTACGACTCGTCTGCCTTTCTTGGGCATGATTCTGGACACGGACCAGAAGAGGGTTTATCTCCCGATAGAAAAGGCCCAAGAACTCATGACTCTTGTGAGGAACCTATTGAAACCAAAACAGGTGTCAGTACATCACTGCACTCGAGTCCTGGGAAGGATGGTGGCATCATACAAGGCCATTCCCTTCGGCAGGTTCCATGCGAGGACTTTCCAATGGGACCTACTGGACAAGTGGTCCGGGTCACATCTACAGATGCAGCGGTTGATCACCTTGTCCCCCAGGACCAGGGTGTCACTCCTGTGGTGGCTGCAGAGTGCTCACCTTCTCGAGGGTCTCAGATTCGGCATTCAGGACTGGATCCTGGTGACCACAGATGCAAGCCTCCGAGGTTGGGGAGCAGTCACACAGGGAAGAAATTTCCAAGGTCTTTGGTCAAGTCAAGAGACTTGTCTTCACATCAACATTCTGGAACTAAGGGCCATATGCAACGCCCTACGTCAAGCGGAGACCTTACTTCGCGACAAGCCAGTTCTAATCCAGTCAGACACCGTGACCGCAATAGCTCATGTAAACCGCCAAGGCGGCACAAGGAGCAAAGTGGCGATGGCGGAAGCCACCGGAATTCTTCGCTGGGCGGAGAATCATGTAAGCGCACTGTCAGCAGTGTTCATTCCGGGAGTGGACAACTGGGAAGCAGACTTCCTCAGCAGACACGACCTACATCCAGGAGAGTGGGGACTTCATCAGGAAGTCTTTGCACAAATTGCGAGTCGGTGAGGACTACCCCAGATAGACATGATGGCGTCTCGACTCAACAAAAAGCTACAGAGGTATTGCGCCAGGTCAAGTGACCCTCAGGCAGTAGCTGTAGACGCTCTAGTGACACAGTGGGTGTTCCAGTCAGTCTATGTATTTCCTCCTCTTCCTCTCATACCCAAGGTGTTGAGAATAGTAAGAAGAAGAGGAGTGAGAACAATCCTCATTGTTCCAGATTGGCCACAAAGGACCTGGTATCCAGATCTGCAGGAAATGCTTACAGAAGATCCGTGGCCGATTCCTCTAAGACAGGACCTGTTGCAACAGGGACCCTGTCTGTTCCAAGACTTACCGCGGCTGCGTTTGACGGCATGGCGGTTGAACGCCGGATCCTAGCGGAAAAAGGTATTCCGGATGAGGTCATTCCTACGCTAATAAAGGCTAGGAAGGACGTGACGTCTAAACATTATCACCGAATATGGCGAAAATATGTTTCTTGGTGTGAGGCCAGCAATGCTCCTACGGAAGAATTCCATCTAGGCCGTTTTCTTAACTTCCTACAAACTGGAGTGAATTTGGGCCTAAAATTAGGCTCCATTAAGGTTCAGATTTCGGCCTTATCCATTTTCTTTCAAAAGGAATTGGCCTCTTTACCTGAAGTACAGACTTTTGTGAAGGGAGTACTGCATATTCAGCCTCCTTTTGTACCTCCGGTGGCGCCTTGGGACCTTAACGTGGTGTTAAGTTTCCTTAAGTCACACTGGTTTGAACCACTTAAGACGGTGGAGTTGAAATATCTCACCTGGAAAGTGGTCATGCTACTAGCCTTGGCTTCGGCTAGGCGAGTGTCGGAATTAGCGGCTTTGTCACATAAAAGCCCCTATCTGGTTTTCCATATGGATAGAGCGGAATTGCGGACCCGTCCTCAGTTCCTGCCAAAAGTGGCCTCATCCTTTCATATGAACAAAACTATTGTGGTGCCTGTGGCTACACGTGACTTGGAGGATTCCGAGTCCCTTGATGTGGTCAGGGCTTTGAAAATTTATGTAGCCAGAATGGCTAGAGTCAGAAAAACAGAAGCACTGTTTGTCCGGGTGTAGTACGGGTGACCGGCGGTCTCCTGACCGCCGGTCACCTTACCGACGCCGGGATCCCGGCAGCATACCGACGCCGGGATCCCGGCGGGGAGGGGCGAGTGCAGCAAGCCCCTTGCGGGCTTGGTGGCAACCTGCGGTCGCCACGGGTTCTATTCCCACTCTATGGGTGTCGTGGACACCCACGAGTGAAAATAGTCCCTGTTGGTCGGCATGCCGACCATCGGGATAGTGAGCCGTCGGGCTCACGGAGGAGGTCATGTGACTGTCGGTCAGCCGACCGGCGGTCACATGACTACCACCCGTTTGTCCTGTATGCAGCCAACAAGCTTGGTGGCCCTGCTTCAAAGCAGACTATTGCTCGCTGGATCTGTAACACGATTCAGCAGGCGCATTCTACGGCAGGATTGCCATTACCTAAATGGGTCAAGGCCCATTCCATTAGGAAGGTGGGCTCTTCTTGGGCGGCTGCCCGAGGGGTCTCGGCACTACAGCTGTGCCGAGCGGCTCCTTGGTCGGGATCAAACACATTTGCAAAGTTCTATAAGTTTGATACCCTGGCTGAGGAGGACCTCCTGTTTGCTCAATCGTTGCTGCAGAGTCATCTGCACTGTCCCGCCCGTTTGGGAGCTTTGGTATAATCCCCATGGTCCTTACGGAGTCCCCAGCATCCTCTAGGACGTAAGAGAAAATAAGATTTTACACCTACCGGTAAATCTTTTTCTCGTAGTCCTTAGAGGATGCTGGGCGCCCGTCCCAAGTGCGGACTACTTCTGCAAGACTTGTATATAGTTATTGCTTAAATAAGGGTTATGTTATAAGTTTTCATCAGTCTTGGACTGATGCTATGTTGGTTTTCATACTGTTAACTGGTTCGTATATCACAAGTTATACGGTGTGATTGGTGTGGCTGGTATGAATCTTGCCCTTGGATTAACAAAAATCCTTTCCTCGTACTGTCCGTCTCCTTGGGCACAGTTTCTCTAACTGAGGTCTGGAGGAGGAGCATAGAGGGAGGAGCCAGTGCACACCCAGATCTAAAGTCTTTCTTAAAGTGCCCATGTCTCCTGCGGAGCCCGTCTATCCCCATGGTCCTTACGGAGTCCCCAGCATCCTCTACGGACTACGAGAAAAAGATTTACCGGTAGGTTTAAAATCTTATTATCTGTCTGTATTAAATTTGCACGTGTCTTGAGTTGAATGCGCAGACTTAAACTATCACAGACAAACGTACTGATTGATTGGGACCTAGTTATCCAAAACATCCTGATTGTCTGTGTAGAGAGAATCTGATGCACTGCTGCTCACACCGGAAGCCATACATACTCCGATGGAGAAACTGCACCTGTCATAGGGCTGGTTTCAATGATGCGTTCAAATACACACAGTAGCGTAAATGCGCTGCCTTAAGGTGCTGCAAGTGGGCGTCTTAGTTGTTTAAAAATCAGACGTGGCAGTGGCATAGTGCAAAAAAGGGGATTTAGCTTTAGGGCGCTGTACTGAATATTGCTCCTATCTGATGTATATCAGCAGCCGATTGGGATTAAAGAGGTATGCCAGCCTCTTAAACCAAACCAAAAAAAAAAACACAATCCCAGTTGGCGCTTAATTATACAAGTGCAACCAATGGCATAGGAACACAAGCGCCACAGATGCAAGACGCAAATGTAGCTCACGTCTGAATCAGGCCCATAGTTTAGTTTTTGCTTTCATGTCAAATTATAATTTTATGTATGTACCGCAGCTTGTTACTTATGTATTTTATAGGGAATGTTACTGGGAACTTCAAGTATTGCCCAGAAGTTTTCAGGAATTTGGGTTTGAAACCAGAAAATCTGGAATCTGAAAGTGGAAACGAAGGGGCCGATTGCTTAGAAGGGATACAGTTAATTTGCCGGCTGTCGGGATCCTGTCGGTCAGGATACCGACGCTAGAATCCCTACAGCCGCCAATGCCGACAGTCGGAATCATGACACACAGGGGTAAATTTACTAAAATTTGTATTTTTCCGAATGAGGTTAAAGTTCAAACACGAATGACATCGAAAGTGTAAAATTGCAACTTTTTGAATTTATTACGACTAATTTACTAAGCTGTCGTATTCTGCATTTCTCTAACGTCCTAGTGGATGCTGGGGACTCCGAAAGGACCATGGGGAATAGCGGCTCCGCAGGAGACTGGGCACAAAGTAAAAGCTTTAGGACTAGCTGGTGTGCACTGGCTCCTCCCCCTATGACCCTCCTCCAAGCCTCAGTTAGATTTTGTGCCCGAACGAGAAGGGTGCAATCTAGGTGGCTCTCCTGAGCTGCTTAGAGTAAAAGTTTAAATAGGTTTTTTATTTTCAGTGAGACCTGCTGGCAACAGGCTCACTGCATCGAGGGACTTAGGGGAGAGAAACGAACTCACCTGCGTGCAGAGTGGATTGGGTTTCTTAGGCTACTGGACATTAGCTCCAGAGGGACGATCACAGGCCCAGCCATGGATGTGTCCCGGAGCCGCGCCGCCGGCCCCCTTACAGATGCTGAAGCAAGAAGAGGTCCATAAATCGGCGGCAGAAGACTTTCCTGTCTTCATAAGGTAGCGCACAGCACTGCAGCTGTGCGCCATTGCTCTCAGCACACTTCACACTCCGGTCACTGAGGGTGCAGGACGCTGGGGGGGGGCGTCCTGGGAAGCAATGAATTTACCTTAGTTGGCGAAAAATACATCACATATAGCTCCTGGGCTATATGGATGTATTTAACCCCTGCCAGTTTTCCAGAGAAAAGCGGGAGAAGAGCCCGCCGTGAAGGGGGCGGGGCCTATCTCCTCAGCACACAGCGCCATTTTTCCCACACAGCTCCGCTGTTAGGAAGGCTCCCAGAATCTCCCCTGCATCCTGCAACTACAGAAACAGGGTAAAAAAGAGAGGGGGGCACTTATTTGGCAAAATAACAGATATAAGCAGCTATAAGGGATAGACACTTATTGTAAGGTTGTCCATATACATATATAGCGCTCTGGTGTGTGCTGGCAAACTCTCCCTCTGTCTCCCCAAAGGGCTAAGTGGGTCCTGTCCTCTATCAGAGCATTCCCTGTGTGTGTGCTGGGTGTCGGTACGTGTGTGTCGACATGTATGAGGAGGAAAATGATGTGGAGGCGGAGCAATTGCCTATAATGGTGATGTCACCCCCTAGGGAGTCGACACCTGAATGGATGGCCGTAATTAAGGAATTACGTGACAGTGTCGGCACGTTACAGAAAACTGTTGACGACATGAGACAGCCGGCAGCTCAGTTAGTGCCTGTCCAGGCGTCTCAAACACCGTCAGGGGCTATTAAACGCCCGTTACCTCAGTGGGTCGACACGGACCCAGACACAGACACTGACTCCAGTGTCGACGGTGAAGGAACAAACGTATTTTCCAGTAGGGCCACACGTTACATGATCACGGCAATGAAGGAGGTTTTGCACATCTCTGATACTGCAAGTACCACAAAAAGGGGTATTATGTGGGGTGTGAAAAAACTACCCGTAGTTTTTCCTGAATCAGATGAATTGAATGAAGTGTGTGATGAAGCGTGGGTTACCCCCGACAGAAAACTGCTAATTTCTAAAAAATTATTGGCACTATATCCCTTCCCACCAGAGGTTAGGGCTCGTTGGGAAACACCCCCTAGGGTGGATAAGGCGCTCACACGCTTATCAAAACAAGTGGCGTTACCGTCTCCAGAAACGGCCGCCCTTAAGGAGCCAGCAGATAGGAGGCTGGAAAATATCCTTAAAAGTATATACACACATACTGGTGTTATACTGCGACCAGCAATCGCCTCAGCCTGGATGTGCAGTGCTGGGGTGGCTTGGTCGGATTCCCTGACTGAAAATATTGATACCCTGGACAGGGACAATATATTATTGACTATAGAGCATTTAAAGGATGCATTCCTATATATGCGAGATGCACAGAGAGACATTTGCACTCTGGCATCAAGAGTAAGTGCGATGTCCATTTCTGCCAGAAGAGGATTATGGACGCGACAGTGGTCAGGGGATGCGGATTCCAAACGGCATATGGAAGTATTGCCGTATAAAGGGGAGGAGTTATTTGGGGGCGGTCTATCGGACCTGGTGGCCACGGCAACGGCTGGGAAATCCACCTTTTTACCCCAAGTCACCTCGCAGCAGAAACAGATACCGCCTTTTCAGGCTCAGTCCTTTCGTCCCCATAAGGGCAAGCGGGCAAAAGGCCACTCATATCTGCCCCGGGGCAGAGGAAGGGGAAAAAGACTACAACAGACAGCTTCTTCCCACGACCAGAAGCCCTCCCCCGCTTCTGCCAAGTCCTCAGCATGACGCTGGGGCCTTACAAGCGGACTCAGGCACGGTGGGGGCCCGTCTCAAGAATTTCAGCGCGCAGTGGGCTCACTCGCAAGTGGACCCCTGGATCCTGCAGGTAGTGTCTCAGGGGTACAAATTGGAATTCGAGACGTCTCCCCCTCGCCGGTTCTTGAAGTCTGCTTTACCAACGTCTACCCCCGACGGGGAGGCTGTATTGGAAGCCATTCACAAGCTGTATTCCCAGCAAGTGATAATCAAGGTACCCCTCCTACAACAGGGAAAGGGGTATTACTCCACACTGTTTGTGGTACCGAAGCCGGACGGCTCGGTGAGACCCATTTTAAATCTGAAAACCTTGAACACTTACATAAAAAGGTTCAAGTTCAAGATGGAGTCACTCAGAGCAGTGATAGCGAACCTGGAAGAAGGGGACTACATGGTGTCTCTGGACATCAAGGATGCTTACCTCCATGTCCCTATTTGCCCTTCTCACCAAGGGTACCTCAGGTTTGTGGTACAGAACTGTCACTATCAGTTTCAGACGCTGCCGTTTGGATTGTCCACGGCACCCCGGGTCTTTACCAAGGTAATGGCCGAAATTATGATTCTTCTTCGAAGAAAAGGCGTCTTAATTATCCCTTACTTGGACGATCTCCTGATAAGGGCACGGTCCAGAGAACAGTTAGAGGTCGGAGTAGCACTATCGCAAATAGTACTACGACAGCACGGATGGATTCTAAATACAGGTTGAGTATCCCATATCCATATATTCCGAAATACGGAATATTCCGAAATACGGAATTTTTTGACGGAGAGTGAGACAGTGAAACTTTGTTTTCTGATGGCTCAATGTACACAAACTTTGTTTAAAAGACAGAGTTATTAAAAATATTGTATTAAATGACCTCCAGTCTGTGTGTATAAGGTGTATATGAAACATTAATGAATTGTGTGAATGTAGACACACTTTGTTTAATGCACAAAGTTATTAAAAATAATGGCTAAAATGACCTTCAGGCAGTGTGTATAAGGTGTATATGAAACATAAATGCATTCTGTGCTTAGATTTAGGTCCCATCGCCATGATATCTCATTATGTTATGCAATTATTCCAAAATACGGAAAAATCCGATATCCAAAATACCTCTGGTCCCAAGCATTTTGGATAAGGGAGACTCAACCTGTATTCCAAAATCGCAGCTGATTCCGACGACACGTCTGCTGTTCCTAGGGATGATTCTGGACACAGTACAGAAAAAGGTGTTTCTCCCGGAAGAGAAAGCCAGGGAGTTATCCGACCTAGTCAGGAAACTCCTAAGACCAGGCCAGGTGTCAGTGCATCAGTGCACAAGGGTCCTGGGAAAGATGGTGGCTTCTTACGAAGCGATTGCATTCGGCAGATTCCACGCAAGAACTTTTCAGTTGGATCTGCTAGACAAATGGTCCGGATCGCATCTTCAAGGGTGTCTCTCCTGTGGTGGTTACAGAGTGCTCATCTCCTAGAGGGCCGCAGATTCGGCATTCAGGATTGGGTCCTGGTGACCACGGATGCCAGCCTGAGAGGCTGGGGAGCAGTCACACAGGGAAAAAATTTCCAGGGCTTGTGGTCAAGCATGGAAACGTCACTTCACATAAATATCCTGGAGCTAAGGGCCATTTACAATGCCCTAAGTCAGGCAAGGCCTCTGCTTCAGGGTCAGCCAGTATTGATCCAGTCGGACAACATCACGGCAGTCGCCCACGTAAACAGACAGGGCGGCACGAGAAGCAGGAGGGCAATGACGGAAGTGGCAAGGATTCTTCGCTGGGCGGAAAATCATGTGATAGCACTGTCAGCAGTGTTCATTCCGGGAGTGGACAACTGGGAAGCAGACTTCCTCAGCAGACACGATCTTCACCCGGGGGAGTGGGGACTTCACCCGGAAGTCTTCCACATGATTGTAAACCGTTGGGAAAAACCAAAGGTGGACATGATGGCGTCTCGCCTCAACAAAAAACTGGACAGATATTGTTCCAGGTCAAGGGACCCTCAGGCAATAGCTGTGGACGCTCTGGTAACACCGTGGGTGTACCGGTCAGTGTATGTGTTCCCTCCTCTTCCTCTCATACCAAAAGTACTGAGAATCATAAGAAGGAGAGGAGTAAAGACTATACTCGTGGCTCCGGATTGGCCAAGAAGGACTTGGTACCCGGAAATTCAAGAGATGCTCACGGAAGACCCGTGGCCTCTACCTCTAAGACAGGACCTGCTCCAGCAGGGACCATGTCTGTTCCAAGACTTACCGCGGCTGCGTTTGACGGCATGGCGGTTGAACGCCGGATCCTGAAGGAAAAAGGCATTCCGGATGAAGTCATCCCTACCCTGATCAAAGCCAGGAAGGATGTAACCGTACAACATTATCACCGTATTTGGCGTAAATATGTTGCGTGGTGCGAGGCCAGGAAGGCCCCTACGGAGGAATTTCAACTGGGTCGATTCCTGCATTTCCTGCAAACAGGACTGTCTATGGGCCTCAAATTAGGGTCCATTAAGGTTCAAATTTCGGCCCTGTCGATATTCTTCCAAAAAGAACTAGCTTCTGTACCTGAAGTTCAGACGTTTGTCAAGGGAGTACTGCATATACAGCCTCCTTTTGTGCCTCCAGTGGCACCTTGGGATCTCAATGAAGTGTTGGGATTCCTAAAATCACATTGGTTTGAACCACTCACCACTGTGGACTTGAAGTATCTCACTTGGAAAGTGGTAATGCTGTTAGCCCTGGCTTCAGCCAGGCGTGTATCAGAATTGGCGGCTTTATCCTATAAAAGCCCTTACCTAATTTTTCATACGGACAGGGCAGAATTGAGGACTCGTCCTCATTTTCTCCCTAAGGTGGTTTCAGCATTTCACTTAAACCAACCTATCGGGGTGCCTGCGGCTACTAGGGACTTGGAGGATTCCAAGTTGCTGGACGTAGTCAGGGCCCTGAAAATATATGTTTCCAGGACGGCTGGAGTCAGAAAATCTGACTCGCTGTTTATCCTGTATGCACCCAACAAGCTGGGTTCTCCTGCTTCTAAGCAGACGATTGCTCGTTGGATTTGTAGTACAATTCAGCTTGCACATTCTGTGGCAGGCCTGCCACAGCCAAAATCTATAAAAGCCCATTCCACACTGAAAGTGGGCTCATCTTGGGCGGCTGCCCGAGGGGTCTCGGCTTTACAACTTTGCCGAGCAGCTACTTGGTCAGGGGCAAACACGTTTGCTAAATTCTACAAATTTGATACCCTGGCTGAGGAGGACCTGGAGTTCTCTCATTCGGTGCTGCAGAGTCATCCGCACTCTCCCGCCCGTTTGGGAGCTTTGGTATAATCCCCATGGTCCTTTCGGAGTCCCCAGCATCCACTAGGACGTTAGAGAAAATAAGAATTTACTTACCGATAATTCTATTTCTCATAGTCCGTAGTGGATGCTGGGCGCCCATCCCAAGTGCGGATTGTCTGCATTACTTGTACATAGTTATTGTTACAAAAATCGGGTTATTGTTGTTGTGAGCCATCTTTTCAGAGGCTCCTTCTGTTATCATGCTGTTAACTGGGTTCAGATCACAAGTTGTACGGTGTGATTGGTGTGGCTGGTAATGAGTCTTACCCGGGATTCAAAATCCTTCCTTATTGTGTACGCTCGTCCGGGCACAGTATCCTAACTGAGGCTTGGAGGAGGGTCATAGGGGGAGGAGTCAGTGCACACCAGCTAGTCCTAAAGCTTTTACTTTGTGCCCAGTCTCCTGCGGAGCCGCTATTCCCCATGGTCCTTTCGGAGTCCCCAGCATCCACTACGGACTATGAGAAATAGAATTATCGGTAAGTAAATTCTTATTTTTCGTATTTTCCGATGTCGATGTCATTCGTATTTTTTGGCAGTGTTTTACGGGAGTGAATTGTAAAACACTGCCGACATTAACACAATAAATCTCGGCCGGATCTGTGAGATCCGTGCTGGGCTTCATTGTGCACCTTGTGTCTCCTGTTTTTATTGGGGTATTTTTTTTGTAGTAGTACTACAGGTACCAGCAGGCCCGGTTTTCCACCGCATGCTGGTACTTCTGGTTCTCCAAGTACCAGCTTGCGGGGGAGGCTTGCTAGGACTTGTAGTACTGCTACTAAAAACAATATTCACATTTTTACAAAAAGGCTATCAGCCCCCCATCCGCCGCCCTTGGATGGGGGGGGGACAGCCTCGGGCTTCACCCCTGGCCCTTGGGTGGCTGGAGGGGGGGGGGACCCCTTGATTTAAGGGGTTCCCACTCCTCCAGGGTACCCCGGCCAGGGGTGACTAGTTGAGTATGTAATGCCAGGGCCGCAGGGACCAATATTAAAGTGTCCCCCGGCTGTGGCATTATGTACCTGGCTAGTGGAGCCCGGTGCTGGTTTCAAAAATACGGTTGACCCCTATGCTTTTTGTCCCCCATATTTTTGGAACCAGGACCAGGCGCAGAGCCCGGTGCTGGTTTATGAAATATGGGGGAACCCCGGTCATTTTGTTCCACATATTTTGTGAACCAGGACCGGCTCAATGAGCCCGAGGCTGGTTTTGCTTAGGAGGGGGGACCCCTCCTAAGGATTTTTTTTCAAACAAATGTAACACTTTCCCACCCCTTCCCACTGATAAACATGCACGGATCTCATGGATCCGTGCATGCCTATCAGAACACGGTAAAAAAAAGCAGGTCTGTTTTATTTTAGCATTTTTTTACGATTTGTATTTTTTCACGGCAGTGTTTGGCTATTGCCGGCAGTGTTTGTGAATTACACTTTTTAGTAAATTACCGAGTTCTACCAAATAACAGTCGTATTTGACCGATGGTGTATTCATTCGTAATTTTTTTCTTTGAGTTCCAAAAAAATACGAATGCCCTCATCACTGTCGTGATTTGAGTTTAGTAAATTCCCGAGATGACACTTTGAAGAAAAAACACCATCTCGGTCAAAATCGGGAGCTTAGTAAATTTCCACCACAGGGTCTATTCCCACTCGTAGGTGTCAAATAGAACCTGTGGCGCTCGCCTTGCTGCCGGCATACTGGTGGCCGGGATGCTGCTGTCGGTATTCCGACGGCCAGCATCCCAGCCACCTGTAAATCATACTGATCCCACCTAGAATGTGGGGGAGCTGGCGTCATGGTTTCTTGTATGATTCCAGTATGATCAATTACACTCATTTGCCAAGCACAATAGACCATACAGTTCTTAGTAGAGATGTGCACCGGAAATTTTTCGGGTTTTGTGTCTTGGTTTTGGGTTCGGTTCCGCGGCCGTGTTTTGGGTTCGACCGCATTTTGGCAAAACCTCACCGATTTTTTTTTGTCGGATTCGGGTGTGTTTTAGATTCGGGTGTTTTTTTCAAAAAACACTAAAAAACAGCTTAAATCATAGAATTTGGGGGTCATTTTGATCCCAAAGTATTATTAACCTCAAAAACCATAATTTACACTCATTTTCAGTCTATTCTGAATACCTCACACCTCACAATATTATTTTTAGTCCTAAAATTTGCACCGAGGTTGCTGGATGACTAAGCTAAGCGACCCTAGTGGCCGACACAAACACCTGGCCCATCTAGGAGTGGCACTGCAGTGTCACGCAGGATGTCCCTTCCAAAAAACCCTCCCCAAACAGCACATGACGCAAAGAAAAAATGAGGCGCAATGAGGTAGCTGTGTGAGTAAGCTAAGCGACCCTAGTGGCCGACACAAACACCTGGCCCATCTAGGAGTGGCACTGCAGTGTCACGCAGGATGTCCCTTCCAAAAAACCCTCCCCAAACAGCACATGACGCAAAGAAAAAAAGAGGCGCAATGAGGTAGCTGTGTGAGTAAGATAAGCGACCCTAGTGGCCGACACAAACACCGGGCCCATCTAGGAGTGGCACTGCAGTGGCACGCAGGATGGCCCTTCCAAAAAACCCTCCCCAAACAGCACATGACGCAAAGAAAAAAAGAGGCGCAATGAGGTAGCTGTGTGAGTAAGATAAGCGACCCTAGTGGCCGACACAAACACCGGGCCCATCTAGGAGTGGCACTGCAGTGTCACGCAGGATGTCCCTTCCAAAAAACCCTCCCCAAACAGCACATGACGCAAAGAAAAAAAGAGGCGCAATGAGGTAGCTGTGTGAGTAAGCTAAGCGACCCTAGTGGCCGACACAAACACCTGGCCCATCTAGGAGTGGCACTGCAGTGTCACGCAGGATGTCCCTTCCAAAAAACCCTCCCCAAACAGCACATGACGCAAAGAAAAAAAGAGGCGCAATGAGGTAGCTGTGTGAGTAAGCTAAGCGACCCTAGTGGCCGACACAAACACCTGGCCCATCTAGGAGTGGCACTGCAGTGTCACGCAGGATGTCCCTTCCAAAAAACCCTCCCCAAACAGCACATGACGCAAAGAAAAAAAGAGGCGCAATGAGGTAGCTGTGTGAGTAAGATAAGCGACCCTAGTGGCCGACACAAACACCGGGCCCATCTAGGAGTGGCACTGCAGTGGCACGCAGGATGGCCCTTCCAAAAAACCCTCCCCAAACAGCACATGACGCAAAGAAAAAAGAGGCGCAATGAGGTAGCTGTGTGAGTAAGATAAGCGACCCTAGTGGCCGACACAAACACCGGGCCCATCTAGGAGTGGCACTGCAGTGTCACGCAGGATGTCCCTTCCAAAAAACCCTCCCCAAACAGCACATGACGCAAAGAAAAAAAGAGGCGCAATGAGGTAGCTGTGTGAGTAAGCTAAGCGACCCTAGTGGCCGACACAAACACCTGGCCCATCTAGGAGTGGCACTGCAGTGTCACGCAGGATGTCCCTTCCAAAAAACCCTCCCCAAACAGCACATGACGCAAAGAAAAAAAGAGGCGCAATGAGGTAGCTGTGTGAGTAAGATAAGCGACCCTAGTGGCCGACACAAACACCGGGCCCATCTAGGAGTGGCACTGCAGTGGCACGCAGGATGGCCCTTCCAAAAAACCCTCCCCAAACAGCACATGACGCAAAGAAAAAAAGAGGCGCAATGAGGTAGCTGTGTGAGTAAGATAAGCGACCCTAGTGGCCGACACAAACACCGGGCCCATCTAGGAGTGGCACTGCAGTGGCACGCAGGATGGCCCTTCCAAAAAACCCTCCCCAAACAGCACATGACGCAAAGAAAAAAAGAGGCGCAATGAGGTAGCTGTGTGAGAAAGATAAGCGACCCTAGTGGCCGACACAAACACCGGGCCCATCTAGGAGTGGCACTGCAGTGGCACGCAGGATGGCCCTTCCAAAAAACCCTCCCCAAACAGCACATGACGCAAAAAATTAAATTAAGAAAAATTAATTAATTAATTAAATTAAGAAAAATTAAAGAAAAAAGAGGTGCAAGATGGAATTGTCCTTGGGCCCTCCCACCCACCCTTATGTTGTATAAACAGGACATGCACACTTTAACCAACCCATCATTTCAGTGACAGGGTCTGCCACACGACTGTGACTGAAATGACGGGTTGGTTTGGACCCCCACCAAAAAAGAAGAAATTAATCGCTCCTTGCACAAACTGGCTCTCCAGAGGCACGATCTCCACCTCATCATCATCCTCCGATATATCACCGTGTACATCCCCCTCCTCACAGATTATCAATTCGTCCCCACTGGAATCCACCATCTCAGCTCCCTGTGTACTTTGTGGAGGCAATTGCTGCTGGTCAATGTCTCCACGGAGGAATTGATTATAATTCATTTTAATGAACATCATCTTCTCCACATTTTCTGGATGTAATCTCGTACGCCGATTGCTGACAAGGTGAGCGGCGGCACTAAACACTCTTTCGGAGTACACACTTGTAGGAGGGCAACTTAGGTAGAATAAAGCCAGTTTGTGCAAGGGCCTCCAAATTGCCTCTTTTTCCTGCCAGTATAAGTACGGACTGTGTGACGTGCCTACTTGGATGCGGTCACTCATATAATCCTCCACCATTCTTTCAATGGTGAGAGAATCATATGCAGTGACAGTAGACGACATGTCCGTAATCGTTGTCAGGTCCTTCAGTCCGGACCAGATGTCAGCATCAGCAGTCGCTCCAGACTGCCCTGCATCACCGCCAGCGGGTGGGCTCGGAATTCTGAGCCTTTTCCTCGCACCCCCAGTTGCGGGAGAATGTGAAGGAGGAGATGTTGACAGGTCGCGTTCCGCTTGACTTGACAATTTTCTCACCAGCAGGTCTTTGAACTAGAGATGAGCGGGTTCGGTTCCTCGGAATCCGAACCCGCCCGAACTTCAGCTTTTTTTACACGGATCCGAGCGACTCGGATCTTCCCGCCTTGCTCGGTTAACCCGAGCGCGCCCGAACGTCATCATGACGCTGTCGGATTCTCGCGAGGCTCGGATTCTATCGTGAGACTCGGATTCTATATAAGGAGCCGCGCGTCGCCGCCATTTTACACGTGCATTGAGATTGATAGTGAGAGGACGTGGCTGGCGTCCTCTCCGTTTAGAGAAGAAATAGATAGGAGAGTGAGAGTGAGACAGTGACACTTCATTTACTGGAGCTTAGGAGGAGTACTCAGACAGAGAGTGCAGAATTTTGCTGATAGTATTAGTTTTACTAGTGACAGAGTGAGACAGTGACACTTCATTTACTGGAGCTTAGGAGGAGTACTCAGACAGAGAGTGCAGAATTTTGCTGATAGTATTAGTTAGTTATACTAGTGACTGACCAGTGACCACCAGTGCAGTTTTATATTATTTAATATAATCCGTTCTCTGCCTGAAAAAACGATACACAGTGACTCAGTCACATACCATATCTGTGCTCAGCCCAGTGTGCTGCTGCATCATCTATGTATAATATCTGACTGTGCTCACACAGCTTAATTGTGGGGGAGACTGGGGAGCAGTTAGGTTATAGCAGGAGCCAGGAGTACATATTAAAAAATTAAACAGTGCACACTTTTTTTCTGCAGGAGTGCCACTGCCAGTGTGACTGACCAGTGACCTGACCACCAGTATATAGTATACTATATTGTATTGTGAATGTCTGCCTGTAAAAGTTAAACACACGTCGTGTGACTTGTGTGGTGTTTTTTTATTCTATAAAATAAAAAACTCATTCTGCTGACAGACAGTGTCCAGCAGGTCCGTCATTATATAATATATACCTGTCCGGCTGCAGTAGTGATATATATATATTTTTTATATCATTATTTATCATCCAGTCGCAGCAGACACAGTACGGTAGTTCACGGCTGTAGCTACCTCTGTGTCGGCACTCGGCAGTCCATCCATAATTGTATACCACCTACCCGTGGTTTTTTTTTCTTTCTTCTTTATACATACTACATCTCATTATCATCCAGTCTATATTAGCAGCAGACACAGTACAGTACGGTAGTCCACGGCTGTAGCTACCTCTGTGTCGGCACTCGGCAGTCCGTCCATAATTGTATACCACCTACCCGTGGTTTTTTTTTTCTTTCTTCTTTATACATACTACATCTCATTATCAACCAGTCTATATTAGCAGCAGACACAGTACGGTAGTCCACGGCTGTAGCTACCTCTGTGTCGGCACTCGGCAGTCCGTCCATAATTGTATACCACCTACCCGTGGTTTTTTTTTTCTTTCTTCTTTATACATACTACATCTCATTATCATCCAGTCTATATTAGCAGCAGACACAGTACAGTACGGTAGTCCACGGCTGTAGCTACCTCTGTGTCGGCACTCGGCAGTCCGTCCATAATTGTATACCACCTACCCGTGGTTTTTTTTTTCTTTCTTCTTTATACATACTACATCTCATTATCAACCAGTCTATATTAGCAGCAGACACAGTACGGTAGTCCACGGCTGTAGCTACCTCTGTGTCGGCACTCGGCAGTCCATCCATAATTGTATACCACCTACCCGTGGTTTTTTTTCTTTCTTCTTTATACATACTACATCTCATTATCATCCAGTCTATATTAGCAGCAGACACAGTACAGTACGGTAGTCCACGGCTGTAGCTACCTCTGTGTCGGCACTCGGCAGTCCGTCCATAATTGTATACCACCTACCCGTGGTTTTTTTTTTCTTTCTTCTTTATACATACTACATCTCATTATCATCCAGTCTATATTAGCAGCAGACACAGTACAGTACGGTAGTCCACGGCTGTAGCTACCTCTGTGTCGGCACTCGGCAGTCCGTCCATAATTGTATACCACCTACCCGTGGTTTTTTTTTCTTTCTTCTTTATACATACTACATCTCATTATCAACCAGTCTATATTAGCAGCAGACACAGTACGGTAGTCCACGGCTGTAGCTACCTCTGTGTCGGCACTCGGCAGTCCGTCCATAATTGTATACCACCTACCCGTGGTTTTTTTTTTCTTTCTTCTTTATACATACTACATCTCATTATCATCCAGTCTATATTAGCAGCAGACACAGTACAGTACGGTAGTCCACGGCTGTAGCTACCTCTGTGTCGGCACTCGGCAGTCCGTCCATAATTGTATACCACCTACCCGTGGTTTTTTTTTTCTTTCTTCTTTATACATACTACATCTCATTATCAACCAGTCTATATTAGCAGCAGACACAGTACGGTAGTCCACGGCTGTAGCTACCTCTGTGTCGGCACTCGGCAGTCCATCCATAATTGTATACCACCTACCCGTGGTTTTTTTTCTTTCTTCTTTATACATACTACATCTCATTATCATCCAGTCTATATTAGCAGCAGACACAGTACAGTACGGTAGTCCACGGCTGTAGCTACCTCTGTGTCGGCACTCGGCAGTCCGTCCATAATTGTATACCACCTACCCGTGGTTTTTTTTTTCTTTCTTCTTTATACATACTACATCTCATTATCATCCAGTCTATATTAGCAGCAGACACAGTACAGTACGGTAGTCCACGGCTGTAGCTACCTCTGTGTCGGCACTCGGCAGTCCATCCATAATTGTATACTAGTATCCATCCATCTCCATTGTTTACCTGAGGTGCCTTTTAGTTGTGCCTATTAAAATATGGAGAACAAAAATGTTGAGGTTCCAAAATTAGGGAAAGATCAAGATCCACTTCCACCTCGTGCTGAAGCTGCTGCCACTAGTCATGGCCGAGACGATGAAATGCCAGCAACGTCGTCTGCCAAGGCTGATGCCCAATGTCATAGTACAGAGCATGTCAAATCCAAAACACCAAATATCAGTAAAAAAAAGGACTCCAAAACCTAAAATAAAATTGTCGGAGGAGAAGCGTAAACTTGCCAATATGCCATTTACCACACGGAGTGGCAAGGAACGGCTGAGGCCCTGGCCTATGTTCATGGCTAGTGGTTCAGCTTCACATGAGATTGGAAGCACTCAGCCTCTCGCTAGAAAACTGAAAAGATTCAAGCTGGCAAAAGCACCGCAAAGAACTGTGCGTTCTTCGAAATCCCAAATCCACAAGGAGAGTCCAATTGTGTCGGTTGCGATGCCTGACCTTCCCAACACTGGACGTGAAGAGCATGCGCCTTCCCCCTGCAAGTGCTGGAAGGAGCACCCGCAGTCCAGTTCCTGATAGTCAGATTGAAGATGAAGATGTTGAAGTACACCAGGATGAGGAGGATATGGGTGTTGCTGGCGCTGGGGAGGAAATTGACCAGGAGGATTCTGATGGTGAGGTGGTTTGTTTAAGTCAGGCACCCGGGGAGACACCTGTTGTCCGTGGGAGGAATATGGCCGTTGACATGCCTGGTGAAAATACCAAAAAAATCAGCTCTTCAGTGTGGAGGTATTTCAACAGAAAAGCGGACAACAGGTGTCAAGCCATGTGTTGCCTTTGTCAAGCTGTAATAAGTAGGGGTAAGGACGTTAACCACCTCGGAACATCCTCCCTTATACGTCACCTGCAGCGCATTCATAATAAGTCAGTGACAAGTTCAAAAACTTTGGGCGACAGCGGAAGCAGTCCACTGACCAGTAAATCCCTTCCTCTTGTAACCAAGCTCACGCAAACCACCCCACCAACTCCCTCAGTGTCAATTTCCTCCTTCCCCATGAATGCCAATAGTCCTGCAGGCCATGTCACTGGCAATTCTGACGAGTCCTCTCCTGCCTGGGATTCCTTCGATGCATCCTTGCGTGTAACGCCTACTGCTGCTGGCGCTGCTGTTGTTGCTGCTGGGAGTCGATGGTCATCCCAGAGGGGAAGTCGTAAGCTCACTTGTACTACTTCCAGTAAGCAATTGACTGTCCAACAGTCCTTTGCGAGGAAGATGAAATATCACAGCAGTCATCCTGCTGCAAAGCGGATAACTGAGGCCTTGACAACTATGTTGGTGTTAGACGTGCGTCCGGTATCCGCCGTTAGTTCACAGGGAACTAGACAATTTATTGAGGCAGTGTGCCCCCGTTACCAAATACCATCTAGGTTCCACTTCTCTAGGCAGGCGATACCGAGAATGTACACGGACGTCAGAAAAAGACTCACCAGTGTCCTAAAAAATGCAGTTGTACCCAATGTCCACTTAACCACGGACATGTGGACAAGTGGGGCAGGGTCAGGACTATATGACTGTGACAGCCCACTGGGTAGATGTATGGACTCCCGCCGCAAGAACAGCAGCGGCGGCACCAGTAGCAGCATCTCGCAAACGCCAACTCTTTCCTAGGCAGGCTACGCTTTGTATCACCGCTTTCCAGAATACGCACACAGCTGAAAACCTCTTACGGCAACTGAGGAAGATCATCGCGGAATGGCTTACCCCAATTGGACTCTCCTGTGGATTTGTGGCATCGGACAACGCCAGCAATATTGTGTGTGCATTAAATATGGGCAAATTCCAGCACGTCCCATGTTTTGCACATACCTTGAATTTGGTGGTGCAGAATTTTTTAAAAAACGACAGGGGCGTGCAAGAGATGCTGTCGGTGGCCAGAAGAATTGCGGGACACTTTCGGCGTACAGGCACCACGTACAGAAGACTGGAGCACCACCAAAAACTACTGAACCTGCCCTGCCATCATCTGAAGCAAGAAGTGGTAACGAGGTGGAATTCAACCCTCTATATGCTTCAGAGGTTGGAGGAGCAGCAAAAGGCCATTCAAGCCTATACAATTGAGCACGATATAGGAGGTGGAATGCACCTGTCTCAAGCGCAGTGGAGAATGATTTCAACATTGTGCAAGGTTCTGATGCCCTTTGAACTTGCCACTCGTGAAGTCAGTTCAGACACTGCCAGCCTGAGTCAGGTCATTCCCCTCATCAGGCTTTTGCAGAAGAAGCTGGAGACATTGAAGGAGGAGCTAACACGGAGCGATTCCGCTAGGCATGTGGGACTTGTGGATGGAGCCCTTAATTCGCTTAACAAGGATTCACGGGTGGTCAATCTGTTGAAATCAGAGCACTACATTTTGGCCACCGTGCTCGATCCTAGATTTAAAGCCTACCTTGGATCTCTCTTTCTGGCAGACACAAGTCTGCTGGGGTTGAAAGACCTGCTGGTGAGAAAATTGTCAAGTCAAGCGGAACGCGACCTGTCAACATCTCCTCCTTCACATTCTCCCGCAACTGGGGGTGCGAGGAAAAGGCTCAGAATTCCGAGCCCACCCGCTGGCGGTGATGCAGGGCTGTCTGGAGCGACTGCTGATGCTGACATCTGGTCCGGACTGAAGGACCTGACAACGATTACGGACATGTCGTCTACTGTCACTGCATATGATTCTCTCAACATTGAAAGAATGGTGGAGGATTATATGAGTGACCGCATCCAAGTAGGCACGTCACACAGTCCGTACTTATACTGGCAGGAAAAAGAGGCAATTTGGAGGCCCTTGCACAAACTGGCTTTATTCTACCTAAGTTGCCCTCCCACAAGTGTGTACTCCGAAAGAGTGTTTAGTGCCGCCGCTCACCTTGTCAGCAATCGGCGTACGAGGTTACATCCAGAAAATGTGGAAAAGATGATGTTCATTAAAATGAATTATAATCAATTCCTCCGTGGAGACATTGACCAGCAGCAATTGCCTCCACAAAGTACACAGGGAGCTGAGATGGTGGATTCCAGTGGGAACGAATTGATAATCTGTGAGGAGGGGGATGTACACGGTGATATATCGGAGGATGATGATGAGGTGGACATCTTGCCTCTGTAGAGCCAGTTTGTGCAAGGAGAGATTAATTGCTTCTTTTTTGGTGGGGGTCCAAACCAACCCGTCATTTCAGTCACAGTCGTGTGGCAGACCCTGTCACTGAAATGATGGGTTGGTTAAAGTGTGCATGTCCTGTTTATACAACATAAAGGTGGGTGGGAGGGCCCAAGGACAATTCCATCTTGCACCTCTTTTTTCTTTAATTTTTCTTTGTGTCATGTGCTGTTTGGTGAGGGTTTTTTGGAAGGGACATCCTGCGTGACACTGCAGTGCCACTCCTAGATGGGCCCGGTGTTTGTGTCGGCCACTAGGGTCGCTTATCTTACTCACACAGCTACCTCATTGCGCCTCTTTTTTTCTTTGCGTCATGTGCTGTTTGGGGAGGGTTTTTGGAAGGGACATCCTGCGTGACACTGCAGTGCCACTCCTAGATGGGCCCGGTGTTTGTGTCGGCCACTAGGGTCGCTTATCTTACTCACACAGTCAGCTACCTCATTGCGCCTCTTTTTTTCTTTGCGTCATGTGCTGTTTGGGGAGGGTTTTTTGGAAGGGCCATCCTGCGTGACACTGCAGTGCCACTCCTAGATGGGCCCGGTGTTTGTGTCGGCCACTAGGGTCGCTTATCTTACTCACACAGTCAGCTACCTCATTGCGCCTCTTTTTTTCTTTGCGTCATGTGCTGTTTGGGGAGGGTTTTTTGGAAGGGCCATCCTGCGTGACACTGCAGTGCCACTCCTAGATGGGCCCGGTGTTTGTGTCGGCCACTAGGGTCGCTTATCTTACTCACACAGTCAGCTACCTCATTGCGCCTCTTTTTTTCTTTGCGTCATGTGCTTTTTGGGTAGGGTTTTTTGGAAGGGCCATCCTGCGTGACACTGCAGTGCCACTCCTAGATGGGCCCGGTGTTTGTGTCGGCCACTAGGGTCGCTTATCTTACTCACACAGTCAGCTACCTCATTGCGCCTCTTTTTTTCTTTGCGTCATGTGCTGTTTGGGGAGGGTTTTTTGGAAGGGCCATCCTGCGTGACACTACAGTGCCACTCCTAGATGGGCCCGGTGTTTGTGTCGGCCACTAGGGTCGCTTATCTTACTCACACAGTCAGCTACCTCATTGCGCCTCTTTTTTTCTTTGCGTCATGTGCTGTTTGGGGAGGGTTTTTTGGAAGGGCCATCCTGCGTGACACTGCAGTGCCACTCCTAGATGGGCCCGGTGTTTGTGTCGGCCACTAGGGTCGCTTATCTTACTCACACAGTCAGCTACCTCATTGCGCCTCTTTTTTTCTTTGCGTCATGTGCTGTTTGGGGAGGGTTTTTTGGAAGGGCCATCCTGCGTGACACTGCAGTGCCACTCCTAGATGGGCCCGGTGTTTGTGTCGGCCACTAGGGTCGCTTATCTTACTCACACAGTCAGCTACCTCATTGCGCCTCTTTTTTTCTTTGCGTCATGTGCTGTTTGGGGAGGGTTTTTTGGAAGGGCCATCCTGCGTGACACTGCAGTGCCACTCCTAGATGGGCCCGGTGTTTGTGTCGGCCACTAGGGTCGCTTATCTTACTCACACAGTCAGCTACCTCATTGCGCCTCTTTTTTTCTTTGCGTCATGTGCTTTTTGGGTAGGGTTTTTTGGAAGGGCCATCCTGCGTGACACTGCAGTGCCACTCCTAGATGGGCCCGGTGTTTGTGTCGGCCACTAGGGTCGCTTATCTTACTCACACAGTCAGCTACCTCATTGCGCCTCTTTTTTTCTTTGCGTCATGTGCTGTTTGGGGAGGGTTTCTTGGAAGGGCCATCCTGCGTGACACTGCAGTGCCACTCCTAGATGGGCCCGGTGTTTGTGTCGGCCACTAGGGTCGCTTATCTTACTCACACAGTCAGCTACCTCATTGCGCCTCTTTTTTTCTTTGCGTCATGTGCTGTTTGGGGAGGGTTTTTTGGAAGGGCCATCCTGCGTGACACTGCAGTGCCACTCCTAGATGGGCCCGGTGTTTGTGTCGGCCACTAGGGTCGCTTATCTTACTCACACAGTCAGCTACCTCATTGCGCCTCTTTTTTTCTTTGCGTCATGTGCTGTTTGGGGAGGGTTTTTTGGAAGGGCCATCCTGCGTGACACTGCAGTGCCACTCCTAGATGGGCCCGGTGTTTGTGTCGGCCACTAGGGTCGCTTATCTTACTCACACAGCGACCTCGGTGCAAATTTTAGGACTAAAAATAATATTGTGAGGTGTGAGGTATTCAGAATAGACTGAAAATGAGTGTAAATTATGGTTTTTGAGGTTAATAATACTTTGGGATCAAAATGACCCCCAAATTCTATGATTTAAGCTGTTTTTTAGGGTTTTTTGAAAAAAACACCCGAATCCAAAACACACCCGAATCCGACAAAAAAAATTCGGTGAGGTTTTGCCAAAACGCGGTCGAACCCAAAACACGGCCGCGGAACCGAACCCAAAACCAAAACACAAAACCCGAAAAATTTCCGGCGCTCATCTCTACTTTGAATCCCAGCAGACTTGTGTCTGCCGGAAAGAGAGATCCAAGGTAGGCTTTAAATCTAGGATCGAGCACGGTGGCCAAAATGTAGTGCTCTGATTTCAACAGATTGACCACCCGTGAATCCTTGTTAAGCGAATTAAGGGCTCCATCCACAAGTCCCACATACCTAGCGGAATCGCTCCGTGTTAGCTTCTCCTTCAATGTCTCCAGCTTCTTCTGCAAAAGCCTGATGAGGGGAATGACCTGACTCAGGCTGGCAGTGTCTGAACTGACTTCACGTGTGGCAAGTTCAAAGGGCATCAGAACCTTGCACAATGTTGAAATCATTCTCCACTGCGCTTGAGACAGGTGCATTCCACCTCCTATATCGTGCTCAATTGTATAGGCTTGAATGGCCTTTTGCTGCTCCTCCAACCTCTGAAGCATATAGAGGGTTGAATTCCACCTCGTTACCACTTCTTGCTTCAGATGATGGCAGGGCAGGTTCAGTTGTTTTTGGTGGTGCTCCAGTCTTCTGTACGTGGTGCCTGTACGCCGAAAGTGTCCCGCAATTCTTCTGGCCACCGACAGCATCTCTTGCACGCCCCTGTCGTTTTTTAAAAAATTCTGCACCACCAAATTCAAGGTATGTGCAAAACATGGGACGTGCTGGAATTTGCCCATATTTAATGCACACACAATATTGCTGGCGTTGTCCGATGCCACAAATCCACAGGAGAGTCCAATTGGGGTAAGCCATTCCGCGATGATCTTCCTCAGTTGCCGTAAGAGGTTTTCAGCTGTGTGCGTATTCTGGAAAGCGGTGATACAAAGCGTAGCCTGCCTAGGAAAGAGTTGGCATTTGCGAGATGCTGCTACTGGTGCCGCCGCTGCTGTTCTTGCGGCGGGAGTCCATACATCTACCCAGTGGGCTGTCACAGTCATATAGTCCTGACCCTGCCCTGCTCCACTTGTCCACATGTCCGTGGTTAAGTGGACATTGGGTACAACTGCATTTTTTAGGACACTGGTGAGTCTTTTTCTGACGTCCGTGTACATTCTCGGTATCGCCTGCCTAGAGAAGTGGAACCTAGATGGTATTTGGTAACGGGGGCACACTACCTCAAGAAATTGTCTAGTTCCCTGTGAACTAACGGCGGATACCGGACGCACGTCTAACACCAACATAGTTGTCAAGGCCTCAGTTATCCGCTTTGCAGCAGGATGACTGCTGTGATATTTCATCTTCCTCGCAAAGGACTGTTGGACAGTCAATTGCTTACTGGAAGTAGTACAAGTGGGCTTACGACTTCCCCTCTGGGATGACCATCGACTCCCAGCAGCAACAACAGCAGCGCCAGCAGCAGTAGGCGTTACACGCAAGGATGCATCGGAGGAATCCCAGGCAGGAGAGGAATCGTCAGAATTGCCAGTGACATGGCCTGCAGGACTATTGGCATTCCTGGGGTGGTTTGCGTGAGCTTGGTTACAAGAGGAAGGGATTTACTGGTCAGTGGACTGCTTCCGCTGTCACCCAAAGTTTTTGAACTTGTCACTGACTTATTATGAATGCGCTGCAGGTGACGTATAAGGGAGGATGTTTTCCGAGGTGGTTAACGTCCTTACCCCTACTTATTACAGCTTGACAAAGGCAACACACGGCTTGACAAATGTTGTCCGCATTTCTGGTGAAATACTTCCACACCGAAGAGCTGATTTTTTTTGTATTTTGACCAGGCATGTCAATGGCCCTATTCCTCCCACGGACAACAGGTGTCTCCCCGGGTGCCTGACTTAAACAAACCACCTCACCATCAGAATCCTCCTGGTCAATTTCCTCCCCAGCGCCAGCAACACCCATATCCTCCTCATCCTGGTGTACTTCAACACTGACATCTTCAATCTGACTATCAGGAACTGGACTGCGGGTGCTCCTTCCAGCACTTGCAGGGGGCGTGCAAATGGTGGAAGGCGCATGCTCTTCACGTCCAGTGTTGGGAAGGTCAGGCATCGCAACCGACACAATTGGAGTCGGACTCTCCTTGTGGATTTGGGATTTCGAAGAACGCACAGTTCTTTGCGGTGCTACTGCTTTTGCCAGCTTGAGTCTTTTCATTTTTCTAGCGAGAGGCTGAGTGCTTCCATCCTCATGTGAAGCTGAACCACTAGCCATGAACATAGGCCAGGGCCTCAGCCGTTCCTTGCCACTCCGTGTGGTAAATGGCATATTGGCAAGTTTACGCTTCTCCTCCGACAATTTTATTTTAGGTTTTGGAGTCCTTTTTTTACTGATATTTGGTGTTTTGGATTTTACATGCTCTGTACTATGACATTGGGCATCGGCCTTGGCAGACGACGTTGCTGGCATTTCATCGTCTCGGCCATGACTAGTGGCAGCAGCTTCAGCACGAGGTGGAAGTGGATCTTGATCTTTCCCTAATTTTGGAACCTCAACATTTTTGTTCTCCATATTTTAATAGGCACAACTAAAAGGCACCTCAGGTAAACAATGGAGATGGATGGATACTAGTATACTTATGGATGGACTGCCGAGTGCCGACACAGAGGTAGCTACAGCCGTGGACTACCGTACTGTGTCTGCTGCTAATATAGACTGGATGATAATGAGATGAAATCAATATAATATCACTAGTACTGCAGCCGGACAGGTATGTATATTTATTATGTAATGACTGATGACGGACCTGCTGGACACTGTCAGCTCAGCAGCACCGCAGACTGCTACAGTAAGCTACTATACTATAGTAGTATGTACAAAGAAGAAAGAAAAAAAAAACCACGGGGAGGTGGTATACAATTATGGATGGACTGCCGAGTGCCGACACAGAGGTAGCTACAGCCGTGGACTACCGTACTGTGTCTGCTGCTAATATAGACTGGATGATAATGAGATGAAATCAATATAATATCACTAGTACTGCAGCCGGACAGGTATGTATATTTATTATGTAATGACTGATGACGGACCTGCTGGACACTGTCAGCTCAGCAGCACCGCAGACTGCTACAGTAAGCTACTATACTATAGTAGTATGTACAAAGAAGAAAGAAAAAAAAAAACCACGGGGAGGTGGTATACAATTATGGATGGACTGCCGAGTGCCGACACAGAGGTAGCTACAGCCGTGGACTACCGTACTGTGTCTGCTGCTAATATAGACTGGATGATAATGAGATGAAATCAATATAATATCACTAGTACTGCAGCCGGACAGGTATGTATATTTATTATGTAATGACTGATGACGGACCTGCTGGACACTGTCAGCTCAGCAGCACCGCAGACTGCTACAGTAAGCTACTATACTATAGTAGTATGTACAAAGAAGAAAGAAAAGAAAAAAACCACGGGGAGGTGGTATACAATTATGGATGGACTGCCGAGTGCCGACACAGAGGTAGCTACAGCCGTGGACTACCGTACTGTGTCTGCTGCTAATATAGACTGGATGATAATGAGATGAAATCAATATAATATCACTAGTACTGCAGCCGGACAGGTATGTATATTTATTATGTAATGACTGATGACGGACCTGCTGGACACTGTCAGCTCAGCAGCACCGCAGACTGCTACAGTAAGCTACTATACTATAGTAGTATGTACAAAGAAGAAAGAAAAAAAAACCACGGGGAGGTGGTATACAATTATGGATGGACTGCCGAGTGCCGACACAGAGGTAGCTACAGCCGTGGACTACCGTACTGTGTCTGCTGCTAATATAGACTGGATGATAATGAGATGAAATCAATATAATATCACTAGTACTGCAGCCGGACAGGTATGTATATTTATTATGTAATGACTGATGACGGACCTGCTGGACACTGTCAGCTCAGCAGCACCGCAGACTGCTACAGTAAGCTACTATACTATAGTAGTATGTACAAAGAAGAAAGAAAAAAAAAACCACGGGGAGGTGGTATACAATTATGGATGGACTGCCGAGTGCCGACACAGAGGTAGCTACAGCCGTGGACTACCGTACTGTGTCTGCTGCTAATATAGACTGGATGATAATGAGATGAAATCAATATAATATCACTAGCACTGCAGCTGGACAGGTATGTATATTTATTATGTAATGACTGATGACGGACCTGCTGGACACTGTCAGCTCAGCAGCACCGCAGACTGCTACAGTAAGCTACTATACTATAGTAGTATGTACAAAGAAGAAAGAAAAAAAAAAACCACGGGGAGGTGGTATACAATTATGGATGGACTGCCGAGTGCCGACACAGAGGTAGCTACAGCCGTGGACTACCGTACTGTGTCTGCTGCTAATATAGACTGGATGATAATGAGATGAAATCAATATAATATCACTAGTACTGCAGCCGGACAGGTATGTATATTTATTATGTAATGACTGATGACGGACCTGCTGGACACTGTCAGCTCAGCAGCACCGCAGACTGCTACAGTAAGCTACTATACTATAGTAGTATGTACAAAGAAGAAAGAAAAAAAAAACCACGGGGAGGTGGTATACAATTATGGATGGACTGCCGAGTGCCGACACAGAGGTAGCTACAGCCGTGGACTAACGTACTGTGTCTGCTGCTAATATAGACTGGATGATAATGAGATGAAATCAATATAATATCACTAGTACTGCAGCCGGACAGGTATGTATATTTATTATGTAATGACTGATGACGGACCTGCTGGACACTGTCAGCTCAGCAGCACCGCAGACTGCTACAGTAAGCTACTATACTATAGTAGTATGTACAAAGAAGAAAGAAAAAAAAAACCACGGGGAGGTGGTATACAATTATGGATGGACTGCCGAGTGCCGACACAGAGGTAGCTACAGCCGTGGACTACCGTACTGTGTCTGCTGCTAATATAGACTGGATGATAATGAGATGAAATCAATATAATATCACTAGTACTGCAGCCGGACAGGTATGTATATTTATTATGTAATGACTGATGACGGACCTGCTGGACACTGTCAGCTCAGCAGCACCGCAGACTGCTACAGTAAGCTACTATACTATAGTAGTATGTACAAAGAAGAAAGAAAAAAAAAACCATGGGGAGGTGGTATACAATTATGGATGGACTGCCGAGTGCCGACACAGAGGTAGCTACAGCCGTGGACTAACGTACTGTGTCTGCTGCTAATATAGACTGGATGATAATGAGATGAAATCAATATAATATCACTAGTACTGCAGCCGGACAGGTATGTATATTTATTATGTAATGACTGATGACGGACCTGCTGGACACTGTCAGCTCAGCTGCACCGCAGACTGCTACAGTAAGCTACTATACTATAGTAGTATGTACAAAGAAGAAAGAAAAAAAAAAAACCACGGGGAGGTGGTATACAATTATGGATGGACTGCCGAGTGCCGACACAGAGGTAGCTACAGCCGTGGACTAACGTACTGTGTCTGCTGCTAATATAGACTGGATGATAATGAGATGAAATCAATATATATGTATATATAATATCACTAGTACTGCAGCCGGACAGGTATATATATTTATTATGTAATGACTGATGACGGACCTGCTGGACACTGTCAGCTCAGCAGCACCGCAGACTGCTACAGTAAGCTACTATAGTAGTATGTATAAAGAAGAATGAGAAAAAAAAAAACCACGGGTAGGTGGTATACAATATTATATATATATATATATTATATACAATTATATATATATATATATATATATATATTAAACTGGTGGTGATTGATTATTAAACTGGTGGTCAGGTCACTGGTCACACTATCAGCAACTTGCAAGTAGTACTCCTAAGCAGACAATCACAAAATATATTATACTGGTCTGGTGGTCAGTGTGGTCACAATGGCAGTGTGGCACTGACTCTGGCAGCAAAAGTGTGCACTGTACGTTATATGTACTCCTGAGTCCTGCTCTCAGACTCTAACTGCTCCCCACTGTCAGTGTCTCCCCCACAAGTCAGATAATTAACACAGTCACACTATCTAATCTATATCACTTCAGCAAGTAGTAGTAGTATAGTAGTACTCCTCCTAATAATGCTCCCCAAAATTACTACTACTGTGTCTCTCTCTACTGTCTCACTCTCTTCTCTAAACGGAGAGGACGCCAGCCACGTCCTCTCCCTATGAATCTCAATGCACGTGTGAAAATGGCGGCGACGCGCGGCTCCTTATATAGAATCCGAGTCTCGCGATAGAATCCGAGCCTCGCGAGAATCCGACAGCGGGATGATGACGTTCGGGCGCGCTCGGGTTAACCGAGCAAGGCGGGAAGATCCGAGTTGCTCGGACCCGTGTAAAAAAAACTGAAGTTCGGGCGGGTTCGGATTCAGAGGAACCGAACCCGCTCATCTCTAGTTCTTAGGGGCGTGTTATTTAACAATTATTATTTGCATGGAATCCGCAAATAATAACTATCCCCCGATTGTATGTAGCCAGGGCCGCAGCAGATAAGGAAGGTACAGTATCCGCTGCAATCTCACATTTTTGGTTTAGGTTTCTGTGGCTGCTGCTTTTTAGGCTAATTTACCGCATGTTGTATGCCCAGCTCCCAAAGGAATAGTGAAGGGATCACGAATGCAAGTGTATTTTAATACATTCGAGTGAATCATAATTTCAATAAGAAATTATAATTAGTGCACACTTGCACACTTGCAGCAAAATCCCGGGTTATTGCGCGTGACCGCGCAGCAACCTGGGATTTTTCTTAATGTGAAAGCAATTACTAGGGTCAAGCTGTGCCCTGGAATTTGCCGGCTTGTACACCTGGCAATTTGCCGACTCTCAAGTGTGAAAGGGGTATTAGTGAGTGCAGGTTATGTGTATTATTATTATTATTATTAACAGTTTCTTCTATAGTGCAGCGTACTCTGTTGCGCTTTACAATTGGAAACAACAATGATAAAATAAAACTGGGTAATGACAAACAGTCATAGAGGTAGGAAGGTGCTCGCAAGCTTACAATCTATAAGGAAATAGGCATTGATATACAAGGATAGCTGTTATCTATTGCAGAATTGTCCACCAGATTGCAAAGGTTCTTGGTGGGCTGTATGATTTTGTCACACAGTGATGTTTGTGTGGAGTCAGGAGGATGGGAAAGTGAAGAAAGAGAAATATGTGAGGATATGTGTGGACTGTATAGAGGTGTTGTGACTGGATAGGAAAGCTTATGAAGGTTCTGGAATGTGATACGCTAGTCTGATGAGGTCAGTTTTCAGGGAATGCTTGTGGGAGGGGCAGGGGGTTGCGCGTTCCACTACTATGCGGGTGTAGTAGGACACATACCTTCCACCACTCTTTACTACCCTCAGTCTGTCAGGGCGACTCAGATGGCACTGGCACACGGTTCGGACACGGACGGGAACCCCCTGTGATAACCTGGGAAAATGGAAGACATGATACACAGGGATGACCTCGACTGGGCTCAGTGAATGGTCATCATTGGCACTTTTGGCCTCAGACTGGATGCCCCCGTTTTGGTGCGAAGCACCAGGTGCGACCCTGAACGAAAACTCCCAAAGGGGAGATGTAGAAAAGGACAACATACATACACAGATTACGCACAAAATACGAATACGCTCACTAGGTATAACCTCGACTTTCTGCCAGACGACTGGCTCTTCTTCTGGTATCTGTAATAGAATACATAGGCACAGAAAATACAATGGGGAAATACCATGCAGAACAGAATGTGATTATGTAGTTACAATCCTTATGATACTCACCAGCATGTACCCTCCAACAGCCTACCTTTCATGGGGGCCTGACTGTGGAGAAACCAAGAAATTAGCGCAGTCCACCTTTGATGGGGGCCTGACTGCTCACCATAAACCTATTGGCCTACCGGCCTAGCGCCTGATCAAGAGATGCCCCAACCTAGCGCCGACTTATCATACCTGCAGCCTAGCGCCGAATCGAGAGATGCCACGGCCTAGCGCCGACTTGCCATACCTGCGGCCTAGCGCCAGATTTAGAGACTTACCATTGTGTCTAACGGAATACATACTGTTTACCAGCGGGCGGGATGCTGGCTGTCCATATCCCGACAGCAGAATGCCGGCAGTGGGGTGAGCGCAAAGAGTCCCATTGTGGGCTCGCCGTGCTTGACATGCTGCAGGCTCGGTGGCTCGCTGCGCTCACCCCAGGATCTTTTCCCACTCTATGGGTGTCGTGGACATCCACGAGTGGGAATAGTCCTGTTTTGTCAGGGATTCCGTCTGGCGACATTGCCAGCTGGCAGGATTCCGGCGTTGTTATCCTGACTGCCAGGATCCCAACAGCCGGAAAATTGAATGGATCCTGGTTGAACACAAAATACAATACAACACAGGGCCTTGTGCCCCTTTTGCTGACCGCGTCTATTGCCCGACTAACTTGAACTCATACAATAGCTTTGGGCTTACTGCCCACTGTGCCCTAGACCTATTGCTGCTTAACTGGAGGCATAAAACTCTTCCCTCTTCTATTGGGCCCAATGCCCCCTTATGCTCCATGGGCTTTAAGTCCACCTGCTGCACCACAGGCCTAGTGCCTGATGTCCCCATGGGCCTACAGCCCAAACCCTGGTGGTCTAGGGCGGTTCATAGGTTGGACTTACCAGTCTTGAGAGCTTTGGCTAAACCAAGCCTGGTTCCAACATGGCCACCGCGTGGTCTTCTCTGGAGGCAGAAACAGTTCTCAACACCTCAGGGCTTCCAGCGTCTTCACCGACGGGCGACGGCTCTTTTATCTTCACTCGGCAGGTGTGGCCTGTTTAAGCTCTTTTCCAATGGCGGCTGCCCTCCGGGACTTCCAGCATCTTCCCCGAAGTCTTCTTTCTTCTTCCTTCAGGAGCTCTTCTATCGGAAACCAGTCAGAAATAAAATGTCTACAATAGGGCTGCTGCACATGCCCAGCTGCAGCAGCTCTTCCGATCGGCCTTTTCAGAGCTTGTGAGTAGCACCTACAGCTCCGCCTCCAGCACACCACCGCCAACAAGTCCAGCTGCACAACACAGCGAGGAGCTGGGAAAAGCAGGGGGGGGGGGGGCGCATGCTGCCTGTAACTCTTAAGTAGGTCAGCCTGTACTGTGAGTTATGGGAGAGGGGTGCCGTGCTGTGAGGGGAGAGGGGTGCTGGGCTGAGAGGGTAAATAGGTGCTGGTAAGGGAGAAAGGTGATGTGCTGTTAGGGAAGATGGATGCTGTGAGGGGAGAGAGATGCTGTGCTGTGAGGGAAGATGGGTGCTGTGAGTGGAGCAGAGGCGTAACTAGGGTTTTTGGAGCCCAGGGCAAGATCAATAATGGCGCCCCCCCCCCCCCCCCCCCCAAAAATAAATAAATAAATAATTTTTTCTTAATAAAATAAATTAATAAAATGATAATGAAAAAAAAAAATACAAAAGGAAAGTATGTGCAGACGCCACCGGTGTCACTGCATATAAAGATGTCAGGGTGTGTATGTATGTGTATGTAGGTGCAGTGGTCGAAGTTGAATTTTTGAAGGTGGAATGAAAGAGTGCAGATAGCAATTATGCGCGCGCCGAAGGCGCGCGCGCTCCGGAAAAGGGGCGTGGTCACTCAAAAGGGGCGTGTCCTTCAGTATAGTAGGACCCCTTATACTATCTAGTACTGGTGCCCCTTTCACATTATAGCACACGGTATGAGCCGAAATTCACATTATAGCACACAGTATGAGCCGAAATTCACATTGCCCCACACGGCATGAGCCGAAATTCACATTATAGCACACAGTATGAGCCGAAATTCACATTACCCCACATGGTATGAGCCAAAATTCACATTATAGCACACGGTATGAGCCGAAATTCACATTATAGCACACGGTATGAGCCAAAATTCACATTACTCCACATGGTATGAGCCAAAATTCACATTTCCCCACATGGTATGAGCAGAAATTCACATTTCCCCACATGGTATGAGCAGAAATTCACATTACAGCACACGGTATGAGCCGAAATTCACATTACAGCATACGGAATGAGCCAAAATTCACATTACCCCACATAGTATGAGCCGAAATTCACATTATAGCACACGGTATTAGCCAAAATTCACGTTACAGCACATGATATGAGCCAAAATTCCCATTATAGAGTTAGGGGATCCTACCCCCAGAATTAACATGGCCTGTGGGGCACTATGATGAGGGGAGCCCACCCCCTTAATAGACTAATTGCAGAGTTTAGCAGCGGAAGGGCTGCAGCGGTTTCTCACCCCAAGCTGCGGCGCTTCTGCCACCTCCGACACTCCACATCTTCGGCACCACCCGGGATGCAGAGCACCGCACCGGGTATGCACCCTTTTCAGTGTGGCCTGCTGCGCTCCGAAGGGGTTCTTGTTTCATGCTGCAGGATCCCGATGTGCGCCTTCCTCCCCGCTGTTACTGTCACGGTAAGCATTAGTATCGTTTACCGCAGAGGAGGCATATGTGTTAAACCTCAGGAACTGAGATGCCCTTCTCACCATACAGCTGTGTGGCCGAGCCGGGCGGGGGGACAGCCAGCAGCAGCATGCCGGATATCAGCTGCAGAGGGTGCGGGCTGTACATACTTGGGGCAGCTGGATATTCAACAGTGCTGAAAGCCTCCGGAGCCCGCACCCCCGGAGCTGCAGTACACCGGCAGAGGACACCCATCCCCCGAACCCTGCGTAGCCCAAAGCCGGAGATCAGCAGCATGTTGAACGCGGAAGCAGAAGCTGCTTATTGCCGGTCAGCATGCTGCTGATCTCCGGCTTTGGGCTCCGCATGTGCATTACAGCCCCCACCCTCGGCTGCTGATATCTGGCATGCTGCCCCTGCTGCTGGCTTTCCACCCGCCCGGCTCGCCCACCCAGCTGGATGGTGAGTAAGAAGGGCATCTCAGTGCCCGTGGTTTAATACATATCTCTCTTCGGTAAATGGCCATTAGTACATCCCACACACACTGATTACACACACACAGACTGGCCACCCCCAAATCCTACACACACCCACTCAGACTACACACACACACACACACACATTCTCATACTTTCCTCTCCCCCACACACACACTGGACTGCAAAAATTTACACACACTGACACTGTTCCACACACACACAATTAACACACTCACACTGTCCCACACACACAATTAACACACACGCACACTGTCCCACACACCAGTGGCGTGCGGTGAGGTCAGTGGCGTGCGGTGAGGCACTACAGCCATAATGTCCGCCGAATCCTGTCGATGAACCCTACCGCCACCAAGCCAATGCCCGCCACTGCCTCTGAGCCGATGCCACCACCAATGGCTTACAAACTCGCCCACCATCAACTGACCCAGCCCTCCGCCACTAATTTGCAACTCAGTCCAAAGTTGCCAATGCCCGCTGCATGCCTGCTCATCATACTTGTGATGCTGTATTGTACATTTTTATAGAAAAAAATAATAATCAGTGTTTGGGACTGGGAAGGGAGTGGGAGGAGGACATGAATGCAATTTTGTTGTCCAGGGTTTCCATTAACTTAATGGAGAAGGGTCTGAATGGGTTAAAAATGTAAAAAAAAACTGCATGAGGTCCCCCTCCTAAGTATAACCAGCCTTGTGCTCTTTGAGCCGTTCCTGGTTGTTTAAATACTGGGAAAAAATTGGACAGGGGTTCCCCGTATTTAGACAACCAGCATCGGGCTCTTAGTCCGGTCCTGGTTCCAAAAATACGGGGGACAAAAGATGTAGGGGTCCCCCCATATTTTTAAAACCAGCACCGGGCTCCACTAGCCAGGGACATAATGCCACAGCCGGGGGACACATTTATGTAGGTCCCTGCGGCCGTGGCATTACCCCCCCAACTAGTCACCACTGGCCGGGGTTCCCTGGAGGAGTGGGGACCCCTTAAATCAAGGGGTCACCCCCCCTCCAGGCACCCAAGGGCCAGGGGTGAAGCCCGAGGCTGTCCCCCCCATCCGTGGGCTGTGGATGGGAGGCTGATAGCCATGTAAGTAAAAAAAGAATATTGTTTTTTGTTGTGGAACTACAAGGCCCAGAAAGCCTCCCCCGCTTGCTGGTACTTGGAGAACCTCAAGTACCAACATGCAGGGAAATAACGGGCCCGCCGGTACCTGTAGTTCTACAACAGAAAAAATACCCAAATAAAAACACAACTCACACACCGTGACAGTAAAAATTTATTAAAGCACACTGACACACTCACACATACTTACCTATATCCCACGCCGGTCACGTCCACTTGTCCAGTAGAATCCAATAGGGGTAGCTGTAAAAATGAGAGACACATTACTTACCTACATCCCACGCCGGTCACGTCCACTTGTCCAGTAAAATCCAGTAGGGGAATCTGTAAAAATGAGAGACAGATTACTTACCTACATCCCACGCCAGTCACGTCCACTTGTCCAGTAGAATCCAATAGGGGTACCTGTAAAAATGAGAGACAGATTACTTACCTACATCCCACGCCGGTCACGTCCACTTGTCCAGTAGAATTCAATAGGGGTACCTGTAAAAATGAGAGACAGATTACTTACCTACATCCCACGCTGGTCACGTCCACTTGTCCAGTAGAATCCAGTAGGGGAATCTGTAAAAATGAGAGACAGATTACTTACCTACATCCCACGCTGGTCACGTCCACTTGTCCAGTAGAATCCAGTAGGGGAATCTGTAAAAATGAGAGACAGATTACTTACCTACATCCCACGCCGGTCACGTCCACTTGTCCAGTAGAATCCAATAGGGGTACCTGTAAAAATGAGAGACAGATTACTTACCTACATCCCACGCCGATCACGTCCACTTGTCCAGTAGAATCCAATAGGGGTACCTGTAAAAATGAGAGACAGATTACTTACCTACATCCCACGCTGGTCACGTCCACTTGTCCAGTAGAATTCAATAGGGGTACCTGTAAAAATGAGAGACAGATTACTTACCTACATCCCACGCTGGTCACGTCCACTTGTCCAGTAGAATTCAATAGGGGTACCTGTAAAAATGAGAGACAGATTACTTACCTACATCCCACGCTGGTCACGTCCACTTGTCCAGTAGAATCCAGTAGGGGAATCTGTAAAAATGAGAGACAGATTACTTACCTACATCCCACGCCGGTCACGTCCACTTGTCCAGTAGAATCCAATAGGGGTACCTGTAAAAATGAGAGACAGATTACTTACCTACATCCCACGCTGGTCACGTCCACTTGTCCAGTAGAATCCATTAGGGGAATCTGTAAAAATGAGAGACAGATTACTTACCTACATCCCACGCTGGTCACGTCCACTTGTCCAGTAGAACCCAGTAGGGGAATCTGTAAAAATGAGAGAGAGATTACTTACCTACATCCCACGCCGATCACGTCCACTTGTCCAGTAGAATCCAATAGCGTTACCTGTAAAAATGAGAGACAGATTACTTACCTACATCCCACGCCGATCACGTCCACTTGTCCAGTAGAATCCAATAGGGCAGGGGTTCTCAAACTCGGTCCTCAGGACCCCACACAGTGCATGTTTTGCAGGTAACCCAGCAGGTGCACAGGTGTATTAATTACTCACTGACACATTTTAAAAGGTCCACAGGTGGAGCTAATTATTTAACTTGTGATTCTGTGAAGAGACCTGCAAAACATGCACTGTGTGGGGTCCTGAGGACCGAGTTTGAGAACCTGTGCAATAGGGGAATCTGTAAAATGAGAGACAGATTACTTACCTACATCCCACGCCGGTCACGTCCACTTGTCCAGTAGAATCCAATAGGGGAATCTGTAAAAATGAGAGACAGATTACTTACCTACATCCCACGCTGGTCACGTCCACTTGTCCAGTAGAATCCAATAGCGTTACCTGTAAAAATGAGAGACAGATTACTTACCTACATCCCACGCTGGTCACGTCCACTTGTCCAGTAGAATCCAATAGGGGAATCTGTAAAAATGAGAGACAGATTACTTACCTACATCCCACGCTGGTCACGTCCACTTGTCCAGTAGAACCCAATAGGGGAATCTGTAAAAATGAGAGACAGATTACTTACCTACTTCCCACGCCGGTCACGTCCACTTGTCCAGTAGAATCCAATAGGGGTACCTGTGAAAATGAGAGAGAGATTACTTACCTACATCCCACGCCGATCACGTCCACTTGTCCAGTAGAATCCAATAGGGGTACCTGTAAAAATGAGAGACAGATTACTTACCTACATCCCACGCCGGTCACGTCCACTTGTCCAGTAGAATCCAATAGGGGTACCTGTAAAAATGAGAGACAGATTACTTACCTACATCCCACGCCGGTCACGTCCACTTGTCCAGTAGAATTCAATAGGGGTACCTGTAAAAATTAAAATGATACTTACAAACTGCAATCCACAGGAGGAGAGAGAGAGAGAGAGGGGGGGGGGGGGGGGGGGGGGGGGGGGAGAGACTAACCTGCTGCTGCTGCCGGGGGAGACCGGCACACACTGCAGGGCCACGACGGGAGGACGGAGCCGGCGGAGGAGGGGGAGAGCCGCACACCGCCGCTCCTGTCAGCGGCAGCGGAGGAGGATGGGGCGCACACTACAGACGCCAATAACCGCCGGGACAATTGACACACACACACACAATTAACCCACGCACACTGTCCCACACACAATTAACACACACGCACGCACACTGTCCCACACACACAAATATCACACACGCACACTGTCCCACACACAATTACCAAATACGCACTGTCCCACACACACACAATTAACACACTCACACTGTCCCACACACACACACTTAACACACGCACACTGTCCCACACACACACAATTAACACACACGCACACTGTCCCACACACACACAATTGATACACACGCACACTGTCCCACACACACACAATTAACACACACGCACACTGTCCCACACACACACAATTAACACACTCACACTGTCCCACACACACACACAATTAACACACTCACACTGTCCCACACACAATTAACAAACACGCACTGTCCCACACATACACAATTAACACACGCACACTGTCCCACACACACACAATTAACACGCACTCAAAACTGTCCCACACACACAATTAACACACTCACACTGTCACACACACACACACACACACAATTAACAAACACGCACTGTCCCACACACACAATTAACACACTCACACACACACAATTAACACACACACACTGTCCCACACACACACAATTAACACACGCACACTGTCCCACACACACACACAGTCACACACACACACAATTTACACACACTCAAACTGTCCCACACACACAATTAACACACTCACACTGTCCCACACACAATGTCACACGCACACTGTCCGACACACACACACTTAACACACACACACACACACACAAAATGTCCTGCACCCCCTTCCCGCTCACCTGCACTTACTGCTGTTCAGGGCAGGGGCCGCACGCCCCCCCCCCCCGAGGTCGCGCACGCGCATGCGCGCACCTCCGCGGTCGCGATCGCGTACACACAGACACTTTTGCAGGGGGGAGTAGGGGGAGGCTCCTGGCTGCCGCTGCCTGTCTATTGTGACAGGCACAGCAGCCGGGGAGACAGGGAAAGCGCCGCGGGTAGCGCCGGCGGAATCCCTGAAGCATGGGGCGAGTGGGCCGTGCAGGTGCCGGTGGCGCCCCCCTCTGTTGGGGCTGCCATGGCGCCCAGGGCACGTGCCCTGCTCGCCCCGTGCTAGATACGCCTCTGGAGTGGAGAGAGGTGCCGCACTGTGAGGGAAGATGAGTACTGTGAAGGGAGAGGGGTGTTGTGCTGCGAAAGGTGCTGTACTGTGAGGGGAGAATGGTGCTGTGAGCATAGAGAGGTGATGTGTTATGAGGGAAAATAGGTGCTGTTAGGTGAGATGGGTGCTGTGCGTGGAGAGGGGTTCTGTGCTGAGAAGGGTACTGTGCTGTGAGGGGAGAGGGGTGCTGTGCTGTGAGGGGTGAATGTGTCCTATAGAATGCCATCTGAGGTGGGGGTACAGTATAAGGGACTTTCCCCGAAAACCTGTACCTTTTTTCTTTAGTTACAATGTAATACCGATAGCCCAAACCACCTTATCCTCTATATTCCACATATTAACAACCTGCACCCAACATCAAACTGCAGCAACAAAGGCAGATAAGGTGTTAGCATGCATAAAACTGGGAATTGAGACAAGGGAGGAGAGTGTAATCCTGCCACTGTACAAATCATTGGTACGACCACACCTTGACTACTGTGTACAGTTCTGGGCACCTCAGTTTAAGAAAGATATTTTAGAGATTGAAAGGGTTCAGAGGCAAGCTACAAAAATAATAAAGGGGCTAGAGGCACTGGATTATGAGGAAAGGCTTAGTAGGTTACATATGTTTACACTTGAAAAGAGGCGTCTAAAGGTGGGTACACACTATTAGATATATCTGCAGATCAATTGATCTGCAGATATATCTATGGCCCTCATTCCGAGTTGTTCGCTCGTTTTTTTTCATCGCATCGCAGTGAAAATCCGCTTAGTACGCATGCGCAATGTTCGCACTGCGACTGCGCCAAGTAACTTTACTATGAAGAAAGTATTTTTACTCACGGCTTTTTCTTCGCTCCGGCGATCGTAATGTGATTGACAGGAAATGGGTGTTACTGGGCGGAAACACGGCGTTTCAGGGGCGTGTGGCTGAAAACGCTACAGTTTCCGGAAAAAACGCAGGAGTGGCCGGAGAAACGGTGGGAGTGCCTGGGCGAACGCTGGGAGTGTTTGTGACGTCAACCAGGAACGACAAGCACTGAACTGATCGCACAGACAGAGTAAGTCTGGAGCTACTCTAAAACTGCTAAGTAGTTAGTAATCGCAATATTGCGAATACATCGGTCGCAATTTTAAGAAGCTAAGATTCACTCCCAGTAGGCGGCGGCTTAGCGTGTGTAACTCTGCTAAATTCGCCTTGCGACCGAACAACTCGGAATGAGGGCCAATGTACGGATCGGGCAGTGTGCTGTGCATACACACAGCCCGATCCGTCGGGGGACTGACGTCATGAACTGGGCGGGCGGGCACTCGCGCCCGCCCAGTTCACCTGTCAATCACCGCCGGCCGCCGCAGCATGTGTACGGGCGGTCGGACAACCGCCCCGTACACACACAGCGACGGGCCAATATATCGTTAGATATATTGGCCGTCGGCTGTGCTGCGCGGCCGACGCGATACGTCTGTGAACGACGGAGTTCACAGACGTATCGCCCGTACACACTGGCCGACGGTCCCGCGATGTATCGGCCGTTCAAGAGAACGGCCGATACATCGACCAGTGTGTACGGGCCTTAAGAGGAGGCATTATTAATATTTACAAATATATAAGAGGACAATACATGGAGACATCAGGTGATTTGTTTAATGAGAGATCTCTTCACAAGACACGTGGACACCATCTGAGGTTAGCTGAGAGAAAATTTCATACACAATGAAGGAGGGGGTTCTTCACAGTAAGGGCAGTAAGGATTTGGAATTCATTGCCAGAGAAGGTAGTAATGGTGGACTCAGTCAATATGTTTAAAAATGGATTAGATACATTTCTAACTAAAAAAGAGCATTTAAAATGAATGTACTTAGTAAAAATATGCATTATAGTTGTTAACACTATATACAGGTTGAACTCGATGGACAACTTGTCTTTTTTCAACCTCATTAACTATGTTACTATGTTTCTACGGCATTATCACAGAAAATCGCACAAACGCGATTTTTAGTAATTTCTCTGACGTCCTAGTGGATGCTGGGAACTCCGTAAGGACCATGGGGAATAGACGGGCTCCGCAGGAGACTGGGCACTCTAAAAGAAAGATTAGGTACTATCTGGTGTGCACTGGCTCCTCCCTCTATGCCCCTCCTCCAGACCTTAGTTAGACTCTGTGCCCGGCCAGAGCTGGGTGCTCCTAGTGGGCTCTCCTGAGCTTGCTAGAAAGAAAGTATTTGTTAGGTTTTTTATTTTCAGTGAGATCTGCTGGCAACAGACTCACTGCTACGTGGGACTGAGGGGAGAGAAGCAAACCTACCTGCTTGCAGCTAGCTTGTGCTTCTTAGGCTACTGGACACCATTAGCTCCAGAGGGTTCGAACACAGGGCCTGACCTCGATCGTCCGTTCCCGGAGCCGCGCCGCCGTCCCCCTTGAAGAGCCAGAAGACAGAAGAGAAGCGATGAAATCGGCGGCAGACTCCTGTCTTCATTAAGGTAGCGCACAGCACCGCAGCTGTGCGCCATTGCTCCCACAGCACACCACACACTCCGGTCACTGTAGGGTGCAGGGCGCTGGGGGGGGGGGGGGGGGCACCCTGGGCAGCAATAAAAATACCTTTGGCATAAAAATACACATAATACAGTCTGTGACTGTATATGTGTAAAACCCCGCCATTTTTAGTCAGAAACAGGACAGAAGCCCGCCGCTGAGGGGGCGGGGCCTTCTTCCTCAGCACACCAGCGCCATTTTCTCTTCACAGCTCCGCTGGAAGGAAGCTCCCCAGGCTCTCCCCTGCAGTATCCTGGTACACAAAGGGTGACATGAGAGGGTGGGGGGCACATAAATTTAGGCGCAAAAATTGTATATACAGCAGCTACTGGGTAAACACTGAGTTGTAGTGTAATCCCTGGGTTATATAGCGCTGGGGTGTGTGCTGGTATACTCTCTCTCTGTCTCTCCAAAGGGCCTTGTGGGGGAACTGTCTTCAAATAGAGCATCCCCTGTGTGTGTGGTGTGTCGGTACGCGTGTGTCGACATGTCTGAGGTAAAAGGCTCCTCTAAGGAGGTGATAGAGCGGATATGTATGTGAGAGGGTGTCTCCGTCGACAACGCCGACACCTGTTTGGATATGTGTAAGTGATAAGGTGAATTTATTGCACAAATGGTTAGGGAACAGACAGGAATTCTACCCATGTCTGTTCCTATGTCACAGAGACCTTCAGAGTCTCACAATGCTCACTATCCAAAATAACAAACACTGGTATCGACACGGAGTTTAACTCCACTGTCGACTACGATAATGCAAAGTTACAGCCAAGATGGCTAGAAGGTATTCAATATATGATATTGAAATAAAAGATGATTTGCATATCACTGATGACTCATCTGTCCCTGACACGAGAGTACACATGTTTAAGGGGAAGAATGCCGAGGTAAATTTCCCTCCTCTCATGAGGAAAAAGAGCGGGAATCTCCAGACAAGAAACGGCAGCTTCCCACAAGAGAATTCTCAGGCTGTATCCTTTCCCCACTAGGGCCAGGATGTGTTGAGAATCTTCCCCTAGGGTGTCCTGTTTGCACAGACGGTAGCACTTGCTATTCTCAGGGATCCTGCAGATAGCGTGCACATTCTAGTATACTACCCAGACCGGCGATTGTGTCGGCATGGGTTTATAGCGCAGTGGCAGCGTGGACAGGTACCTTATCAGCAGAGATTGAGACCCTAGTAAATATATTAAAGATGCTGTCTTAAGTGATAGATATATAGTTATAAAGCATGCCCAAAGAGACATGAGTATACTGGGTCCTAGAGTCAAAGCTATGTCGATCTCTGCTTGACGTGTCCTGTAGAATATGCATTGGACAGATGATGCCGACTTAAGAGGCATATGGAAGGCTGAGGATTGTGTGGAGAAGGGTTCTTGGGCCTGGTCTCCACAGCTATAGCTGGTAATTCTGCTAGTTTGCCTTATATTCCTGCACAGCCTAAGAAAGCACGACATTATTAAATGCAGCCTTTCGAATAAAGAAACAGGAAAGTCTGAGGTGCGTCCTTTCTTGTCAGAGCCGGGATCAACACAGCTAGTTCCCAGGAACAGAAGTCCTCCCCGGCCCCTACAAAAATCCACCTATGCCGCTGGGGCTCCACAGGCGGAGCTAGGCCCGGTGGGGACACGCCTTCGTAAGTTCAGCCACAAGTGGGTTCACTCCCTGTTAGGTCCCTGGGCAATAGATATTGTGTCTCAGGGATACAAGCTGGACTGTGAGAAGATGCCCCCTCACCGACGGCCCTGCGGGCTTCCCCCCAAGAGGGGGAGCCAGTGTTAACTGCAATTCACAAATTGTATCTTTAACAGGTGGTGGTCAAGGGTCCCCTCCTTTAACAAGAGGGTGTTATTATTCGACCATGTTGTAATCCCGAAACCAGACGGTTCGGTCAGACCCATATTGAATTAAAAATCCCTGAACATATATCTGAGAAGGTTCAAGTTCAAGATGGGATCGCTAAGAGCGGTCAGGGCAAGCCTAAAAAGAGGGAGACTTTATCGTGAAACGGGTCATAAGGGATGCATACCTTCATGTCCCCATTTATCCACCTCATTAGGCGTACCTCAGAATTGCGGTACGGGATTGTCATAACCAAGGTAATGGCGGATATGATTGTGCTCCTGCGGAAGCAAGGTGTCACTATTATCACGTACTTGGACGATCTCCTCATACAAGCGAGATCAAGAGAGCAGTTGCTGAACAGCGTATCACTTTCTCTGGAAGGTTAACGGCAACACGGCTGGATTCTATATATTCCAAAGTCGCAGTTGGTTCCTACAGCTCATCTGCCTCTCCTAGGCACGATCCTAGACACAGACCAGAAAAGGGTTTATCTCCCGATAGAGAGAGCTCAGGAGCTCATGACACTGGTCAGGAATCTATTAAAACCAAAACAGGTGTCAGTGCATCACTGCACTTGAGTCCTGGGAAGGATGGTGGCATCATACGAGGCCACCCCCTTAGGCAGGTTCCATGAGAGGACCTTCCAATGGGACTTACTGGACAAGTGGTCCGGATCACCTCTTCAGATGCATCGGTTAATCACCCTATCCCCCAGGGCCAGGGTGTCTCTCCTGTGATGGCTGCAGAGTGCTCACCTTCTCGAGGGCCGCAGATTCGGCATTCAGGACTGGATCCTGGTGACCACGGATGCAAGCCTCCGAGGGTGGGGGGCAGTTACACAGGGAAGAAATTTCAAAGGTCTGTGGTCAAGTCAACAGACTAGCCTTCACATCAATATCCTGGAACTAAGGGCCATATACAACGCCCTAAGTCAAGCGGAGATCCTGCTTCGCGACCAACCGGTTCTGATCCAGTCAGACCGCAGGGGTTCATGTAAACCGCCAAGGCGGCACAAGGAGCAGGGTGGCGAGGGTAGAAGCCACCAGAATTCTTCGCTGGGCGGAGAATCAAGTAAGCGCACTGTCAGCAGTGTTCATTCCGGGAGTGGACAACTGGGAAGCAGACTTCCTCAGCAGGCACGACCTCCACCCGGGAAAGTGGGGACTTCATCAGGAAGTCTTCACGCAGTTTGCAAATTGATGGGAACTGCCTCAGGTGGACTAGATGGCGTCCCACCTCAATAAAAAGCTAAAAAAGGTTTTAAGCCGGGTCAAGGGACCCTCAGGTGATAGCTGTGGTCGCACTAGTAACACCGTGGGTGTTCCAGTCGGTCTATGTATTCCCTCCTCTTCCTCTCATACCCAAGGGCTGAGAATTGTAATAAAAGGAGGAGTGAGAACAATATTCTTTGCTCCGAATGGGCCAAGAAGGACTCGGTACCTGGAGCTGCAAGAAATGCTCTCAGAGGACTCAGGGCTTCTGCCTCTCAGACAGGACATGTTGCAACAGGGGCCCTGTCTGTTCCAAGACTTACCGCGGCTGCATTTGACGGCATGGCGGTTGAACGCCGGATCCTAGCGGAAAAGGGCATTCCGGATGCAGTTATTCCTATGCTGATAAAGGCTAGGAAAGACGGGACAGCAAGACTTTTTCACTGTATATAGCGAAAATAGGTTGCTTGGTGTGAGGCCGGGAAGGCCCTACAGAGGAATTCCAGCGGGGTCGATTCCTGCACTTCCTACAGTCAGGAGTGACTATGGGCCTAAAATTAGGATCCATAAAGGTCAAGATTTCGGCCCTATCCATTTTCTCTCAAAAAAGAACTGGCTTCACTGCCTGAAGTTCAGACGTTGTTCCGGGGGTGCTGCATATTCAGCCTCCTTTTGTGCCACCGGTGGCACCTTGGGATCTTAACGTTGTGTTGGATTTCCTGAAATCCCACTGGTTTGAGCCACTTAAGACCGTGGAGCTAAAATATCTCACGTGGAAAGTGGTCATGCTATTGGCCTTAGCTTCGGCTAGGCGTGTGTCAGAATTGGCGGTTTTGTCATGTAAAAACCCTTATCTGATCTTCCATATGGACAGGTCAGAATTGAGGACTCGTCCCCAATTTCTTCCTAGGGTGGTATCATCGTTTCATTTGAACCAGCCTATTGTGGTGCCTGCGGCTACTAGGGACTTGGAGGATTCCAAGTTGCTGGACGTAGTCCGGGCTTTGAAAATGTATGTTTCCAGAACGGCGGGAGTCAGAAAGTCTGACTCGCTGTTTATTCTGTATGCAGCCAACAAGGTTGGCGCTCCTGCTTCGAAGTAGACTATTGTTCGCTGGATCTATAGCACGATTCAGCTGGTTCACTCTGCGGCTGGATTGCCGCATCAAAAATTGGTGAAAGCCCATTCCACAAGGAAGGTGGGCTCTTCTTGGGCGGCCGCCCGAGGGGTCTCGGCTTTACAGCTTTGCCGAGCTGCTGCTTGGTCGGGGTCAAACACGTTTGCTAAGTTCTACAAGTTTGATACCCTGGCTGAGGAGGACCTTGAGTTTGCTCATGCGGTGCTGCAGAGTCACCCGCACTCTCCCGCCCGTTTGGGAGCTTTGGTATAATCCCCATGGTCCTTACGGAGTCCCAGCATCCACTAGGACGTCAGTGAAAATAAGAATTTACTCACCGGTAATTCTATTTCTCGTAGTCCGTAGTGGATGCTGGGCGCCCATCCCAAGTGCGGACTCTCTGCAATACATGTATATAGTTATTGCTTAACTAAAGGGTTATTGTTATGAGCCATCCGTTAAATGAGGCTCAGTTGTTGTTCATACTGTTAACTGGGTATGGTTATCACAAGTTGTACAGTGTGATTGGTGTGGTTGGTATGAGTCTTACCCTGGATTCCAAATCCTTTCCTTGTTGTGTCAGCTCTTCCGGGCACAGTTTCCCTAACCGAGGTCTGGAGGAGGGGCATAGATGGAGGAGCCAGTGCACACCAGATAGTACCTAATCTTTCTTTTAGAGTGCCCAGTCTCCTGCGGAGCCCGTCTATTCCCCATGGTCCTTACGGAGTTCCCAGCATCCACTACGGACTACGAGAAATAGAATTACCGGTGAGTAAATTCTTGTTTTTTTTCCCCTGGGCTCATACTGCCCTCTGTATGTACCGGCAATCATGGCACCATGAATATGCTCTCCACGGCTGTGGAACACAGAAGACACCAATCGAGGTAAGCACATTACTGGACTCCCTGACACAAATTAGAATGTAAAAATAATATGGACACGTGTAAAAGACATGAAGGGCGGTATTCAAGTGATATATCACACTCAATCTCCTTTCTAAAGTGATCCCCGTTATCGCGCCAATAGTAATCAGGTTTAGCTGCATAAAGGGTTAAGTGCCTCGCTACACCAGGGGTAGCGAGCTGAAATGATGAAACCACCCCCGTCAGCAGAAACAGAACAGGTGTAGAAGGGGGCAGAAAGACTTGAATACGGTCCGAAATGTTATAATACTGTTGAGTAATTAATATTTTAAATGGTGGATAGCTAGTGGTTGTCCAGATCCTCTGTATATAGGTCGACCTTAGCTATAGGCAGGCTAAGCATTTGCCTAGGGCACAGGTTCTCAAACTCGGTCCTCAGGACCCCACACAGTGCATGTTTTGCAGATCTCACAGAATCACAAGTGAAATAATTAGCTCCACCTGTGGACCTTTTAAAATGTGTCAGTGAGTAATTAATACTCCTGTGCACTTGCTGGGTTACCTGCAAAACATTCACTGTGTGGGGTCCTGAGGACCGAGTTTGAGAACCACTGGCCTAGGGCATCCAAGCATGTCTAGGGGCATCCAAGCATGTCCCTGCAGTATCTCATGCTGGGAGGGACAGTCTGCAAACTATCTGTTACTTTCCAAATGTATTCAGTCAGTACTTGTATACACTGCTATTTACATTTGTCAAATAGAATGCAGACAGTCCCTTAAACTCACTCTGATATGCTTGAATGCCCCTGACTTGTGAGACCTCAGACTGCAGAAGCCAGTAACTGCAATTCCTGGACCTGTGACATTTTCACTGACTATATAAGGTTATTAATGGATGGCTCTTTATGATACCACAGGTGTGTTTTGGAAGACTGCACCACATAAATCTGACATCACCTATACTGCTTGTGCACATGGGGGAGTGGGACCTTGCCATCTTGTGTGTCCCTTAACCCTGTGCAAACCCCAGGTGTCTTCAGGGACATAACATGGGCAGTGTTCTCCCCACTCTTTCTCTTGCCATCCATCACTGTAACGTGGTCAGTAAGTTGCGCTTTTTCTATATGAAACGTCAGTGCAGCGTGATTTTTGGACGCGTCAGACTGGAGAGCAGAGCATATCACTCCCGCATTATAAAATAAAGGGCATGCAGTTGCCGGAAACAGACACCAGCAAACACACTGAACAGTTCAGAGAATGGACAGTTGCTACATGCTTGATACTGGACTTTTTGTATAACCAGCAAGTATGGCAGTATCTGGACATTGCACCCACCCATCCTACCACCCCCGTCTCACAAAATGCAGTCACGGATCCAGGGAGCTGCATGGGCGCACACATTGGCCAATATTTACTAATATTCGTGTTTTGGCCGTTTTGAAGGGTGTTTGAACTCGAATGGTATCGGGTGCATTTTACTGCAACTTTTTGAATCCTGATACAATCATTCACTAAGCTGCCGAGTTTTGCACATTCGTTTTTTTTCCGATGTCGATGTGATTCGTAATATCAGGCAGTGTTTTACGGGAGTGATGAGTAAAACACTGCCTGAAAAAACACAAGGAATCCCGGCCGGATCTGTGAGATCCGTGCAGGGCTTCATTGTGTACCTTAAAAAGTTGATTAAAGTCTTTAAAAATCTGAAAAAAATTGCGTGGGGTCCCCCCTCCTAAGCAAAACCAGCCTCGGGCTCTTTGAGCCGGTCCTGGTTGAAAAAATATGGGGGGGGAAATGACAGGGGTCCCCCCATATTTAATCAACCAGCACCAGGCTCTGCACCTGGTCCTGGTTCCAAAAATACGGGGGACAAAAAGCGTAGGGGTGAAGCCCGAGGCTGTCCGCCCCATCCAAGGGCGGCGGATGGGGGGCTGATAGCCAAGTGTGAAATTGTGAATATTGTTTTTAGTAGCAGTACTACAAGTCCCAGCAAGCCTCCCCGCAAGCTGGTACTTGGAGAACCACAAGTACCAGCATGCGGTGGAAAACCGGGCCCGCTGGTACCTGTAGTACTACTACGAAAAAAATACCCCAATAAAAACAGGACACACACACCGTGACAGTAGAACTTTATTACATACATAATAATGGATGGGGGGGACAGCCTCGGGCTTCACCCCTGGCCCTTGGGTGGCTGTAGGGGGGGGACCCTTGATTGAAGGGGTCCCCACTCCTCCAGGGTACCCCGGCCAGGGGTGACTAGTTGATGTTTTAATGGCACGGCCGCAGGGACCGATATCAAAGTGTCCCCCGGCTGTGGCATTATCTCCCCAGCTAGTGGAGCCCGGTGCTGGTTTCAGAAATACGGGGACCCCTACGCTTTTTGTCCCCCATATTTTTGGAACCAGGACCAGGCGCAGAGCCCGGTGCTGGTTGATTAAATATGGGGGGACCCCTGTCATTTTTCCCCCAATCTTTTTTCAACCAGGACCGGCTCAAAGAGCCCGAGGCTGGTTATGCTTAGGAGGGGGGACCCCACGCAATTTTTTTTCCCGTTTTTACACTAAACAGACCCTTTCCCATAGATAACCATGCACAGATCTCACTGATCCGTGCATGGTTATCCAAACTCGACTGGAAAAAGCAGGTCTATTTTATTGCTGCTTTTTTTAACGAATCGAAAAAAAACAGACCCGCACTTGAGCACTCAGAAACACCCAAATACGAATGAATAGTGAATGCCTGTATTGTATGAGATAACAGCCGCGTTTGACCGATGGTCTATTCATTCGTATTTGTGAACGTTGTCATTCAAACCATTACGAATAGTCCAAACACTGCCGAGATTGGTGCTTAGTGAATTTCCGGATTGGGACTTAGAAAAAAAAACACAAATCAGGCAAACTCGGATTTTTAGTAAATACTGGCCATTGACTGCAAGCACAAAAGCAAGCAAAAGTAAGTTTTATAAAAAAAAGCTACTAGCATTACTAATGTGGGGCATATGTGTAAGGTGCATTACTGTGTGAAATTATGTGTATTATGGGCAAAACTTATGTGGGGCATATGTGTAAGATGCATTACTGTGTGGCATTATGTGTATTATGGGCATTACTAATGTGGGGTATATGTGTAAGGTGCATTACTGTGTGGAATTATGTGTATTATGGGCAGTACTGTGTGGCATTATGCAGGGTTGAACTTGCCCACAGGAGCACAGGGTAAACCTCCAGTGTGCCCCACTGCCTGAGAGTTGATGGGTCAGATGCAGAACTAGCAGCGGTACTAGGGGGAACCAGCCAAAATTTTGCCTAGGGCACCAAATTGGCTGGGACCATTTCCGTATATAGGGGGTCATTCCGAGTTGTTCGCTCTGTAAATTTCTTCGCATCGCAGCGATTTTCCGCTTATTGCGCATGCGCAATGTTTGCACTGCGACTGCGCCAAGTAAATTTGCTATGCAGTTAGGAATTTTACTCACGGCATTACGAGGTTTTTTCTTCGTTCTGGTGATCGTAATGTGATTGACAGGAAGTGGGTGTTTCTGGGCGGAAACTGGCTGTTTTATGGGAGTGTGTGAAAAAACGCTACCGTTTCTGGGAAAAACGCGGGAGTGGCTGGAGAAACGGAGGAGTGTCTGGGCGAATGCTGGGTGTGTTTGTGACGTCAAACCAGGAACGACAAGCACTGAACTGATCGCACTGGAAGAGTAAGTCTCGAGCTACTCAGAAACTGCACAGAGAAGTCTTTTCGCAATATTGCGACTCTTTCGTTCGCAATTTTGATAAGCTAAGATTCACTCCCAGTAGGCGGCGGCTTAGCGTGTGCAAAGCTGCTAAAAGCAGCTTGCGAGCGAACAACTCTGAATGAGGGCCATAGGCTGACATGTGATTGAAGGTGCTACCAATTTTAATAATTAGTGAACCTATATAGATGGATAGAAGAGGAGACAGGTCAGTTGATTTCTTGTTGTGGGAGGTGTGGGAGGAGATGTGCCATCACATCAGTGTCACTTAAAGAAATAATGTGATTGCTGTAACTATATATATATATATATACTCACACAAACAGTAGCCACATTATGCATATTGGGAATTGTAGGCTGTTAATACCCACAGACAGTCTGTTGTGCTTTGTAGGCTGGTGCCTAACATTTTAGTTTCAGCAGACTATTGAAATGTACCCATTGTTACAGCTTTCTCTTGACATATTGCTGCACTATTCTCTCAGAGCTTAGGCAGGTTTATTATATGTGCAATAGTCTAACCAGTAGGGCTTAAAGTTTGCATTCCGTCAGTTCCATTTGGAGACGGATTGCATTTCAGCCTCCTCTGGCTCACCTAACCCGATGTTAGCCTGGTGCTGCAGGGAAATGCCGGGCGCCCACTGAGATTGCATTACCAGCGGCCAACCGGCTCCCTCCCCACAGGGTCAGCCGGAGGCAGGAGCTCACTCCTGAGCTCCGGCTTCTGGCTGTGTCTGTGCGGCTGCGCACTATGGGAGGGACGTCATGATGTCTCATCCATAGTTCCGAGGAGCGGGCAACAGATGGAGGGCAGCGTTCTAGAAGCAGGAGCGGAGCTTGGTAAGTATTGTGAAGTTTGTGTGTGTGTGCGTGTGTGTGTGTGTTAGTGGCTTCAGTGGGGGTTAGACTACTGGGGGCATAACTACGGTGGCTAAACTACAGGGGGTCTAAACTACTGGGGACATAACTACTGGAGGCTAAACTACAGGGGAGCAAAACTATAGGGGGCTAAACTACATGGGGGCTAAATTACTGGGGGCATAACTACAGGGGCTATAACTACAGAGGTGCTAAACTACAGGGCGGCATAACTACAGGGGCTATAACTATAGGTACTAAACTACAGGGGGCATAACTACTGGGGACATTACCACTGGGGGCTAAATTACAGGGGGGCTAAACTACTGGGGGCATACATACAGGGGGAATTACCACTGGGAGCATAACTACTGGGGGCTAAACTACAGGGGGCATAACTACAGGGGGCTAAACAACTGGTGGCATAACTACTGGGGGCATTACAACAGGCGGCACTACTACAGAGGCATTACTGCTGAGGGCAATACTACACAGGGGCATTACCACTAAGGGCATTACTACTGGGGGCACTACTAATGAGGGCATTGTATAAGGGGCACCACTACTATGGGCTCCACATAAGGGGCACTACCACTGTGGGTACTACCACTACAGTGGACATTGCATAAGGGGCACTACTACTGTGGGCATTCTATAAGGGACGCTACTGAGAAAAATATTTCCAGGATCCAACCCTTTCTGACCCAGGATGCTACTAAGACTCTTATCCACCCTCTGGTCATCTCAAGACTGGACTACTGTAATCTCCTCCTGACTGGCATTCGTGACAAATACCTCTATCCACTCCAATCTATACTCAATGCTGCTGCCAGGCTAATTTTCCTCACCAAATGCACTACGTCCACCTCTCCTCTCTTACAAGACCTTCAATGCTCCCCTTCCCTTTCAGAATCCATTTCACGCTTTTGACACTCACTTACAAAGCCCTCACCCACTCCTCTCCCATTTACATCTCTGACCTTATCTCTCTTTACACTCCCACCCATCCTTTTCGCTCTGCTAATGCACGCCGACTCTCCTGCCTACTGATTACTTCCTCCCACTCCTACCTCCAAGATTTTTCACGTGCTGCTCCATTTCTCTGGAATTCCCTACCTCTCCCCCTCAGACTCTCCACCTCTCTACAAAACTTCAAACGGGCTCTCAAGACCCCCTTCTTCACCAAACCCAGACAAATCTCATCCTACCCCTCTATTCCACGCTCTCTATGTACCCAGTCTGTATCACCCCTGTCTGTCTACCCCTCCCCTTCAGAATGTAAGCTTATCCCTCATGTGCTTATCCTTTTTCTTACTTTAATAATCAACAACTGCACCAAATCCAGCAGTTTTCTGCCACCTGGTACTTATTTCAGTGTCATCTGCTGATGTTATACACACTGATCAAAAAAATAAAGGGAACACTTAAACAACACAATGTAACTCCAAGTCAATCATACTTCTGTGAAATCAAACTGTCCACTTAGGAAGCAACACTGATTGACAATCAATTTCACATGCTGTTGTGCAAATGGAATAGACAACAGGTGGAAATTATAGGCAATTAGCAAGACACCCCCAATAAAGGAGTTGTTCTGCAGGTGGTGACCACAGACCACTTCTCAGCTCCTATGCTTTCTGGCTGATGTTTTGGTCACTTTTGAAAGCTGGCGGTGCTTTCACTCTAGTGGTAGCATGAGACGGAGTCTACAACCCACACAGTGTCTCAGGTAGTGCAGCTCATCCAGGATGGCACATCAATGCGAGCTGTGGCAAGAAGGTTTGCTGTGTCTGTCAGCGTAGTGTCCAGAGCATGGAGGCGCTACCAGGAGACAGGCCAGCACATCAGGAGACGTGGAGGAGGCAGTAGGAGGGCAACAACCCAGCAGCAGGACCGATACCTCCGCCTTTGTGCAAGGAGGAACAGGAGGAGCACTGCCAGAGCCCTGCAAAATGACCTCCAGCAAGCCACAAATGTGCATGTGTCTACTCAAACGATCAGAAACAGACTCCATGAGGGTGGTATGAGGGCCCACAGGTGGGGGTTGTGCTTACAGCCCAACACTGTGCAGGACGTTTGGCATTTGCCAGAGAACACCAAGATTGGAAAATTTGCCACTGGCGCCCTGTGCTCTTCACAGATGAAAGCAGGTTCTCACTGAGCACATGTGACAGACGTGACAGAGTTTGGAGACGCCAAGGAGAATGTTCTGCTGCCTGCAACATCCTCCAGCATGACCGGTTTGGCAGTGGGTCAGTAATGGTGTGGGGTGGCATTTCTTTGGGGGCCGCACAGCCCTCCATGTGCTCGCCAGAGGTAGCCTGACTGCCATTAGGTACCGAGATGAGATCCTCAGACCCCTTGTGAGACCATATGCTGGTGCGGTTGGCCCTGGGTTCCTCCTAATGCAAGACAATGCTAGACCTCATGTGGCTGGAGTGTGTCAGCAGTTCCTGCAACACGAAGGCATTGATGCTATGGACTGGCCTGTCCGTTCCCCAGACCTGAATCCAATTGAGCACATCTGGGAAATCATGTCTCGCTCCATCCACCACAGACTGTCCAGGAGTTGGCGGATGCTTTAGTCCAGGTCTGGGAGGAGATCCCTCAGGAGACCATCCGCCACCTCATCAGAAGCATGCCCAGGCGTTGTAGGGAGGTCATACAGGCACGTGGAGGCCACACACACTACTGAGCCTCATTTTGACTTGTTTTAAGGACATTACATCAAAGTTGGATCAGCCTGTAGTGTGTTTTTCCACTTTAATTTTGAGGGTGACTCCAAATCCAGACCTCCAAGGGTTAATAAATTTGATTTCCATTGATAATTTTTGTGTGATTTTGTTGTCAGCACATTCAACTATGTAAAGAACAAAGTATTTAATAAGAATAGTTCATTCATTCAGATCTAGGATGTGTTATTTTAGTGTTCCCTTTATTTTTTTGAGCAGTGTATAAATTCCCAATTGCGCCTGTTTTATGGAAAGCTGCTCCAATTGAGAATAAACAGTATACAAAAATAGATAGATTGAAGCGCTGTGAAATGTAAAATTAATTGTTAATACCAGTAATGTTTGCAGCTCTTTTAGGATAAATTGTAGTGAATATCTGGAATTTCCTAATGAAGCAATATATTCTTGGATTCCATTGTTGTGCCTCTCGGGGGTGTTTACAGCAGGTAATTGCTAACTAGCTGTCCCTAAAATACCTTAGTTTGCTGTTCACTCCACCACATGCGGCTGGTCTCCGTATTGTTGCTTCCGTGCGAGCACTTCCGGTCGCGGCGGCTTGGCACTTCTGGTTATCGTATCCTGTGGACCAATGCGTTTCGTGCCTCTGCTGCTGCGATCAGATCTGAATTATGGGCCCTACACTCTTTTTTTTTTTTTTAAATTCTTTATTTATACGTGGTCAGGTACATTGAAAAGGCATTCTAGAAATACATGGGACAGGCGGCCAACATAGCCAGCGTCCAAGATAGACCACAAATTTCAGATACATAACAGGGTTAATCAGTGTGGGAAAACAGTCGAGTTCAAACATGGGGATCAGGGGGGGGGGGGAGAGGAACGGGGGGGGACGACCACATTTATATTCATACATAGTATATCTCAAGAACAACAAGATCATAATAGAGGGGAGACAGGAAAGAGACGAAGAGAGAGAGGGTAATAGGAAGAAGAGGTAGTTGAGAAAGATAGGAGTGGGGTTAAAGAAGAATGTCGGAGAGAGAAGGTGGTAGGTGCCCATGGGTCTGCGGGGGGAGCGGGGGCAGACGGAGGGGAATGGCTAGCCACGTTCAGCGGCGAGCCAGGGGGCCCAGACCTGCTCGAAGACGTGGCCCCGGTCGTGGAGGTAATAGGTGATTTTTTCCATTGAGGCGATGTGCCAGATTTTAGTTTTAAGGGATAGTAGGGAAGGTGGTGAGGGGCTCTTCCAGTTGAGGGCGATCAGTGATTTTGCTGCCGCTAGAATGTGTGAGGTCAGCTTTTGGGAGAATTTATTGAGAAGTGGGGGGGGATAACACAGTAGGGAGATCCAGGGGTCTTTCGGCAAAGGAGATTCTAGAAGTGAGTTGAGGAGGGAGTGGACCAAATCCCAGAAGGACATGATAACCGGGCAAGTCCACCATATGTGGAGCATAGTACCTCTAGCTCCGCAGTTCCTCCAGCAGGCCGGGGAGGCGGACGGGAAGAATTTGTTGAGACGGTCGGGAGTGTAGTACCAGCGATAATAAACTTTGTAGGCCGTTTCCTTATAGGCGGTGGCAATAGAGGATTTAGCAATCCCTAGTCTCATGTCCTCCCAGTCTTCGGTTTCGGGTGGAGGCCCGAGGTCCCGTTCCCATGCGAGTTCATGGGGCCGGGATAAAGGTAGGGAGGATTCCAGTAGGAGAGAATAAAGTTGGGAAATTATGCCTTTGGATGAGTGGGAGTTGACACATAGGGATTCAAAGGGAGTAAGGGCACGAAGTAAGGCGGTGGGGGGGAGGGAGGTTAGAAAGTGGCGTATTTGTAGGAATTGGAAGGGATTGAGTGGTTGTGAGGGGATTTTCTGCTGGAGGTCAGGTAGGGACAGCCATTGGCCCCGATCGGCAAAGTCGATTGGGAATTTAAGGCCCAGTGTTATCCACGCCCGGGATCTCGTACTCGAGAGTCCGGAGGGGAACATGGGATTCTGCCAGATGGGGGTCAAGGGTGAGGGTGTAGTAGTGAGACCCCACTTCAGAGAGAGGGTGTCCCAGGTTTTAAGGTTGAATTTGATGGTGGGAAGAAGTTTAGAGGTTGGGGGTCGAGAGGTGGAGGAGAGTCCCCATAAGGGGGTCAGGTCTGGGATGCCAATGAAGGCTGCCTCAATGTCCAACCAGGATAATGACCCTGGAGGAGCGTATGAAGTGACAATGTGGGATAAGTGGGAGGCGAGGTAGTATAGCTTAACGTCGGGAAGGCCTCTGCCTCCCGTGGAAGTTGATCTTTTCAGAGTGTTGGCTGCAATGCGGGGAGGCCTGTGGTTCCAAATAAAGCGTATAAGGGCTCGTTGGATATTGCGGAGAAAGGGGGCCGGGACCGCCACAGGAAGAGTCTGGAAAAGGTAGAGCCATTTGGGGATTATGGTCATTTTAACTGCTATGATCCTGCCCAGCCACGAGATGAAGAGTCTGTTCCAAGAGGTCAGGTCGGCTAGTGTGTTGGTGAGGAGGGGCGGGAAGTTTTCTCGGAACAGGGAGTCATAGTGCGGGGTTAGGTAGATCCCTAAGTATTTAATCCTCGTGGGCTGCCATTTAAATTTAAAGTTGGCGCGAAGGGATTCAGCCTCATGTTGGGGGATATGTAGCATCATGGCCTCAGATTTGGAGTAGTTGATCTTATAGCCTGAAATAAGGCTATAGGCTTGTAGAACTGAGAATAAGTTTGGGAGTGAAATAAGGGGCTGGGTCAGGGAGAGTAGGATGTGATCTGCGAAGAGGGAAATTTTGGGATCTATCGGGCCTACCTGTACTCCGTGTATGTCCGGATGTATTCTAATTTGAGAGGCAAGGGGTTCTATGATGAGGGCAAATATTAAGGGGGAGAGGGGGCAGCCCTGACGTGTGCCATTGGAGATACTAAGTGGGGCGGATGGGGTACCATTGATAAGGACGGTGGCAGAGGGGGTGGAGTATAATGCTAGGATGCTAGTGAGGAAGCCCCCGGACAGGCCATAAGCCTCCAAGGCGGGTTTCAGGAATTCCCAGGAGATCCGGTCAAATGCTTTTTCGGCATCTAAGGAGAGCATGATAGTAGGGGATCTCCTGGAATTCGAGATATGTATAAGGTCAATAGCTCGTCTGGTGTTATCTCTTGCCTGGCGGCCCGGTATAAACCCTACTTGGTCGTAGTGAACAAGGGAAGGGAGGTATGGATTAAGGCGATTGGCCAGAATTTTAGCAAAGATTTTCAGGTCTAAGTTCAGGAGAGATATGGGGCGATAGCTAGCGCAGTTAAGGGGATCTTTGCCTTCTTTGGGGATCACCACAATTCTAGCCTCTAGCATCTCAGGGGGAAAAGGGTCGCCTTGGACAATCCCATTGAACAGAGAGTGTAGGTGGGGGGAGAGAAGGGCAGAGAATTTTTTGTAATAGAGAGCCGTGAACCCGTCCGGACCCGGGGATTTGCCGATTTTTTGCATGAGTATAGTCTGAGTGATTTCATCCACCGTAATCTCTCCGTTAAGAAGGTCCAAGGCGTCCTGGGGAAGTCTGGGTAGATTAGAAGCAGAGAGAAAGTGGGAGATAAGGTCGGATCGAGGTCGGGGGGAGGGGCCCGGTGGAGGGGGCGGGAGGTTGTATAGATCGGTGTAGTAAGATTGGAAAGCGGCTCTAATGGCAATGGGATCCTGAACAAGTTGATTGAGAGAGTTTCTGATAGTGACAATGTTGGTTTTGGCTCTCGTGGAGCGGAGTCGAGCCGCCAGGATCTTGTCCGCCTTGTCACCCTTCTCATAAAAGGACTGGCGAAGCCACTTAAGACGCTTGGCCACTCGTGTAGTAAGGAGGAGATCAAGTTCCGCCTTAATGGTGCGAAGTTCGGACAAGACCGTTGGGTCGGAGGACGCCTTGTGTTGGGTCTCAAGTGCGTGGAGTTTAATGGAGAGCCTGTTGTATTGGGAAAGGGATTGCTTTTTGGCTTTTGAGGCTAGACTGATGAGGTGTCCACGAAGAACAGCCTTATGCGCCAGCCAGAGGGTGGATCTGGAAATATCGGGGGAGTCATTTAAGGTGAAATAGTCAGAGATTTTGTCATGAAGATGGGACCTAATCTCAGGGTTATGTAGGAGGGAGTCGTTTAGGCGCCATGTCATAGGGCGAGGACGGGAAACCAAACCTGCCAGGTCGCAGGAGATGGGAGCGTGGTCGGACCATACTAATGGGTGAATATGGGCATCGCGGAGATTCAGAGCAAGATCATGACTGAGCAGGACCATATCAATGCGGGAGTAGGAGTTATGAGGGGCAGAGTAGAAGGTATAATCGCGGGCAGAGGGATCTTTTATCCTCCAGGAGTCGTAGAGGAGTTGAGAACGCATAAGTCGGAGGAGGGATCTAGAGCGGAGGGAGTCCGATGGGGAAGGAGTAGGGGGAGAGGAAGAGCGATCTAGCTGTGGGTTGAGGACGGAGTTGAAGTCCCCTGCAAGTATAAGGTCGCCCTGGCGGACTCGGGTGAGGAGATTATCTAGCCTCGTAAAGAACCGTTCCTGTCGCTGGTTAGGGGCGTAAACGTTAACCAGGGTGCATAGATTATTATTAAGTCTCCCTACCAGGACAAGGAACCGGCCGTCTTTGTCAGTATGAGAGTCTAGGAGTTCAAAAGAGAGGTGGCGGGCTATTAAAATCGCTACTCCACGTTTTTTGGCCAGGTGATCGCAGGCGTGAAAGGAGACAGGGAATGGTTTACATTGGAGGGTGGGGTGAGAGTCGTGTACGAAGTGAGTTTCCTGTAGGAAGATCAGGTCGCCTCCATGGTGTTTAAGGGAAGCAAAGAGCTTACCCCTCTTTTGAGGGCTATTCAGGCCCTTCACGTTATGAGAGAGTACCCGGAGACCCATGGGCAGGCAACAGCGAGGTCGGCGGATTTGAAAGGGCAGAGGTGGTTAAAAATGGAGAGGGGGGAGACAGATCGGAGATATATGATGTGAGAGAGAGTGTGGTCAGAGGAGGGGGGGGGGGGGGGAAGACCGGAGGGGGTGGGAGGGTGGGTGGTCGTCTGGCGGAGGAGGCCAGGACCGGTAGAGCTGACAAGGGGAAGGAATACTAGGTGTCGGGGGAGCACCTAGGTCAGCAGTAGGGCCTGGGGCCCTGTGGGGGCGCGGCATGGGGTCCAGATCGCGGATCACGAGCCGCTCGGGAAAGGACAGGAGGAAAGCCTCCCCTGGGGGTACCTGAGGGAGAGAGCTGGAGAGAAGACAGGAGGAGAAGACAGCGGGAGCGCCAGCCCCAAAGGGCGAGGAATAGGAAGGGGGGGGGGGATGGAAGAGAGTAAGTCAAGTGTCAGCATGGAAACATATCAGAAGGGAGAGCTTCGAGTTTTTAGGCAGTTAGGCATTTAAGCTTTTAAACACAGTAACAATTCAACCAGGGATAACAACAAAACATTTGTGAGGCAACTAGGGGATCAAGAGGCAAGGTTACGGGGAACCTAAAGTAAAGTAGCGCCTCTGATGGGGGGATACGACCAGGAGTGATCGTCCCAATTCAATGTGGGGAGCGGTAGCTCAGAGAGGTAAAAGTTCTCAGGGAACTGGAGGTGGGGCCTGGGAGGCCGCAGAGGATGGGACCGTGAACCACTCGGAGCGAGGAGATTGAAGTGAGACCTGCTGTGTCCGTGGTGGGAGGCGTGGAGAATGGACATCTTGGTCAGGAGCGGAGATGCCCAGACTGGAGAGGAGCGTTTGGGCCTCAGGTTGGTCTCTGGCTGTGATGAGCTTCCCTTGGTGCCACACTAGGATCCGGAAAGGGAAACCCCAGCGGTACTTCACGCTGTGGCGGGAGAGCAGGGAGGTGATGGGTTTAAAGTCCCTGCGTTTAGCTAGGGTTAGGGGGGATAAATCCTGAAAAATTTGGAGCGGAGTATTTTGGAAAGTCACAGAGCCCAGTCGTCGGGCCTCCCTCATGATGGCCTCCTTTGCTGTAAAGTAGTGCATTCGGAGGATGACATCTCTGGGCTGGGAGGAGTCCTGGGAGCGAGGCCGTAAGGCCCGATGGGCTCGGTCCAGTAGGAGATGCTCCTCGGGGGTGTCAGGCGACAGGTGTGCGAAGAGACGTTTGAGGTAAAGGTCAAGATGGGTCGCCTCGATCTCTTCTGGGATGCCCCGGATCCTCATATTATTTCTCCTTGCTCTATTGTCTTGGTCCTCGTTCTCCTCCCGGAGGTGGGCAACGTCCTGACGGAGTTGATGAAGCTCGGTCTCTGCTGCTTGCTGGAATGTTACCACTTCTTCCACTCTCCTTTCAAGTTGGTCGGTTCTGGAGCCGATATCGGCTATATCGGATTTCAAGGAGTGTAGAGCTTGGACTGAGGACTTAATGTCCCGCATCTCCTTAAGGAGGGAGAGGAAGTCTTTGCGGGTGAGGGGGGTGAGATCGTCATCTTCGGCCTCCGATTCGGAGGGACCTTGGGATGGGCCGGGATTGTCAGGCCTGTTTGTGGCTGGAGTGTTTTTTTTGGTTAGAAATGGTGTGAGGTCGGATCCCTGGGATTTTTTATTACCTCTGGTCATCTTGGGAGCGCAGGGGGGTAGGTGGAGGACAGGGTGGGAAATGGAGGCGGCGCTCCCGCAGTGAGGCTCAGGACCAGGGAAGGTGAATCTGGGGGTTTAGGGAGGCATCATGGTGTGGAGCTCAGCCGAGCCCGGCAGATGGAGCCCGCCCAGGGAGGCTCAAGCGAGCAGAGGGAGGGCACCCAGCCCCGGATTGGAGGCTGATAATCTGAAGCCGCAGGAGGAGGGGCCTCGGAGACGATCTCCACCGCTCGGGGACCACGGGGGCGGGTCCTGGGCACGGACCAGCCAGTGACCGGGGTAGTCCCGCGGTTGGGTCCCGGCGGGGGGAGAGGACCGGTATGGAAACGGCCCACGGTGAGCTCCAATGTAGGCCCCAGTGGGCTTTAGGTGGTTGGAGGGGAACTGCGGTCCCAGAGACCCACAAAATGGCCGCCGCTGGAGTAGGCTGCAGGGAGCTGGAAGCTTGGGGGGATCCGGGCCGGCACTCCCCAAGAGGCAGTGTAGGCAAAGGGAGTGGAGCAGGTTCCCTCAGGCCCAGGAGGGGGACAGAGTCAGTCCCAGATTGAGGTCACAGGAGGGGGGGGGACGGAGCTGCAGCCAGCCCCTCCAGCGTGTGAGCGGTGGCCGTCCGCGGGTGGTGTGCGCTGGGGCCCAGAAGGAGGGAGCACCGCAGGGAGGTAAGAGCAGGGGAAGCGGCTTACCACTTCGCCGGGGGGATCCCCGAGCTGCACGTCCTCCGTCCTCCCGTCCGGGTCCCGAGATCCAAGATGGCCGCCGCCGCGGGGATTCCGGGCCTCTCGCAGCAGTCGGGTTCTTCTCCCTCTTGCAGCACCGCCGACCCCAGATGTCAGGTAAGGGGAGGGGGGGTCCGGCTGCACAGATCCGAGCTGGGAGTCTCGAGCGGGCACTGCGGGGTCCCCAGAGGCGGACGGCCTCCGTGACGAGTGGCGCCGGACTGAACTCGAGGCCCCGGCTTCAGGTGGGTGGACAGGCCGCAGTCCGCAGAAGCCAGTATACCGGCTTCCCGACTCCGCGGCACGGGTCCACCAGCGTGAGGGGGTCTTAGTGGTGCAGTTGAAGGTGTAATGGAGCAGTCTGGGGGTGAGGGGAGGGAAACAAGGGGATATTTTCCACAGGGAATTGAGAGCTCCCTGTATGTGCAGCCACCCTGGTCAGACTCCAGGCCACGCCCCCCGGGCCCTACACTCTTAAAGATTTCACTGAAAGAGCAGAACGATCTCGTTCATCGTTGGTGCCGGCTCATTCATACCTGCAGGCCAGTATGGATCTCGTCCATGTTAGCATACAGGGCTATGGAGCCAGGTGACGGGGCAGTTGTCTTCTGACCCTTCAGCTAAACCTTTAGGGTCCTATAATATCCTGTCTAGGAAGATTCAACAGGTTGGGAAGAGGATGCACCTGCCAGCGTTGGTATACTGGATTTAAGGCCTAATTCAGCATGGATTGCAAAAGCAAAATCTTTCTCTAATGGGCAAAACCATGGCCAATATTTACTAAAAAATCGTGTTTGTCCGATTTGTGTTTTTTTTTCTAAGTCCCAACACGGGAAATCACTAAGCACCAATCTCGGCAGTGTTTGGACTATTCGTAATGGTTTGAATGACAAAGTTCAGAAATACGAATGAATAGAATGAATAGTCAAACGCGGCTGTTATTTCATACAACACGGGTATTCACTATTCATTCGTATTTGGGTGTTAGTCTCTGAGTGCTCAATTGCGGTTGTAATTTTTTGCGATTCGTTAAAAAAAGCTGCAGAAAAATAGACCTGCTTTTTCCAGGCGTGTTTACATGTGTTGCAACTAACAAATCACTCACACCTGAATTAGGATGCCTATAAAAGGATCTTAGGCCCATTTCAATCCACCTACTCTCAGAAATGGCAGCAGGACTGTGGGCCAGTGATATTTTGTGTGCTGTGGGATTCCTCAGACTCAGACATCAGCCTGTAAGTAACCAGGGCCAACAAACTGAACATGGTCAGCAGGTTGTACAGGTTCCGCGGAGGCTGCGCAGGCCTCGTTTTTTTAGGGGGCGTTTAAACTTGAACGCATTGTCCGATGATAGGGTCATACAGATGTTCCGTCTAAATCGTAACAACATTTTCTGTCTGTATGACCTTGTCAAACTGGGCCTAGACCCTGAGACATCACGCTCTCGCTCTGTCTCAGACCTGCACAAACTTTTGGCTGTGTTGCACTTTATGGCTACTGGCAGCTTTCAGGCTGTGTCTGGGGATGTCATAGGAATCTCACAGCCCTCATTTTCGAGAATATTAACACAGGTGATGTATACCTAACTACCTCCTCTGTTTTTGTTTGGTTTTAATTACTGTCGGTGGCCAGTTCTGTCCAAAAATCTCATGTTTTATTTTCTTTTAAATATACACACAGGTGTTGGCTGTTTTGCAGCCCCACATCGATGCCTCAATCTGCTTCCCTACCCAGGAGTCTCAGTGGCATACCGTCAGGGTAGATTTCTATGAGCTGGCTGGCATGCCCAATGTGCTTGGAGCCATAGATTGCACACACATTCAGCTGAGACCACCTAGGGGCAGGCAGCACATCTATACCAATCAACATCTAGAGCACTCCACAAATGTGCAGGTGGTTTGTGATGCAAATCTCAAAATAATGAGTGTTGTTGCAGGTTACCCTGGGGGCTGCCATGACTCCTTCATCCTCAGTCAGTCATCCCTCTTTGATAAGTTTGAGGACGGACAAATGCCAGATGGGTGGCTACTGGGTATGTAATTTGATATGTGTAGGCATGTGTATACTTTGTCCAAATACAGGGCCAGATGTATTAACCTGGAGAAGGCATAAGGAAGTTATAAACCAGTGATATGTGCAAGGTGATAAAGGCACCAGGCAATCAGCTCCAATATGTCAATTATCAGTTAGGATCTGTTTGCCTGCTGCCTTTATTACCTTGCACATATCACTGGTTTATCACTTCCTTATGCCTTCTCCAGGTTAATACATCTGCCCCACAGTGTGTTACTTATGTGTTGCTGTATCTTAACATGAATCACGTTACTATATATTTTTTTTAGGTGATGGATGATATGGCTGTTTCTCTTGGCTTCTAACTCCATTGTCCCGACCTGATACCCCTGCTGAACACAATTACAATCATGCACATAAGTCCACGTGGAATGTGATAGAAAGATGTTTTGGTGTGCTGAAATCTAGGTTTCGGTGTCTGGATAAGTCTGGTGGCCTTTTGTTGTATAGTCCCTTGAAGGTGACTCAAATTGTGTTCTGCTGCTGCTTTCTTCATAACATGTGTTTGCAACAACATCTGCCACATGTTGAGGAGGAGGAGGAAGATTGAAGCCAGCAAGCAGAGGAATTAGAGACATCTGGTGATACTTGGAGTACAGATGTAGGGAGGCAGGTTAGGCAAGAACTCATAAATATTTTTTTTATGGTAAGTTTTGTTTGCTTCTTTCATTCGTTATGCAAGCATTAATATATGTTGTCCCATTTTTCTTTTAAAAACCAACACTCAGAATATGTCTGTCTCCTTGAGACATACAAACATACCCTCGCTTTATGCAAAACAAATGTAGCATGTGTATTGTATTTATTTTACAACTCAAAACAGATTATGAGTGGCATGCATGAAGTCTGGATAAGTGTTATTAAACTTGCACTGATAACTTATTACAAGCACCCATAATCCACAAAGTATTTGTTTTAGTATTTTACTTTAAGATTGTGTGTAACGTCCTAATGCACAGGGTCTCAAACTCGTCCCTCAGGACCCCAAACAGTGCATGTTTTGCAGGTAACCCAGTAGGAGCACAGGTGTATGAATTACTCACAGACACATTTTAAAAGTTGAACAGGTGGAGATAATTATGTCACTTGTGATTCTGTGTGGAGACCTGCAAAACATGCACTGTGTGGGGTCCTGAGGACCGAGTTAGAGAACCTGTGTCCTAATGAAACACTCCTCCACATATAATATGTTAGCCTTGAGGAATACATGTGACCCTATGTGTGATGCTCCATCGTATTTAAGGGACACAAACTTAGTATCATCAAAAAAAAATTAATTCGTAATGTTTGCTGCAGTAAACTTGCTGATTTGTAAGTCAATACACAGTTTCCCACATATATTCATTATTATGCACTGTGCTTATTAAATACAAATACCATTTATTTGTTTCTGCATCATGTGTACTAAACTGATTACTCATTTTTAACACACACAAACATGGCACAACAATAATGACATTCATTTTGGCACTGATTTATCTAAATGCTATTACAACATATTACGACCTTTTTAGCCAACTCAATTGTGTTATTCTTGTAATGTTGTATACAGAAGAAAGGTAAAAGAGTTAACAAACACATTGTAATTTGTATTGGTCATGGATGAATCTGCATGGCTGCCAATTAATCTGCCTGCAGAATATGAGAATGATTGGAATCTAGAAAGAGTCATGATTAGAAAAAAATCAAGTGGTCTTGTTACTGCATGCTAAATACATTCTGCATGGCTGCTAATTAGTCTGCCTGCAGGATATGAGAATGATTGGAATCTAGAAAGAGTAATGATTAGAAAAAAATCAAGTGGTCTTGTTACTGCATGCTAACATCAATGTGCAGATCCAATAACTTTCTCCTCCTCACAAAAAAATTTAAGATGTGAAAGAATAAATGTGTTGGCCAAAATCTTGTTGTTGTTTGTAACACTTATAATTAATGATGTTCAACAAATTGTCAAGGTGGTGTTATATATATTGTGAAAAACCTACACTTCCTAACTGTGTTTATTTTCTTCTCTATACAGAGATCGATGTATCTAATTTTTATTTATTTGGTGTTGGCTGCTTGGACTGGCCTTTGCCTTTACCACTGTCGTGTTGGCGTGCTCTGGTGGAGCGCCTTGGTGGTGAGGACACTGGCGTGATATTTGGAGTAGTCGTACCTGAACTGCTGCTTATTTGCTGTTGGTGCATGGATCTGTGTGTTTTATTGAGGTTAGTGAGGGTGGCATTGAGTTCACGTGTAGCAGCATTTTGATTGTCTACAATTCGGAATAAAGAATCATTTATCTTTTGATTGTTTTGAAAAAATGTTTATATAGCTTTGCTGTTGTCTGTGCTGTTCTTCCATTAGTCTGTGCTGTTCTTCCATTATGCGCTGTAAGTTGCCCATGACCTGTGTAATGTCTGCACGCATGAGTTCCATGGTATTGCCAATTCTCGTGGTTTGTTCATTGTGTCTACTCATATTTCTGGTTATTCTTCTGAGGTGACATGGTAGGCTTGCAAACATTTGTGTCTGCCTACACAGGCAATCTTCATTAGTGGCCTGCTGTCTAGCCCAAATGCTCCAAAACACGTGATCAGGGCCTTGTGTTACTGGTGTGGTTGGGCTGTGTTGTAGTGGTGGTGTGCTTTGCTGTGGTGGTGTACTCACAGGTGCTGGGGGCCTGATTCCTTGGCTTAATGGCTGCATTTCTAACATGATTGTCTCATCCATGTCACTGTGTTGCTGTTGTTGCGGAGGGATGCTGTTACCAGGACAATTATCCGTTAGCTATCCATATGTTTGAAAAATTAAAACAAATCACTACACATGGAACACATGTCATTGACTGTTTCTTTCAGATATCCTGCCTAGCAACATCATCACTCATAACTTCAATACATACATATGCCTGTTTGTGGCAAATGTGTCTGGTTACTTCATTGTGAAAGCAAACACATTAGTTTTATTGTATATCAGACATACTCCACCATAAAAACACATTGTAATCCATAATGTGTTACCTTATAGCTTTTCCAAAAAAAACATAGTAATGTTTTTATATGTATTTGGCAATGTTAGGTCAAACACATGTGATAATTTGTTTAACAACCTTACTATTTGCCAAGCTTACACATGAGTTTCTGTTGCAGCATCTTCCACACAATGTGCTACTGTATGGCTGAAGTGGACATACATATCTTTACAGGATGTGGACAAGGCCATTTTGCTAGGATTCCATTTCATGTTTTACTGACTTTGGTAAGTATATCAGATTTTGATGTATTTTGACTTAATGCGTTTAAGTAAAAGTTTTATTACGAACTCAAATTTATTCAATTTATTTCAGTTTGATACTCACAATCAAGATGAGGGGAGTGTGGTTCACGTCTTGGAGGTGTGTCCAAAATTTGGAGTGGGGGGACCGAACATACTGTCGATAATCTTCGTGGCGGGGTAGCCTGCTGTGGTTGGCCCTGGACATCAGACCTTGCTTTCTTTGCTGCCACATGTTTTTTTTGGTGTTGTGTTACAGAAGTCCGACTTCTGCTGCTCCAGACTTCTTTTGATGGACCTAGTATTGAAAGTTAAATTTTGTTATGGCCATTCCTTTACAAACATACCCTATACTACAATGGACACTTTACCTGCTTCCCCAGCGTCATCATCATCAGATGTCATGGGAGTTACTGTAGGACGACCAGTACTGCTTTTTTCCAACACTGTAAAACCAAAATAAAATCTCATGTATTCATGCTATTGTTGATAGATCCACCCATTATGCTTATAAACATTAATTCTTTAAAAAATGCTTGTTTTATTATAAAAAAAAACATAAGGACCGTAAACCAAAAAACCACTACATAAAACAATAAACATTGTCCAATAGCCATATGCAGTATGGAAAGTGCAACACAGGAAAGCATGTACAGGACACAGACATAGGACACAAGTAAAACTACATACACTAACAACCAAAAACACACACATCTTCATTTTGTAATGAAAGGAAAAAAATTACAGATGCAATATAGAAATTGCTCTGTGATGTGGCACTCCAAACACACATTACCACTATATGAGCCAAAAAAAAAAAAAAACTGCAGTGTTGTGTCAGGGTACAAATACAGACTCAAACTCAACAAACAAATAGTGGGTTTTTAAAACAAATTATTACATTCAGTAATAATGACAGTACACATGTAAGTGGTTTCCAAACCACTTCCCACTACTCCAGCCTCTAACATGACAACCACTGTTTTTGAAACATTGCACATGGATAACCTACATATAAAACGTAGTCCAAATTAAAAACTAAAAAATGTGCTAAAGGAAAAACATTATTGCTGGACAATTCAATTACACACCAAGTCCAAACTACACATGGAAAATATACAGAAAAAAACACATGACATACAATAAAGTAAGATGTTACATTGGCTTTTGTAGAAAACATTACCAAAAAAAATGTATTTGCTGACAAACACTTGAAGATGGGAGTAATATGCAATGTCACATGACACACATTTAAAAAAAAAAAAATCAAGGTCATAGAATGTTAATGCAAATACACATGGGTTGCAGAGACTACTTCAGGAGGTATTACACTCCGCATGGGCTCCTCATAGTCCAGATATCTTGCAATATAGGGCTTCCCACCACCGGTTTTTCGAGCCGACTTCGCCTCCTTGGCCATTTTGGACTTGACACGTCGCTTTATGTCATAGTACCGTTTGCGGCACGTGTCCTCCGTCCGCTTGACCACCCCCTCACTATTGACAGCAGCAACAACTTTCGCCCACAACACTGTCTTCCTCCGTGTTGGCACCTTGGCGGACTCAGGCCCAAATAGCTGCCGCTGATACTTCATCAGCTCCCGCCCCAATGCCACATTTTCAGCATAACTAAACTTGACATTCGTCCAGTCTTAGTTGTGGTGCGTAGCTGCGGAGCACTCTGACTGTCACTATCACTGTCACTTGAGGCTGCTGCAGCAACCTCACCCACCTCCTCCACCTCACTAACCTCACTCACACTCACCTCCTCCACCTGACCGACCTCCTCCCCCTCACTCACACCCTCCACCTCACCCACCTCTGAGTCACACATAATTGTGTGTCTAAACACTTAACACAGAAAAATAAAAAGACAAACAACACACTCCTCCACTACCACTGCACAAATCACACACACACACACGCACACACACACACACACAAACACTGACAAGGGACTATAAATAAAAAATACTTGGACCAAAAATGAGACAAAACCACAAAAAACAAGACTACAAGAATGACAAGACTACTTTCAAACACAATACTACACTCAGAAAAAACTCCTCACCAAACCAACTCCTCACCAACCTCCACAGCACAACCTCCCTCCTCACCACTAACTAAACCCACGAGGTGCGGACGGTTTGGGGCGTATTTATATGGTTGCGCACAGACACTCCTACCATCTGAAACACAACCAATCACGAACGGGGATGAAAAACGAAACTAAAAGTGAAAATGCAGCCGCGGGGAAAAAAAACCCTGCCGCGTTTAACTTAGAAAAAACCCAGCAAAAACAACAAAAACACGTACGCAAACGACAATGACGGCCGTAAATGTGCCAAAAAAAAAAACTGGCATCGACATCGGAAAACACGAAAACAATAAACTCGAATGCTTAGTAACTATGGCCCTCATTCCGAGTTGTTCGCTCGCAAGCTGCTTTTAGCAGCATTGCACACGCTAAGCCGCCACCTACTGGGAGTGAATCTTAGCTTAGCAAAATTGCGAACGAAAGATTCTCAAAATTGCGAATAGAAAATTCTTTGCAGTTTCTGAGTAGCTCGGGACTTACTCTGCCACTGCGATCAGTTCAGTCAGTTTCGTTCCTGGTTTGACGTCACAAACACACCAAGCGTTCGCCCAGACACTCCTCCATTTCTCCAGCCACTCACACGTTTTTCCCAGAAACGGTAGCGTTTTTTCACACACTCCCATAAAACGGCCAGTTTCCGCCCAGAAACACCCACTTCCTGTCAATCACATTACGATCACCAGAACGAAGAAAAAACCTTGTAATGCCGTGAGTAAAATACCAAACTTCATAGCAAATTTACTTGGCGCAGTCGCAGTTCGAACATTGCGCATGCGCAATTAGCGGAAAATCGCTGCGATGCGAAGAAAATTACCAAGCGAACAACTCGGAATGACCACCATAGTTTCAAAAAGTTGCATGAAAATGCACCCGATACAGGGGGTAATTCCAAGTTGATCGCAGCAGGAAATTTTTTAGCACTTGGGCAAAACCATGTGCATTGCAGGGGGGGCAGATATAACATTTGCAGAGAGAGTTAGATTTGGGTGGGTTATTTTGTTTCTGTGCAGGGTAGATACTGGCTGCTTTATTTTTACACTGCAATTTAGATTGCAGATTGAACTCACCACACCCAAATCTATCTCTCTCTGCACATGTTATATCTGCCTCCCCTGCAGTGCACATGGTTTTGCCCAACTGCTACCAAAATTCCTGCTGCGATCAACTCAGAATTACCCCCACAAGACGAGTTTAAACACTACACAAACCGACACAAACACGAATATTAGTAAATTTTGGCCCATGTGTACTGCAGGTGGGGCAGCTGTAACATTTGCAGAGAGAGTTAGATTTGGGTGGGTTATTGTTTCTGTGCATGGTAAAGACGTGTTGGGTATGCGTGACCAGCGGTCGGGATCCTGGCGGTAAGCATACCGACACCGGGATCCTGACTGCCAGCATGCCGACAGGGAGGTGAGTGCAAAGAAGTCCCTTGCGGGCTCTCCACGCTGTGGGCTCTATTCCCACTCCATGGATGTTGTAGACACCCACGAGTGGGAAAAGCACTCATCCCCCTGTCAACATTCTGGTGGTCGGCATCCTGGCGTTGGAATGCTGACCGCCGGTCTCGTAACTACATCCCGCTAATACTGGCTGCTCTATTTTTACACTGCAATTTAGATTTCAGTTTGAACATACCCCACCCAAATCTAACTCTCTCTGCACATGTTATATTTGCCCCACCTGCAGTGCACATGGGCCCTCATTTCGAGTTGTTCGCTCGCTAGCTGCTTTTAGCAGCAGTGCACACGCTAGGCCGCCGCCCTCTTGGAGTGTATCTTAGCTTAGCAGAATAACAAACGAAAGATTAGCAGAACTGCTACTAAATAATTCTTTGCCGTTTCTGAGTAGCTCCAGACCTACTCCTAGATTGCGATCAGCTCAGTCCGTTTAGTTCCTGGTTTGACGTCACAAACACGCCCTGAGTTCGGCCAGCCACTCCCCCGTTTCTCCAGACACTCCCACGTTTTTCCCTGACACGCCTGCGTTTTTTAGCACACTCCCGGAAAACGCTCAGTTACCACCCAGAAACGCCCCTTTCCTGTCAATCATTCACCGATCAGCAGTGCGACTGGAAAGCGTCGCACGAACAACAGCAAATCTACTAAGCTTTGTGTTAAATAACTTAGCGCATGTGCTCTGCATACCATGCGCATGCACATTTAGCAACAAATCGCAGCATTGCGAAAATCAGTAACGAGCAAACAACTCGGAATGACCACCATGGTTTTGCTCAATAGAGATTGATTTTACTTTTGCGATCCATGCTGAATTAGGCCCTTAATTTGTGCAGTTTTCCAGACCCTGAATAGTCAGGAAGCAGAGATTGCCAAGAATAATGCCTCTTTCTTATCAAGGGTAAAAACAAACAGGTGTCAACCTTTCCAGTATTCCAGTCTTTTTGCATTTTTCTTATGTCTTGAAAGAAGCTTGTCTTAAATCTGAGTTTTCCTGTTCCCAGGTGCTTCAGATTCCCTTTGCTGAGGATGCCACTACAGTTTGGGAGGTCCCGCTTCATGTAGATACTCCTACTGCCAGGCTATTGGTCACCTCCTGCTACATTAATAGTACCTTGTCCTTGGCACAGTGAGCGAAGGGACAAAGATATAGGTATAGAGTTTAATATGTACAGAAGGTGGGGGGCAGCTATATAGAGTTAAATGTATAGACTACTATGTGGGCATCACGTGTAAGGGGCACTACTTCTGTGGGTATAAAATGTAAGTGGCACTACTGTAAGAATCACATATAAGGGGCACTACTATGGTGGGCATCATGTGTAAGGGGCACTACTACTTTGAGCATAATGTGTAAGGAGCACTACTACTGTGGGCATCACGTGTAAGGGGCACTACTACTATAGGCATCACTAGTTAGGGTGCTACCAGAGCCGGCGCAAGCCGCTCAGCAAAGGGATGCAGTGCAGGGAGGCGCCAAACTGAAGAGGCGCTCAGCCTCTCCCTGCTCTACATCCCTGCTGCTGCCAGCTGCCGCTGCGCCTGTCACAGTGGATGACAGGTAGCGGCGCTGGCAGCGTGCAGAGCGGCTCCCTCCCCCTCCTCCTCCCCAGAGTGTGTATTCCTCCCCAGAGTGTGTATGCAGTGTGCGGCCTCAGCCCACACACTGCGCCGCTGACATCCCGATTTGCTTAGAGGGTGGGGGCGTGGCCTAATCGCGAGAGCCATGGCCACGCCCATTTTGGGTGGTTTTTTTAAAGTCCTTGCTGCACAATGCAGGGTGGGTGCAGTGTCCGATCCCTGAGCCCTCCAGCCCTCAGCCAGGATCATTTCGAGGGGGGAGTGTGATCACTGTGACCACACTCCCCCCACTCACGCATGCAGGAACACACAGTGAGTGGATCAGTATTAGCAGCAGCAGCAGCTTCTCTGCCCCACTGCAGCACAGTACACTGCAGCATGTGCTGTGCTGCCAAGATGAGAGCAGCTGCTGCCCAGTAAGGTGGGAGTGTAGCGGACCAGGGCCCCCTCCGGGCCCCTCCATCAGTCCCAGGCCCAAGTAATTAGTACCCGCTCCCTCCCCCTCGTCACTGACAGCATCCTAAAGAGCCATTGGAGTAACGGAGCCTGCAAGAAACTGGCGAAGAAGAGAGAGGAAGAGCAGCGCCCGAGCCGGGACCTCCTGCAGGTAACGGGCCGCATTGTGGAGGGAATGAGGTCTGTACCTGGCATAGGGGCTCATTCAGAGATGAACGCAGATCACTGAATACGCAGCCGGATCTGCGTTCATCTCTGCACATGCTCAGGGCCGCCCAGCACAAAGCAAGGCTGCCCAGCATGTGTAGCGCCACCTGCCGATGCATCCGCAATTACATTGCCGATGCATCTGATGTAAGGTTGACCCCTGGCTGCGCTGTCAGCCGCCTTTTTTTTTTTTTTTCAGACACTGCTATGCGGTGTAATGTGACTGACGCACACTACTGTGCTGTGTAATGTGACTGACGGACACTACTGTGCGGTGTAATGTGACTGACGGACACTACTGTGCTGTGTAATGTGACTGACGGACACTACTGTGCTGTGTAATGTGACTAACGGACACTACTGTGCGGTGTAATGTGACTGACGGACACTACTGTACTGTGTAATGTGACTGACGGACACTACTGTGCTGTGTAATGTGACTGACGGACACTACTGTGCTGTGTAATGTGACTGACGGACAATACTGTGCTGTGTAATGTGACTGACGGACACTACTGTGCTGTGTAATGTGACTGACGGACACTACTGTGCTGTGTAATGTGACTGACGGACAATACTGTGCGGTGTAATGTGACTGACGGACACTACTGTGCTGTGTAATGTAACTGACGGACACTACTGTGCTGTGTAATGTGACTGACGGACACTACTGTGCAGTGTAATGTGACTAAAGGACATACTATGTGGTGTAATGTGACGAGCGAACAATACTGTGCAGTGTAATGTGACTAGCGATCAATACTGTGCAGTGTAATGTGACTAATGAACACTACTATGCGGTGTAATGTGACTAACGGACACTACTATGCAGTGTAATGTGACTAACAGGTACTACTGTGCAGTGTAATGTGTGTAATGGACACTACTATGAGGTGTAATGTGACTAGCGAACACTACTGTGCGGTGTTATGTGAGTAACGGACACTACTGTGCAGTATAATGTGCGTAACGGACACTACTGTGCAGTATAATGTGACTAACCGACACTACTATGCGGTGTAATGTGACTAACGGACACTACTGTGCGGTGTAATGTGACTAACGGGCACTACTGTGCGGTGTATTGTGACTAGCGAACACTACTGTGCGGTGTAATGTGACTAGCGAACACTAATGTGCGGTGTAATGTGACTAATGGAAACTACTATGAGGTGTAATGTGACTAGCGAACACTACTGTGCAGTGTAATGTGACTAAAGGACATACTATGTGGTGTAATGTGACGAGCGAACAATACTGTGCAGTGTAATGTGACTAGCGATCAGTACTGTGCAGTGTAATGTGACTAATGAACACTACTATGCGGTGTAATGTGACTAACGGACACTACTATGCAGTGTAATGTGACTAACAGACACTACTGTGCAGTGTAATGTGTGTAATGGACACTACTATGAGGTGTAATGTGACTAGCGAACACTACTGTGCGGTGTAATGTGACTAATGGAAACTACTATGAGATGTAATGTGACTAGCGAACACTACTGTGCTGTGTAATGTGACTAGCGAACACTACTGTGCGGTGTAATGTGACTAATGGACACTGCTATGAGGTGTAATGTGACTAGCGAACACTACTGTGCGGTGTAATGTGACTAATGGAAACTACTATGAGGTGTAATGTGACTAGCGAACACTACTGTGCTGTGTAATGTGACTAATGGACACTGCTATGAGGTGTAATGTGACTAGCGAACACTACTGTGCGGTGTAATGTGACTAGCAAACACTACTGTCCGGTGTAATGTGAATTGGTACTATTCTGTGGCCCCTATATTTTTGGCGCTTCCCCCTGCTGGGGGAAGTGGCATGTGTAAAAGGGTGCTCTACCTGGCGCAAAGTGTAAAAGGGTGCTCTACCTGGAATAATGTGTGACTGGCTCTACCTGGTGCAATATGTAAAAGGGGGCTGTATCTGGCGTAATGTATATAAGGGGCACTACCTGGCGTAATGTATATAAGTGGTACTACTGTGTGGTGTAATTTTGAATGATGGAGACTACTGTGCGTCATAATTATTTTACGCCCCTATATTTTATGTAATTTTTTTATGACCTTATATTTATGGATCTTGAGGGGGGGGACCAAAATGTCTAGTTATAGCTCTGAGGATGAGATCGGTCACATTTGTATTTATAGAAAGGCGCAAAATTGATAGTTTGCAGGAGGGCGCCAAACGCCCTAGCACCGGCCCTGGGTGCTACTATGGTGGGCATCATGGGTATGGGGCACTGCCACTGTGGGCATCATGTTTAAGGTGCACTACTACTGTGGGCATAACATGCATGGGGCACTGCCACTGTTTGGGTATTATGTGTAAAGGGCACTACTACTGTGTGAGCAGAACGTAAGGAGATCTACTACTGTGTTGGCATAATGTGTAAAGGTCACTACTACTGTGTGGCATAATGTGATGTAATCTGAATAAGGGACACTACTATGCAGTGTAATGTAAGTAAGGGACACTACAGTGAATTGGATGGCCATGCCCCTTCCCCACACCATTTTTCACTGCGCATGCCTACGTTCTTATACTGTATTTTCCATTACATGTCACACCTAAAACAGTTACATGACTGAACTTGGGTCATATACCTTTTCAATTCAAAACAATAAGGAGAGTTATGGTATACTTACCATTGTTAACTATTTCTGCGAAGTACACTGAATTCCACAGGGAAACATCAGGGTGTAGAGCGTAATCTTCATCCAGAGGCACCACCAGGCAAAGCTTTGACTGTCCCAGGATGCATTGGGGCCTCCTCTATAATCCCGCCTCCAGGCACTGAGAGCTCAGTTTCATTAACCAGTCCAATGCAGGAACAGGTAAAAGAGAAGGCAAATGTTAGTCCCATAGAACCACAATCTCACAACAGGAGAGGGTACCAGCGGCTAATGCCATACAACCCAAAGAAGCTAGGTGCGTCAGGGTGGGCGCCCTGTGGAACCCAATGTACTTTGCAGAAAGAGAGTTAACCATGGTAAGTCTACCATAACTCTCCTTTTCTGCAGCAGGGTATATCAGTTTACATCGGGGATGTCCTAAAGCATTTCCTCAAGGGAGGGACGCGCCTTAGCGGTTAAGAGAACCCGGCGTCCAAAGGAAGTATCCTGGGGGGCGGAAGTACCAAAGGCATAGAACCTAATGAAAATGTTCACTGAGGACCACGTAGCCGCCTTGCACAATTGTTCTGCAGACGCGTCATGGCGGGCCGCCCAAGAAGGTCCAACAGACCGAGTAAACTGGTCTTTAACTGCAGCAGGAGCTGGGAGCCTGCCAGTCTGACCAGGTCTGGGTAGAGACAAGGGCCCTATATGCGGAGGTCTGGTCGTTGAGGAAGTAGAAGGGGATGCCCGTTCATAGACCCTGCAGGTCTGAGAACCAATGCCTTCTGGGCCAAGCTGAAGCGACTAGAAGAAACATTCCTCCTTCCTGTTTGAACTTCCGTAGAACCCTGGACAGGAGTGGCACTGGAGGGAACACACAAGGCAGCTGAAAGGTCCATGGATTTTCTAGTGTATCCAAGAACGCTGCTTAAGGATCCCTTGTCCTTGATCCGAAGACCGGAAATTTATGATTGTGTCGAGACGCCATGAGGTCTACGTCCAGTAGACCCCACCTGTCCAATAGGAGTTGAAAGACTTCTGGATGACGACTCCACTCACCGACGTGTATGTCCTGGCAACTGAGGTATCCGCTTCCCAGTTCAGGACACCCGGAATGAACACTACCGATATACTTGGCAGATGGCGTTCTGTTCAACAAAGGATTTTTGACACTTCCTTTATAGTCATGCGGCTTTGAGTGCCGCCTTGATAGTTTATGTATGCCACTGTCGTGGCGTTGTCCGACTGTACCTGAACCGGCCTGTTCTGTCCCAGAAGCAGGGCAAGTGATAACGCATTGAACACCGCCCTCAGCTCTAGGATGTTTATTGGGAGGAGTGATTCTTCCTTGGTCCACCGACCCTGAAAAGAGTGTTGCTCCAACACCGTTGCCCATCCCCCCAGACCGCCATCTGTCGTCAGGAGGACCCAGTCGGAGATCCAGAAGGGACGACCCCTGCTCAGTTGCTGGTCCTGGAGCCACCAGGTCAACGACAAACAAACCTCTGGAGTCAACGAGATCATTTGGGATCTGATCAGATGAGGCAGGCCGTCCCACTTGGCAAGAATTAATCGTTGCAGAGGGCGGGAATAAAATTGAGCGTACTCCACCATGTTGAATGTTGACACCATCAGGCCCAGTACTTGCATCGCTGAGTGCATAGACACTTTGGGGTGACGGATGAAGTGTCCTATTCTGTTCTGGATTCTCAGGAGCTTGTCTGAAGACAGGAACAGTCTCTGTGTGTGTCCAGAAGCGCCCCTACGTGCACCATGCTCTGAGCTCGGACCACAGAGGACTTCTTCCAATTGATCAGCCATCCGTGGGTTTGTAGGCAACTTACGATCAATTGTAGATGACTGATAAGGACTTTGTGGGAAATCACCAGAATCAGCATGTCGTCCAAGTATGGCAGGATTCTGACTCCCTGGTGATGGAGGTGTGCAGTCATCATGGCCATAACCTTGGTGAAGATCCGAGGAGCCGTGGCCAGTCCAAATGGCAGATCCTGGCATTGGTAGTGACTGTCGCCAATAGCAAACCGCAAGAACTGCTGATGCGATATGGCAATAGGACTATGCAGATAAGCATCCTGTATATCCAGGGAAACCATGTAATCTTCGGGTTCCATAGGCAGGCCGATTGAGCGCAACGTTTCCATACGAAACTTGGCTACCCTCCCAAACTTGTTCAGTGATTTGAGGTTGAGTATAGGCCGAAAGGACCCATTGGGTTTCTGCACTAGAAACTGGGTCGAATAATAGCCTCTACCACACTGGAACTGAGGCACCAGCACAACCACTCCTGTACACAGGAGGGAACCTACCACCGTTTGTAGAGCCTGCGTCTTCAACGGATCCGAAGGGAGTACCGTGGTGCAGAACTGGTGAGGGGGACGTATCCTGAAGTAGACAGCGTACATGTGAGAGATAATTTCCAGTACCCAAGTGTCTGAAGTAGTCTTTAACCAGACCTGGGAGAACTGTAGGGGGAGGCCGGCCCCGTCATACAGCAGGCTTGTCTTGTTTAGAAGCAGGCTGACGGGCTGCCCAGGGCTGTTTCATCTTGGGCTTGATGGTCTTGGGAGCACGAGATTGTCTGGGGTAAGTCTGACCCTTGGCTTTCCCTAGAGGTCGAAAGGAACGAAAAGTGGTAGTCTTCGTCTTCTGTGTAGAAGGATTAGTAGGAGGAAGAAAAGCAGTCTTAGCAGCTGCTAATTCAGACACTAATTCCTCTCCAAATAAAATGTCTCCAGTTAAGGGGAGCACCTTCAAGGTCTACTTGGAGTCTAAATCCACTTTCCACAACCTTATCCACAGTTTACGGTGAGCCAAGATAGACGTGGACGACGCTTTGGCTGCTAGTACCCCGCCTCAGAGGATGCCTCCTGAATGTATTTATAAAGGGGGGATTAGTACTAACCCAATGCGCTTATACTTCAGCAGCCTGTCCTCAGTGATTGGAGTATCACCTTTATCCTCCAGATAAAACAAAGCAAATAGGGCACACTGTATTCGGGCGCTGTATATAAATGTCCACAAAAATCGCCTAAGTGTTCTTCTAGGCAAAAACCAAAGATTAACAAGAACAAAAGACGCACTCCATAGTGTAGATGTATTTTCTTATGTTCAAGGGTGTATTCCCTCTTGGACTCTTACCAAATAAAAAGGATGTCAAATGCATGTAACGCCTCAATGATTGAAGGTATTATTCCCGATCTTCCCTTGAGCATTTCCCTTAGATGTTTTCCCAGTATGACATGTAAAGAAAAGAAGGTGCTGCAATAGTGTTACACTGATTAAATCACCCTTTCAAATTCCAATCCTGGGACATATAGGCCCTCATTCCTCGCTATCTGCTTTTAGCAGCATTGCAAACGCTAGGCCGCCGCCCTCTGGGAGCGGTTCTTAGCTTAGCAGAATAGCGAACGAAAGATTAGCAGAACTGCTCGAAAATCTTTTCCTGCAGTTTCTGAGTAGCTCCAGACCTACTCCTAGATTGCGGTCACCTCAGTCCGTTTAGTTCCTGCTTTGACGTCACAAACACGCCCTGCGTTCGGCCAGCCACTCCCCCATTTCCACAGCCACTCCTGCGTTTTAGCCTGACACGCCTGCATTTTTTAGCACACTCCCGGAAAACGGTCAGTTTCTGCCCAGAAATTATTTGCCGCGTGCGCCCTGCGGCCCATACGCAAGCGCAGAACAGCCGGTTTTTAGCCTGATCGCTATGCTGCGAAAAACGGCAGCAAGCGATCAACTCGGAATGACCCACATAGACTCTTACCACAAAAAGTGGTCTACAAAGAATGCAGACTATAATGCAATTATGTTGTATCAAACCACTTGCCACAAGGTATACCAAGGATGGGTTATCCAAATCACAATTTAATAAATAAAAACAGACTTTAAAAACACAAATGGGTTAAGATTGGTCTCTCACCAAAGCTTAATGTCTGCACAACTACAGACAATAAAGCATGTGTACAACTTCACAGGCGTCCACGGGCAGATGGTCAGTACAAGATGAGAGTGTCCAAGGTCAATCCCACGTGCTCCTCGCCGCCAACGCATTTCCAAACCACAAAGGTTTCTTTTTCAAGGCATGAGGAGCTCAATCTGCCAGATGGGCTATTTAAACCCATAACAGTTATCCTACGGTACAGAAGCGTAACTCTGAGAGGCAGTGGAGTTGGCTGCTGCCGGGCTCCTGACCTCAAGGGGGCACTTCTCCTCCATTGTCTCCAGCTGCCTGGCCCTGAAGCTCGTTAGCTGCGAGGAGCTTTCGTGTCAGTGACACGGAAGCTGCCTCCAAGTATATACAGAGAGCTGGCTGTGGCTACAGCTAGGGGGAGCTTCAGAACGCAGCTCCTGCCAGGCCCATCCAGATGAGCTGGCCGAGTGAGGCTCTCTGTTCTTCCGTTGGGCTGATAGCAGCAGGTAGGCACTGGCAGCACTTGCCTCAATCTGCACTGTGGGGGTGTGTGTAGTTGGAAAGGGGAGGGGTGCTGCGGGGGTCTTTAATAAATGTTGGCAGCACTGTGTTTTATGTGTGCATGTTTAAGTGAGGTGTGTGTGTGTGTGTGTGTGTGTGTGTGTGTGTGTGTGTGTGTGTGTGTGTGTGTGTGTGTGTGAAGGAAGCATGTGTTTGTTTTTTGTGTGTGCGTTTTTAAGTGAAAGAGGTGTGTGTGCGTGTAAGGGAGACTGTGTGTGTGTGTATGAGAGAGGCATATGTGTGTTTAAGTGAAAGAGGCATGTGTGTGTGTGTGTGTGTGTGTAAGTGAAAGAGGCATGTTTGTGTGTTTAAGTGAAGAAAGCATGTGTAAGTGAGAGGCGTGTGTGTAAGTGAGAGGCGTGTGTGTGTGTAAGTGAGAGGCGTGTGTGTAAGTGAAGGAGGTGTGTGTGTTTAAGCTAAGGAGGCGTGTGTAAGTAAGAGGCGTTTGTGTGTGTGTTTAAGTGAAAGTGGCGTTTGTGTGTGTGTTTAAGTGAAAGTGGCATTTGTGTGTGTGTGTGTGTGTTTAAGTGAAAGTGGCGTTTGTGTGTGTGTTTAAGTGAAAGTGGCGTCTGTGTGTTTTTTATATATATATATACTGTATATCGGCACACCACTGCGCCAAAGCATCTACATTGTGACCCGCTGGTGGGTGAGGGAGCACAGTAGGTGTACTATAAAGGTATGCTGGTGTCTATTTTATTGTGATGACTGACTTGGAGTGCGTCCACTTTGTATGTGTATCTATATTACTATTAGGAAAGGCACCTGAGTACGCTACTACTGTTCAACATGAGTGCCGGATAGTTACATATGAAGGGTGTGTGTGTATACAGTATGTAGGGGGGGCACCAACATTTATCATGCCTCCGGGCGACTGGGGCGAACTTATGCCACTGCTACGGTAGTTCCTAATACCAGACACAGATTTCCTATCCAGCTAAAATCCTATCCTAGACAATAATCCACTCTTGCTCCATATACCAGATATTAGTAGGTCCTGTTTAAATCACCCGCTCTCGCAGGTGTAAAACAGTAATTACTTTCAGTGTCCTTAATTATCTGGAATCCCGGCTTCAGCGTGCGTTCCACGGGCCGGAAACATTGGTGCATGACATCATATCCTTCCCCTTGTTCTCCGTGACTGGAAGTCCCGACTCCGGCGTGCGTTCCACGTACCGGAAGTCCCTGCCTGCATCGTCATATCCGATGACGTATCCCCGCTGCACATGCCGCTTCCTCACCATCTATATATCCAGTTGATGCCACTGATGTCCTCTGTTCTACATGATAGCCATTTTCTATTGGTCTATGTAATCTTAGTCCATGCGGAGCCATTTTATAGTGGATCAATCTCCTATATATTTGCCTTGTCTGTGCCTGGCCCTCTAACGCTGGGTGGAGTTACAGGCCTGGGTGGAGTTAGCAGCTCCTGCCCTGCATAGCAGAACTGAGCAGCAGCCACATAATCCCACCACCATCTCCAACCAGGACGCAGCACAGTGCCAGGTACGCAGCACTGCACCAAACCCAGCTGCCAAACAATCCCACCAACAACACCCATATCCTGCCTTGCCAGGGGTACGCACCACGGCCGCCCAGCCACCACCTTCCCCACCACGGCAGACAAAACACCCGCAGCCCACAATGCCAATTCCTCTCTCCCCCCCACAACCCCTACACCATCTGGCACTTTGCTGCCGGCCCGCGGGAACATGGTCCCGCAGCACGCCGACCACACCATGTATGCACACAGCCTACTGTCCAGCCCAACACAAACTCTCTGCCGTCCCTGCACCCATCGGTCACACTCCAGCTGCGCAACGGGCACATAGTCCCGCAGCACGCCCGCACAGATTCCCCAGCACGGACGACCACAGCCCACCCTCCCCACAAGTCCAACGCACGCTCTCTTCCCTCCCTGCACAGTGTGTACAGCCGCCGGCCTCCCTCTCCACACCGCTGATACATTCACCCCCGCGATCATCTGACACACTGCTGCCGTGTCGCGGCCACACAGTCCCGCAGCACGACACCAGCACGGCCGCACAGCGGACACTCTCCCCACACCGCTGATACATGCACCCCCGCAAACATCTGACACACCTCAGCCATGGCGCCCCCACAGAGTCCCGCAGCACGGCCGCACACACTCCCCAACACCGCCGCACACAGCCTACTGTCCCCACAAGGCCAACACAAACTGTCTGCCATCATGCACACTGTGTCCCGCCATGCCCCCTCCCCACACCTATGCTAAAAACCACCCTCGCCAACATTGCTCACACTACAGGCGCACCATGGCCACATAGTCCCGCAGCACGGCCGCACATATTCCCCAGCACGGTCGACCACAGCCCACCCTCCCCACAACACCAACGCACACTGTCTTCCCTCCCTGCACAGTGTGTACAGCCGCTTAACCCCCTCCCCACACCGCTCACACATTCACCCCCCGCAACATCTGACACACTGCTGCCATGCCGCGCCCACACAGTCCCGCAGCACGACGCACACAGCACACTTGCATACAGACCCCAGCACGGCCGCACAGCGGACACCCTCCCCACAAGCCCCGCACACACTACCTTCCATCCCTGCACACTGTGTGCCACCGGCCCCCCTCCCCACACCGCTAATACATGCACCCCCGCCAACATCTGACACACTACAGCCACGGCGCACCCACAGAGTCCCGCAGCACTCCTGCACACAGTCCCCAACACGGCCACACACAGCCTACTTTCCCCACAAGCCCAACACAAACTGTCTGCCGTCCCTGCACACTGTGTGCCACCATGCCCCGTCCCCACACCTAGGCTAAAAACCACGCTCGCCAACATCGCTCACACTACAGCCGCCCCTCATCCACATAGTCCCACAGCACGGCGCCCACACACATTCCCCAGCACCGCCGTACAACGCCCACCCTCCCCACAAGCCCAACATACACTGTCTTCCGTGTGCCACCTGATCCCCTCCCTACACCGCTGATAAAAATTTTGTTTTCAAACAAATTTTTCACATTTAAAACATTTCTTCACATACTTTACTTACCCAATCATATTCACTATACATGTAATTTCCTTCCACATTCTGTACACCCTCCCCTGCAGACACTGTTCACCCACACACAAGACCCTGAACCCCATTCACCATGACATTCCCTCATACTACATCTATCCACGACTAAACCTCCTATTCCACCAATACAAACTATTCTACTACTATTCTACACCTTAACTTTTCTGTAGAGATTACGGGGGCGTAGCCCCTTACGACGGTGTGAAGTGCGCCCGTAGGGCGCGATGAATCACCTAGTTATAACTTATAAATAAAATTCATAAATAAAATATTAAGATATGCACATAAAAAAGGATAAAAACAAGGTAAAGACAAGTTGAAAACAGATGACTTCTCAAAAAAGAGAGATCGATACTGTCTAGGTCGACAATGTTTAGGTCGACCACTATAGGTCAACAGTCACTAGGTCGACAGGTTTGGAAGGTCGACAGGGTTACTAGGTCGACATGTGCTAAGTCGACAGGTCAAAAGGTTGACATGAGTTTTTAAAATAAAAATCTTTTTTTGATCTTTTTCATACTTAACGATCCACATGGACTATGATTGGAACGGTAAGCGAGACACCTTGCCCGAAGCATGCGAGGGGACACGGTGCACTAATTCGGCTTCCCGGTCACTGTACGCAGAAAACGACCCCTCCCCCCCCAAAAAAAAACACCAAAACTTATGTCGACCTTTTGACCTGTCGACCTAGCACATGTCGACCTTCCAACCCTGTCGACCTTCCAACCCTGTCGACCTAGTGACTGTCGACCTAAACATTGTCGACCTAGACACTGTTGATTTGATGATCCACACTAACACTGTGTCCACAACTCAGGCACTGTAGGGACTGGTTGAATCATGAAAGCTAAAAGCTCTATTTCTGTGCATATGTATACAGATGCAGATCACAGACTATACCTACAGTACTTTCACCAAGGGGCATCAAGGGGTATATTTACTAAAGTGTGGGTTTACACAAGTGGAGATGTTGCCCATAGCAACCAATCAGATTCTACTTATCATTTATCTAGCACCTTCTACAGTAGAATATAATATATAGAACCTGATTGGTTGCTATGGGCAACATCTCCAGTTTGTAAACCTGCACTTTAATAAATAGACCCCCAAGAGTGGGATTTTAGGGTCAGTCTGGCAAAGGTGCTTTGAGGGTATGCTGTGTCAGCAGGGCAGCAGAGAGCCTGGCCAGGCTCAGGTACATTACAGGGGGTGTGGCCTAATCACGGAAGGCATGAGGAGAAGAGCTGCAGCTGCCAGGAAGTGTGTGGGGGGGGGGGGGGGGGGGGGAGACTTGGGGTCCTGCTAGGTCCCTTCATCAGGCCTGGACCCAGTTGAAAAGCATCTACCCCCACAACCTCTCAGCACCTCTGGCTGTCTTAATAATCACTGCAGATTAGTAAATTACATTTCTCTTACGTCCTAGAGGATACTGGGGTTCCATTTAGTACCATAGGGTATAGACGAGTCCACTAGAAGCCATGGGCACTTTAAGAATTTGATAGTGTGGGCTGGCTCCTCCCTCTATGCCCCTACTACCAGACTCAGTTTAGAAAATGTGCCCGGAGGAGCTGGTCACGCTTATGGAAGCTCCTGAAGAGTTTCCACATTTATTTCATATGTTTGTTATTTTCAGGCAGGGCTGGATGGCACCAGCCTGCCTGCTTCGTGGGACTTACGGGGGAGGGGGGAGATAATGGTCCAACCTCTTGAAGGGTTAATGGTCCCGTTCCCCACTGACAGGACACTGAGCTCTTGAGGAAACTAGCATGCCGCCACCCCTAACAGAGCCAGAAGAATGAAAAGTGGTAGGTACTAAGCTGGTGTCCCAGTTAGCGGGTCGACGGCCATTATGGTGGCATGAGGGTACAGAGACGCACGGCTTCTAACCAGGGCGGAATGCGTCTCCAAACGCTGCATCTCAGTACACTGTACACATTACCTACACTGGCAAAAACAGCCTTAAAACGGTTTTCTCTCCATTTTAAGCACCAGATTACCTCAACCAGTATGAAAAAGCGGGAAGACCACGCACTATTGAGGGGTGGGGCTTCACTATGAGCGGATCCAGCAGCTCACCAGCGCCATTTTACCTCTGCAGTGAACACAGACGCTGACTGACAGGGACGCGCAACTCCTCCGGAGTGACCCCAGTTTACCTCAGCAGTACCAGGGGATCATAGCAGGGGGGGAGCGATTATTAGTGTACTAAGTCCCCTATCAGGGTACTTAGTCTGCGACCTGGCTAAGCTTGGCATTAGGCGCGCGCTGTCACATTTACATTATGTCAGGCAAAGAGTGTGTTTTTTGTACAGCGGAGTGTTCCTCCTCACCAGGGGCAGAGGTGTAGCTAGGCGCCATGGTGCCCATAGCAAGGGTGCCCCTCCTCCCCTGTAATGAATTGAGGGCTTAGGCAACATGTAGTGGCTTGTTACATTTGAAAAGAAACAATCATTAAAAATCCTAAATTGGTGACAGTGCCGGTTCTAGACCATGTGGAGCTCAGGGCGAAAGTTTCCTTCTGGTGCCCCTCATGTTTAAAATAGGGTCAGTGTGTGCCAAAGACTTGAGTGAGACATATAAAGAGGGTGAGCAGAGCTCCGGCATGTTCCAGCTGTCAGTGTCTCCTGCCCTGTTCCCTACCTAGTGTCCAAGTCAGTGTGCACCCCTCTGCTTCTCCTCCTCCTGCTCTGCGGCTGCCAGTACAATGGCCTGCGGGAAGGGGGGGGGGGTGGCAAGCAGCAGCACGCCCTCTAACTTTTTCGGCGCCCGGAGCCACCCTCGCTACACCCCTGACCTGGGGGCTCACTACTGTGTAATCAGGGCAGTACACCTTCCCAGAAAAGCGGGACGGAGCCGGAGTGGGTTAATTCCCTTAAAGGAATGATCTCCAGTATTTCTACGAAATTGTCCTGCAATGAGAAAGAGACGCAATACTTAAGACAGACTGTGGATGAGTTTATGAACAGAGTCCCCAAACCAGCATCTCAATCCCCTCCAATTTGTCCGCAAAAATGATCTCTGGCCCATATCTTGCAGTCTGACTCTGACACTGGCGGGTCAGACATGGAGGAGGGTGAGGTTGATTTGGAGGTAGGGGAATGCAACTATGTCACAGGGAATAGAGGCTCTTATAGAGGCTATCAGAGATGTTCTGCAAATTCCTGGTAAGGTGACAGATGAGTGTCAGGAATCTTATTTTAATGTAAAAAAGAAGTCCTCAGTCACTTTTCCTTTGTCAAAGGAATTGAATACCCTTTTTGATGAACCGCGGGTGAATCCTGATAAGAAATTTCAAATCCCTAAAAGATTGCTCTCATCTTTTCCTTTTCCTCTGGAGGATAGGAAAAAATGGGAAAATCCACTGATAGTGGACGCATCAGTCTCTAGGCTGTCATGAAAAATTGTATTGCCTGTCCCTGGTGCTGCCTTCCTAAAAGACACGGCTGATCGGAAAATTGAGACTACACTCATAACATTGTACACAGCTGCTGGGGTGGCCCAGAGACCCACTATTGCATGTGTGTGGATCACAAAAGCCATTGCTAAATGGTCAGGTAACCTAATTGAGGGGTTAGATTCATTGTCTAGGGGGGATGTTGTTTTACTCCTGCAGCATATACAGGACTCTGTTGAACTTTATGGTGGAAGCCATAAAAGAGATAGGCTTGCTTAATGCACGCACCACCGCTATGGCAGTGTCAGCACGCAGGGGCTTGTGGCTATGCCAGTGGACTGCTGATGCGGACTCCAGGAAAGGCGTGGAAGGCCTACCATTCACAGGAGAGGCCTTGTTTGAAGATGAACTAGACAAATGGATCTCCAAAGCTACTGCGGGTAAGTCTATGTATCTTCCTTCCGCAGCTCACCCAGCCAGGAAGGCTTATTCAGCTTCTAATTTACAGTCCTTTTCGGACGGCCAAGTTTAATGGCAAATCCAGAGGTGCTTCTACGGCCTCCAGAGGCGCAAAAGGTAAACCACGCAAACCAGCAACTGCAGGTGCTCAGGAACAGAGCTCATGTTCTGCTTCCTCATAGCCTTCAGCATGACGGTGGACCGCGATGCCTGGAAGGCTGTCAGGTGGGAGCCCGACTACAATTTCTCAGTCACATCTGGTGAAGTTGGTGCCGGGATCCCTGGGTCATAGATCTTATTTTCCAGGGATACAGACTGGAGTTCCAAGAGCTCCCACCTCACAGATTCTTCATATCAGGCTTACCAGTTTCACAAGAGGCAAGTATAACTTTACAGCATGCACTCCGAAAACTGGTACAGACTCAAATCATTGTTCCAGTTCCACCTCATCTGCAAAACAAGGGATATTATTCCAACTTGTTTGTAGTACCGAAACCGGACAGTGCAGTAAGACCGATTTTGAGCCTCAAGTCGTTGAACCCATACTTACGAGTGTTCAAATTCAAGATGGAGTCTCTAAGAGCGGTAATCTCAGGTCTGGAGGATTCCTAGTGTCTCGAATATCAAGGATGCGTACCTTCACATTCCAATCTGCCCGCCTCATCAGGATTATCTACGGTTTGCACTGCAGGACTCTCACTACCAGTTCCAGGCCCTGCCATTTGGTCTCTCCACGGCACCGAGGGTGTTCACCAAAGTGATGGCAGAGATGATGTTTTTACTCCACAAACAGGGAGTGAATATAATTCTGTACCTGGACGATCTTCTGATAAAGGCGCCGTCCAGGGAGAGGTTGCAAAACAGCATTGGTCTCTCAACCAAACTTCTCCAGGATCACGGGTGGATTCTGAACTTTCCGAAATCTAACCTAGAGCCAACACGGAGGCTCCCATTTCTGGGAATGATACTGGACACGGAGTCACAGAAAGTGTTCCTTCCGTTGGAAAAGGCATTGGTAATCCAGTCGATGGTTCGGGATGTCCTGAAGTCAACCCGGATATCAATGCATCTATGCATTCGCCTTCTGGGGAAAATGGTGGCCACTTATGAGGCTCTTCAATACGGAAGGTTTCACGCAAGACCCTTCCAGCTCGATCTGTTGGACAAATGGTCTGGATTGCATCTTCACATGCACCAGAGGATCGGTCTGTCGCCAAAAGCCAGGATCTCCCTTCTGTGGTGGCTACAGACTTCTCACCTCGTCGAGGGTCGGAGGTTCAGAATTCAGAACTGGATTCTGTTGACCACAGACGCGAGCCTCAGAGGTTGGGGAGCAGTAACTCAGGGGGTGCAGTTTCAAGGAATATGGTCAAGTCAGGAAGTCATCTTGCCAATCAACATTTTGGAACTCAGGGCCATATACAACCCCCTCCTGCAGGCCTCACATCTTCTTCAAGATCAAGCCATTCAGGTCCAGTCGAACAATGTGACGGCAGTGACATACATAAACCGACAGGGCGGTACGAAAAGCAGAGCGGCAATGTTAGAGGTGTCAAGAATTCTCCTCTGAGCAGAAAAAAACGCTGTAGCGTTGTCAGCGGTCTTCATTCCGGGAGTAGACAACTGGGATGCAGACTTCCTCGGCAGACTCAACCTGCACCTGGGGGAGTGGGGCCTTCACCCGGAAGTGTTCAGGTGCTTGCCAACTCGATGGGGTTATCCACAAATCGACATGATGGCCTCTCGTGTCAACAAGAAGCTCAAGCGGTATTGTTCCAGGTCGAGAGACCCACAGGCAGTGGCGGTAGACGCTCTGACGACACCATGGGTCTGTCAGATGATGTACGTGTTTCCTCCACTTCCTCTGATCCCAAGGATTCTAAAAAGAATAAAAAGGGAAAAGGTTCAAGCAATACTCATTGCTCCGGACTGGCCAAGGAGGGCCTGGTACGTGGACCTTCTGCAGATGCTACTCGAAGATCCGTGGCTATATTTGACGGCATGGAAGTTGAACAGCTGATTCTAGCCAGGAGAGGGATTCCTGACAGGGTCATCCCGACTATGATCCAAGCCAGAAAGGGGGTAACGTCTAAATATTACCACCGTATTTGGAAGAAATAAGTCTCTTGGTGTGAGAGCAGAAAATATTCTGCAGTAGAATTTCATCTGGGACATTTCCTGCTTTCTCTGCAGGCAGGTGTGGATGTGGGCCTCAGTCTGGGCTCCATAAAAGTCCAGATTTTGGCCTTGTCCATTTTCTTTCAAATCAATTGGCTTCTCTCCCCGAGGTCCAGACATTCTTGAAAGGTGCACATCTAACCTCCCTTTGTGCCTCCTTTGGCACCTTGGGATCTCAACTTGGTGCTGCAGTTCCTCCAATCGGACTGGTTTAAACCGTTACAGGAGGCGGATGTAAAATATCTTACGTGGAAGACCGTCACACTTTTGGCCTTGGCTTCAGCAAGACGTGTGTTGGAGCTGGGGGCTTTGTCTCACAAAAAAACCCCAATTTAATTTTCCATGAGGACAGAGCGTGAACTCAGAACTCATCAGCAATTTCTTCCTAAGGTGATGTCTGCGTTTCACATCAACCAACCTACTGTGGTTCTGGTTGTCACGACACCTCTGCTACGTCAAAGTCTTTGGATGTTGTGAGGGCTTTGAAGGTGTATGTAAAGCGAATGGCTCGTCACAGAAAATCGGACTCGCTGTTTGTTCTTTATGATCCCAATAAAATTGTGTGTCCTGCTTCAAAGCAGTCCATTGCACGCTGGATTAGGCTCACTATCCAGCATGCTTATTCCACGGCAGGTTTGCCGGTTCCGAAATCTGTACAGGCCCACTCTACTAGGTCGGCGGGATCTTCCTGGGTGGCTCGGCTTTACAGCTCTGCCGAGCAGCTACTTGGTCAGGTTCGAACACGTTTGCTAAGTTCTACAAATTCAATACTTTGGACTCTGAGGACCTTCAGTCTGGTTAATCAGTTCTGCAGGAACCTCAGCACTCTTCCACCTGGTTTGGGAGTTTTGTTACAGCCCCATGGTACTAAATGGAACCCCAGTATCGTCTATGACGTAAGAGAATATAGGATTTTAATTACCTACCGGTAAATACTTTTCTTGTAGTCCGTAGTGGATACTGGGATCCCACCCGGTGCTTCGTTCTTCCTGCACGGTTACTTGGTTAAGTATTGTTGGTTCAGCTGTTGCTGTTCCTGTTTAAATTTGGGTTAGCATAGCTTTCCTCTTGTTGTGTGTGCTGGTTCGGAATCTTACCATTATCCTTTTATATCCTTCTCTCAAAGTATGTCCGTCTCCTTGGGCACAGTTTCCTGAGGGGCATAGAGGGAGGAGCCAGCCCACACTATTAAACTGTTAAAGTACCCATGGCTCCTAGTGGACCCATGTATACCCCATGGTACTAAATGGAACCCCAGTATCCTCTACGTACTACGAGAAAAGGATTTACCGGTAGGTAATTAGAATCCTATTTTTTGACAATGAAGAGGATGTTTTCTTTAAACTCAGACATGGAAGCCAAGTGGTTCTGCTAGCAGTTCTGAAAGGGAAGGATTACATTACACATGTGGTGGGGTCATCTCTTTATGACTAGTACTGACGTATGAAAGATTGGGTAACAGACACATTCAGTGTAGCAGTATTTCTCTAACGTCCTAGTGGATGCTGGGGACTCCGAAAGGACCATGGGGATTAGCGGCTCTGCAGGAGACTGGGCACAAAGTAAAAGCTTTAGGACTAGCTGGTGTGCACTGGCTCCTCCCCCTATGACCCTCCTCCAAGCCTCAGTTAAGATTTTGTGCCCGAACGAGAAGGGTGCAATCTAGGTGGCTCTCCTGAGCTGCTTAGAGTAAAAGTTTAAATAGGTTTTTTTATTTTCAGTGAGACCTGCTGGCAACAGGCTCACTGCATCGAGGGACTAAGGGGAGAAGAAGCGAACTCACCTGCGTGCAGAGTGGATTGGGCTTCTTAGGCTACTGGACATTAGCTCCAGAGGGACGATCACAGGCCCAGCCATGGATGGGTCCCGGAGCCGCGCCGCCGGCCCCCTTACAGAGCCAGAAGAGTGAAGAGGTCCGGAAAATCGGCGGCAGAAGACGTCCTGTCTTCAATAAGGTAGCGCACAGCACCGCAGCTGTGCGCCATTGCTCTCAGCACACTTCACACTCCGGTCACTGAGGGTGCAGGGCGCTGGGGGGGGGCGCCCTGGGACGCAATGAAAATACCTTAAATGGCTAAAAATACATCACATATAGCTCCTGGGCTATATGGATGTATTTAACCCCTGCCAGTTTTCCACAAAAAAGCGGGAGAAAGGCCGCCAAAAAAGGGGCGGAGCCTATCTCCTCAGCACACAAGCGCCATTTTTTCCTCACAGCTCCGTTGGAGGAAGGCTCCCTGACTCTCCCCTGCAGTCCTGCACAACAGAAACAGGGTAAAACAAGAGAGGGGGGGCACTAAATTGGCATATTAATATATACAGCAGCTATATTAGGGAAAAACACTTATATAAGGTTATCCCTGTATATATATAGCGCTCTGGTGTGTGTTGGCAAACTCTCCCTCTGTCTCCCCAAAGGGCTAGTGGGGTCCTGTCCTCTATCAGAGCATTCCCTGTGTGTGTGCTGTGTGTCGGTACGCTGTGTCGACATGTATGAGGAGGAAAATGGTGTGGAGGCGGAGAAATTACCTGTGTTAGTGATGTCACCCCCTAGGGAGTCGACACCTGACTGGATGGTCTTATGGAAAGAATTACGTGATAGTGTCGGCACTTTACAAAAGACTGTTGACGACATGAGACAGCCGGCAAATCAGTTAATACCTGTACAGGCGTCTCAAACACCGTCAGGGGCTATAAAACGCCCGTTACCTCAGGTCGATACAGACACTGACACGGACACTGACTCCAGTGTCGACGGTGAGGAAACAAACGTATTTTCCAGTAGGGCCACACGTTACATGATCACGGCAATGAAGGAGGTTTTGAACATTTCTGATACTACAAGTACCACAAAAAAGGGTATTATGTGGGGTGTGAAAAAACTACCCGTAGTTTTTCCTGAATCAGATGAATTAAATGAGGTGTGTGATGAAGCGTGGGTTTCCCCCGATAAAAAACTGCAAATTTCTAAAAAATTATTGGCATTATACCCTTTCCCGCCAGAGGTTAGGGCGCGTTGGGAAACACCCCCTAGCGTAGATAAGGCGCTCACACGCTTATCAAAACAAGTGGCGTTACCGTCCCCTGATACGGCCGCCCTCAAGGAACCAGCTGATAGGAAGCTGGAAAATATCCTTAAAAGTATATACACACATACTGGTATTATACTGCGACCAGCAATCCCCTCAGCCTGGATGTGCAGTGCTGGGGTGGCTTGGTCGGATTCCCTGACTGAAAATATTGATACCCTGGACAGGGACAATATATTATTGACTATAGAGCATTTAAAGGATGCATTTCTATATATGCGAGATGCACAGAGGGATATTTGCACTCTGGCATCAAGAGTAAGTGCGATGTCCATTTCTGCCAGAAGAGGATTATGGATGCGACAGTGGTCAGGGGATGCGGATTCCAAACGGCATATGGAAGTATTGCCGTATAAAGGGGAGGAGTTATTTGGGGTCGGTCTATCGGACCTGGTGGCCACGGCAACGGCTGGAAAATCCACCTTTTTACCCCAAGTCACCTCGCAGCAGAAAAAGATACCGTCTTTTCAGGCTCAGTCCTTTCGTCCCCATAAGGGCAAGCGGGCAAAAGGCCACTCATATCTGCCCCGGGGCAGAGGAAGGGGAAAAAGACTGCAGCAAACAGCCTCTTCCCACGAACAGAAGCCCTCCCCCGCTTCTGCCAAGTCCTCAGCATGACGCTGGGGCCTTACAAGTGGACTCAGGCACGGTGGGGGCCCGTCTCAAGAATTTCAGCGCGCAGTGGGCACACTCGCAAGTGGACCCCTGGATCCTGCAGGTAGTATCTCAGGGGTACAAATTGGAAATCGAGACGTCTCCCCCTCGCCGGTTCCTGAAGTCTGCTTTACCAACGTCTCCCCCCGACAGGGAGGCGGTATTGGAAGCCATTCACAGGCTGTATTCCCAGCAGGTGATAATCAAGGTACCCCTCCTACAACAGGGAAAGGGGTATTATTCCACGCTGTTTGTGGTACCGAAGCCGGACGGCTCGGTGAGACCCATTTTAAATCTGAAATCCTTGAACACTTACATAAAAAGGTTCAAGTTCAAGATGGATTCACTCAGAGCAGTGATAGCGAACCTGGAAGAAGGGGACTATATGGTGTCTCTGGACATCAAGGATGCTTACCTCCATGTCCCAATTTGCCCTTCTCACCAAGGGTACCTCAGGTTTGTGGTACAGAACTGTCACTATCAGTTTCAGATGCTGCCGTTTGGATTGTCCACGGCACCCCGGGTCTTTACCAAGGTAATGGCCGAAATGATGATTCTTCTTCGAAGAAAAGGCGTCTTAATTATCCCTTACTTGGACGATCTCCTGATAAGGGCAAGGTCCAGAGAACAGTTAGAGGTCGGAGTAGCACTATCTCAAGTAGTACTACGACAGCACGGATGGATTCTAAATATTCCAAAATCGCAGCTGATTCCGACGACACGTCTGCTGTCTTAGGGATGATTCTGGACACAGTACAGAAAAAGGTGTTTCTCCCGGAGGAGAAAGCCAAGGAGTTATCCGACCTAGTCAGGAACCTCCTAAGACCAGGCCAAGTGTCAGTACATCAATGCACAAGGGTCCTGGGAAAGATGGTGGCTTCTTACGAAGCGATTCCATTCGGCAGATTAGACGCAAGAACTTTTCAGTGGGATCTGCTGGACAAATGGTCCGGATCGCATCTTCAAATGCATCAGCGGATAACCCTGTCTCCAAGGACAAGGGTGTCTCTCCTGTGGTGGTTACACAGTGCTCATCTCCTAGAGGGCCGCAGATTCGGCATTCAGGATTGGGTCCTGGTGACCACGGATGCCAGCCTGAGAGGCTGGGGAGCAGTCACACAGGGAAAAAATTTCCAGGGCTTGTGGTCAAGCATGGAAACGTCACTTCACATAAATATCCTGGAACTAAGGGCCATTTACAATGCCCTAAGTCAGGCAAGACCTCTGCTTCAGGGTCAGCCGGTGTTGATCCAGTCGGACAACATCACGGCAGTCGCCCACGTAAACAGACAGGGCGGCACAAGAAGCAGGAGGGCAATGATGGAAGTGGCAAGGATTCTTCGCTGGGCGGAGAATCATGTGATAGCACTGTCAGCAGTGTTCATTCCGGGAGTGGACAACTGGGAAGCAGACTTCCTCAGCAGACACGATCTTCACCCGGGGGAGTGGGGACTTCACCCAGAAGTCTTCCACATGATTGTGAACCGTTGGGAAAAACCAAAGGTGGACATGATGGCGTGCCGCCTCAACAAAAAAACTGGACAGATATTGCGCCAGGTCAAGGGACCCTCAGGCAATAGCTGTGGACGCTCTGGTAACACCGTGGGTGTACCAGTCAGTGTATGTGTTCCCTCCTCTTCCTCTCATACCAAAAGTACTGAGAATCATAAGAAGGAGAGGAGTAAAGACTATACTCGTGGCTCCGGATTGGCCAAGAAGGACTTGGTACCCGGAAATTCAAGAGATGCTCACGGAAGACCCGTGGCCTCTACCTCTAAGAAAGGACCTGCTCCAGCAGGGACCATGTCTGTTCCAAGACTTACCGCGGCTGCGTTTGACGGCATGGCGGTTGAACGCCGGATCCTGAAGGAAAAAGGCATTCCGGATGAAGTCATCCCTACCCTGATCAAAGCCAGGAAGGATGTAACCATACAACATTATCACCGTATTTGGCGTAAATATGTTGCGTGGTGCGAGGCCAGGAAGGCCCCTACAGAGGAATTTCAACTGGGTCGGTTCCTGCATTTCCTGCAAACAGGACTGTCTATGGGCCTCAAATTAGGGTCCATTAAGGTTCAAATTTCGGCCCTGTCAATATTCTTCCAAAAAGAACTGGCTTCTGTTCCTGAAGTTCAGACGTTTGTCAATGGAGTACTGCATATACAGCCTCCTTTTGTGCCTCCAGTGGCACCTTGGGATCTCAATGTAGTTTTGGGATTCCTAAAATCACATTGGTTTGAACCACTCACCACTGTGGACTTAAAATATCTCACATGGAAAGTGGTAATGCTGTTAGCCCTGGCTTCAGCCAGGCGTGTCTCAGAATTGGCGGCTTTATCCTATAAAAGCCCTTACCTAATTTTTCATACGGACAGGGCAGAATTGAGGACTCGTCCTCAATTTCTTCCTAAGGTGGTTTCAGCATTTCACTTAAACCAGCCTATTGTGGTGCCTGCGGCTACTAGGGACTTGGAGGATTCCAAGTTGCTGGACGTAGTCAGGGCCCTGAAAATATATGTTTCCAGGACGGCTGGAGTCAGAAAATCTGATTCGCTGTTTATCCTGTATGCACCCAGCAAGCTGGGTGCTCCTGCTTCTAAGCAGACGATTGCTCGTTGGATTTGTAGTACAATTCAGCTTGCACATTCTGTGGCAGGCCTGCCACAGCCAAAATCTGTAAAAGCCCATTCCACACGGAAAGTGGGCTCATCTTGGGCGGCTGCCCGAGGGGTCTCGGCTTTACAACTTTGCCGAGCAGCTACTTGGTCAGGGGCAAACACGTTTGCTAAATTCTACAAATTTGATACCCTGGCTGAGGAGGACCTGGAGTTCTCTCATTCGGTGCTGCAGAGTCATCCGCACTCTCCCGCCCGTTTGGGAGCTTTGGTATAATCCCCATGGTCCTTTCGGAGTCCCCAGCATCCACTAGGACGTTAGAGAAAATAAGAATTTACTTACCGATAATTCTATTTCTCATAGTCCGTAGTGGATGCTGGGCGCCCATCCCAAGTGCGGATTGTCTGCATTACTTGTACATAGTTATTGTTACAAAAATCGGGTTATTGTTGTTGTGAGCCATCTTTTCAGAGGCTCCTCTGTTATCATGCTGTTAACTGGGTTCAGATCACAAGTTGTACGGTGTGATTGGTGTGGCAGGTATGAGTCTTACCCGGGATTCAAAATCCTTCCTTATTGTGTACGCTCGTCCGGGCACAGTATCCTAACTGAGGCTTGGAGGAGGGTCATAGGGGGAGGAGCCAGTGCACACCAGCTAGTCCTAAAGCTTTTACTTTGTGCCCAGTCTCCTGCGGAGCCGCTAATCCCCATGGTCCTTTCGGAGTCCCCAGCATCCACTACGGACTATGAGAAATAGAATTATCGGTAAGTAAATTCTTATTATTTTGGAGCTGGGGTTCAACAATAGAGAGTTATTATTTGGCAGTTACCACTTTTTTTGTAAATTGGTGTTAGTATAAGGCAAAGTACACTGAGTGCCCAAGGCACCCTAGCAGTCCGGGTTTAAAAGGTACTGTATCCATGCCTGAGGGCAAATATTAAAATCCAACTGAATGAGATACTAATGAAGTTACCTGTGCTTAAAGCATTGATATCTTTCAAACATGGACTGTTTGCATGCCTTGAGGAGCGAGTATGGGAAACACTTTTATAAAGTATTAATATTCATATTTTAATATTCAGAACAAATTAAGTATTGTGACATATTACATATGACTCAACATAAGAAACTCTAGCATGCAAAGTTCTTGAAATGGGTGCAGTTGAATAGCAATTAGTGTCTAATATGGCATAAATTGTAAAACCCAATGACACAACAATGCAGTACAATGCTCTCTTAGAGATCAGGGAGTGCCTCAGGACATTTCCAGTCAATTCTCCCTTCAAAAATAGGAAAACATATTAAAAATATCAAAAGCAGAAGCGACGTGTGAAAATTGCCATGTACATTGCGGGACTATGGGTCAGTACTCCACCTGCTGTATTGTTACAGCATGGCTCAGGCTGATATAGAACATTTACCTATATACTGTATAAACCAGAAGGCCTTTCTCCGCTTGCAGAGGCTTATTGGGCCTGATTCAGATGTGGTTGGAGCTGCTTCCTTGGGAGCAGCAGTGATAGCGCGATTCAGCAGAAGGAGTCTAATACAAGCAGATGCCTCCGGCTGCAGTAGTACTCCAAGCCGCTTCCTAGGACATACCATCGGATCACTCAGTCACCGCTGAGCGGCTTACGGCACCCATAGTGACATGCAAGCAGCCTGTCACAGAGGCCAGAAAATTTCTGTCCTATGACAGAGATTTCTGACCTCTTCCCACCCCCTAAACATTGCCGGCATGCTTCTGTTTTCACAGATGGATACCGTCGCCGCCCCCTCCCTGCCCCAAAGACTGCAGCAGACTGCCTTACGAAGTTACAGTAAGAATATTGTGCAGGGGCATAAATACAGGAGATAGGGGAAAGCAGTTGCCTCGGCGGTGTCAGCCCTTAAGGGGGCACACTGACCTCCTCCAGTGCTCCAGGTTCTGCTTTTTGTGCCCCAGAACAGGAATAAGTAGGAAGTCGTCAAATAGAAGGAGGACCTCTATCAAAAGCATATACGGAATGTATAACATATGAACTATTCTTTTGCTTATTTATCTATTAGTGTGGCGCTTATACAGGTGTATATTCCCTATTTAGTTTGCATTGAGGAATAAGCAGGGAGCCCAGTGCGCATGTGCAGCAGTACCTGGGACATGTCCCATTCCCTGTCTGGGTGCTGCATAGGTGGTGGTGTGATACCCCAGTACAAGCAGGGACCCCTGCAAGACTGCCCTAGAGACCTTAGAGATTCCCTCAGACTATTCAAGATCCCGATAACAACGAGATTTATGGTAAGACCTTACCGTTGTTAAATCTCTTTCTGTGAGGTACACTGGGTTCCACAGGGAATAACATCGGGGGGTAGAGTAGGATCTTGATCCGAGGCACCAACAGGCTAAAAGCTTTGACTGTTCCCAGAATGCATAGCGCCGCCTCCTCTATAACCCCGCCTCCGTGCACAGGAGCTCAGTTTTGTTAACCAGTCCAATGCAGTAGCAGGTAAAAGAGACGACAACTGTTAGTAGCCACGTACACCACATTCTCACGACAGTAGAAGGTATCAGCGGCTAATGTCATACAAACCCAAAGAAGCTAAGTGCATCAGGCTGGGCGCCCTGTGGAACCCAGTGTACCTCGCAGAAAGAGATTTAACAATGGAAAGTTCTTACCATAAATCTCGTTTTCTGCAGCGGGGTACACTGGGTTCCACAGGGAATAACATTGGGGTTGTCCTAAACCAGTTCCTCAAGGGAGGGGATGCACTGTAGCGGGCACAAGAACCCGGCGTCCAAAGGAAGCATCCTGAGAGGCGGAAGTATCGACGGCATAGAACCTTATGAATGTGTTCACTGAGGACACATAGCCGCCTTGCACAATTGTTCAAGGGTCGCACCATGGCAGGCCACCCAAGAAGCTCCAACAGACTGAGTAGAATGGGCCTTGATAGTAGCAGGAACTGGACGACCAGCCTGTACATAAGCATGTGCAATCACCATTCTAATCCATCTGGCCAGGGTCTGCTTGTGAGCAGGCCAGCCACGTTTGTGAAAGCCAAACAGTACAAAGAGAGAATCAGACTTCCTAATGGGAGCTGTCCTCTTTACATAGATACGGAGAGCCTGTACCACATCCAAAGACCGCTCTCTGGAAGACAATTCAGAAGAGACAAAGGCCGGAACCACAATCTCCTGATTAAGGTGGAAAGAAGACACCACCTTAGGTAGGTACCTGGGACGTGTCCTAAGAACCGCCCGTTCACGGTTAAAAATCAGATAGGGGGACCTACAAGACAAGGCACCCAAATCCGACACCCGTCTAGCAGAGGCAATAGCCAGTAGAAACAATACCTTAAGAGAAAGCCACTTAAGGTCTGCTGATTCAAGAGGCTCAAATGGAGACCCTTGTAATGCCTCCAGAACCACCGACAAATCCCAAGGAGCCACAGGCGGGACGTAAGGAGGTTGAATCCGTAACACACCCTGAGTGAATGTATGAACATCAGGTAGAGTCGCAATTTTTTTCTGAAACCAAACCGACAAGGCAGAAATATGAACCTTGATGGAGGCCAGACGAAGGCCCAAGTCCAGGCCTTGTTGTAGAAAGGCCAAAAGTTTGGACGTACTAAACTTGTAAGCATCATGATTGTTAGATGTGCACCAAGCAAAGTAAGAATTCCAGACCCAATGATAAATCCGGGCAGAAGCCGGTTTCCGGGCCTTCAACATAGTTTGAAAGACCGCCTCAGAAAAACCTTTGGCCCTCAGGACCGAAGCTTTAAGAGCCACACCATCAAAGCCAACCAGGCCAAATCCTGATATACACAAGGGCCCTGAACGAGGAGATCTGGGTGCTGCGGAAGTAGAAGGGGACGCTGAAGGTCTGAGAATCAATGCTGTCTGGGCCACGCTGGGGCAATCAGAAGCCGGAGTCCTCCTTCTTGCTTTAACTTCCTTATTACCCTGGGCAGAAGTGACACTGGAGGGAACACGTAGGACAGCCGAAAGTTCCATGGAATTGCCAGTGCGTCCATGAACGCTGCTTGAGGATCCCTTGTTCTTGCTCCGAAGACCGGAACCTTGTGATTGTGTCGAGACGCCATCAGGTCCACATCTGGGAGGCCCCACTTGTCCACTAGGAGTTGAAATATTTCTGGATGGAGGCTCCACTCTCCGGCGTGTACGTCATGATGACTGAGGAAGTCCGCTTCCCAGTTTAGGACCCCCGGAATGAACACCGCCGGAATGGCTGGTAGATGGCGTTCTGCCCACTGAAGAATCCTTGATCCTTCCCTCATTGCCATGCGGGTTCGCATGCCGCCTTGATGATTTATGTACGCCACTGTGGTGGCGTTGTCTGACTGTACTTGAACAGGTCTGTTCTGTACTAAATGCTGGGCCAAGTTCAGTGCATTGAACACTGTCCGCAGTTCCAGAATGTTTATCGGGAGGAGAGACTCCTCCCTGGTCCACTGACCCTGAAGGGAGTGTTGCTCCAACACCACGCCCCAACCTCTCAGACTGGCATCCGTCATCAGAAGGACCCAGTTGGAGATCCAGAAGGGACGACCCCTGCTCAAACGTTGGTCCTGCAGCCACCAACTTAGTGACAGACGGACCTCCGGCGATAAGGAGATCATGTGAGACCTGATCCGGTGAGGCAGGCTGTCCCACTTGGCAAGAATCAGTTTCTGCAGAGGGCAGGAATGGAATTGAGTGTACTCCACCATGTCGAAAGCCGACACCATGAGACCTAGCACTTGCATTGCCGAGTGTATCGACACTTGCGGACGAGATAGGAAGCATCGAATCCTGTCCTGAAGTTTCAGGACCTTCTCCTGGAGACAAAAACAACCGCTGGTTGTGAGTATCCAACAACGCCCCCGGGTGCACCATGCTCTTAGCAGGGACTAGGGAAGAATTCTTCCAGTTTATGAGCCACCCATGGGCTTGCAGAAACTGGAGCATCAAATCCAGATGACAAAGGAGAATTTCTGGGGAATTTGCCAGGATCAACAAGTCGTCCAGATATGGGAAGATCCTGACCCCTTGACGGCGGAGTACAGCCGTCATTACCGCCATGACCTTCGCGAAGACTTGCTGAGCCGTGGTCAAACCAAAAGGTAAAGCCCGAAATTGATAATGGAGGTTGCCACAGCAAACCTCAGGTACTGCTGATGCGACATTTCAATAGGAATATGCAGGTAAGCATGCTATATGGCCAGGGAGACCATACAGTCCCCGGGCTCCAAGGCCAGAACAATAGAGCGAAGAGTTTCCATACGAAACTTGGAGACTCTCACCAATTTGTTCAAGGACTTGAGGTTGAGAATGGGCTGAGAGGACCCATTCGGTTTCGGGACTAGGAACAGCGGTGAATAGTACCCCTTGCCTCTCTGAGCCAAAGGCACCTGTACTACCACTCCTGTGTCAAGGAGGGACTGTACCACCGAATGAAGAGTTTTTGCCTTCACCTGATCCGAAGGGATGTCTGTCAGGCAAAATCAATGAGTGGGGTGATTCTTGAAGGATATGGCGTAACCTTGAGTGACGACTTCCCGTACCCAGGCGTCGGAAGTGGCTTCAACCATTCCTGGGTAAACCCTAGAAGTCGGCCTCCCACCCTGGGATCCCACAGAGGGAGGCCCGCCCCGTCATGCAGCAGGCTTGTCAGTTTTGGAAGCTGGCTGATGGGCAGCCCAGGCACGTTAAGGTTTGGGCAAGCCTGTTTCGGGTACGCCTGACCTTTTGCTTTACCTGAAGGACGAAAGGAGCGAAAGGAAGTACTCTTAACCTTCGGCACCGAAGGAGCAGTACTAGGTAGAAGCTAAGTCAGCCACTATTTTGTTGAGGTCCTCTCCAAAAAGAATGTCTACCTTAAAAGGGAGCACTTCCAGGGTTTTCTTAGAATCCAGATCCACAGACCAGGACCGTATCCATAGAATCCGGTGGGCCAAAATGGATGTAGTAGAAGCCTTAGCCGCCAGAATACCGGCATCAGAAGCCGCCTCCTTAATGTAATGATAGTCTGTGACAATAAACGAGAGACATTGTCTAGCATTATCAGAAATATTGGAAGGCAGCTCTGCTTCCACCTCCTGAGCCCACGCTTCAATAGCTTCTGCAGCCCAAGTAGCTGCAATAGTGGGACGATGCACAGCTCCTGCTAGGGTGTAAATCGCCTTTAAGCAACCCTCCATATGCTTTCAGAGTTCTTTCAGAGAAGTAGTTAAAGGTAGAGCTGAGGAAACCACTAGCCGCGCCACTTGCGAATCCACAGGCGGGGGTGTTTCCCAATTTTTACTTAGCTCCGCAGCGAGGGGATAGCGAGCCAACAATTTCTTGTGAGGTGTGAGTTTCTTTCCCAGTATTCCTGACGTATGTCAACTAAATGGTCACAGTGAGGCAAAACTTATTTAACAACCTTCTGACGTTTAAATCTGTCCGGTTTCTTAGAGGTAGCATCAGGCTCTGGGTCATCAGTAATTTGAAGAATCAGTCTGATAGCCTCCAGTAAGTCAGGAACATCCACCTGTGAGACAGTTTCCCCATCAGAAGTATCTGGATCAGTATCTGTGGGATCAGTATACATGCCATCATCATCAGACGATGTGTCTGGGACGTGGGTGGATTGTGAGGAAGTAATGGCCCGCTTATAGGACCTCTTGGTCTTATGTGGGCGAGAGTTAGATTTCTGTTTTGTCAGTGAGTGGTTCAATTGCTGTAACTGAGTGGACAGGTAATCTGCCCATGCTAGATTAACCACAGGGACAATATGCGGTTGTACCGGCACGTGAGGTCCCATAGGGGGCGTAAGTCTAGTTACCAGCGTACTTAATAACGTGGAGAAAGTAGCCCAAGGTGGGTCATTATGAACCCCTATTGCTACGGTCCCACTGGGGGGGTGGGGGGGGTAGGGAACCCCCAGAACCTGAACCCTCTGCTGCTATGTTTTCCTCTAACGTGTCCGCAGCATCACCACCACACAATGTGGGATCAGCCACAGCTCTGTCGCCCCTTGTAGCTGACATACCTGTAAGCTCAAATCACGGGCAACACGGTACAATATCAGCAGTCTAATACCTTGTCAAGAACCCCCTGTGCAGTGTATTAGCACAAACAGAGAATTCAAGAGGTATATGGTGAATGAAAACACAGAGACAAATACTCAACAAGTATATCCTGTGAAACTCCTATATTAAATAATAGCCCTGACGCACTTAGCCCCCTCAGGGTACCGAATATAGGGATAGCAATCTGAGTGAGATACAAGGAATGGAAGTCACGCAGCAGCTATATATGCACACACACAGTCACATGTACAATGCAGAAATTATGACATGCAATAAAACTGCACTGGACTAGCAATACAAAGTAATACTAAGTACAGCTATACAATCACTAGATATATCAATGCACAGTAAATACTGGATGTATATCACAGGGTACTTGTACTACATAACCCTGACTAAATGATTTGCCCAAGCAGTCCCAGTATCAGCTCAGCATGTGAAAATGGCGTCCAAACGCTGACAGGGAGTGAGGGGGAGAGAGAGATGCAGCTCCAGGGCGGGAACATTTACTCTAAATGGCGCCCTGGGGCTGGGGGAGGTGCTAAAGGTCAAAGCCCTATCCCCTTGCTGGACTTCAGCACCGGGTACTGTGGCCCGTATAACAAATGGTTTTTGCCAAAACTGACCTGTGCCCTTGCCCTGGTGGTCTAGTGGGGTCCCTGTACTGCCACAGTGTCCATGCCAGCGCACACGGCGATCCTCCCATCGGCCGTGTCAGATCGTGATTTCCAGCGAGTCCCGCCTGGGGTACCCTCTTACCTCCTCCCTGAGTGCGGCCACGCGATCCTGGAGACTGCGGTGGTGTGTGTGCCTGTATGTCGAAACCGGAGCCTCCACTGTAAGAACCCGGCAACCAGGGCGCGGAAGTATACAGCGCTGCTGGGGAAGGTGATGGAGGTGCAGCAGGAGATGTCTGGTTGACATCTAACACTCACAGTGTCTCTGCTGCAGCCCTTGAAGTCTTCAATTTTCTCTTAAAAAAGCTCTCCTATGAGCTACTTGGAGCAGGCCTGCCCAACTACAAAACTGAGCTCCTGTGCACGGAGGCGGGGTTATAGAGGAGGTGGCGCTATGCATTCTGGGAACAGTCAAAGCTTTTAGCCTGTTGGTGCCTCGGAACAAGATCCTACTCTACACCCCGATGTTATTCCCTGTAGAGCCCAGTGTACCCCGCTGCAGAAACAGGGTTAATGGAACAAGAGGGGCACTAGGACCCAGGAAAGGCAGCCTCAGCTCTGTAAAGCAGGAAAAGAAGAAGCCCGCTGTGATGAGAACCCCTGACCTGAGTGAGGAGAGTGTGCTTAGCACGGTGGGAAGGAGCAGCAGCTGCAGTGTGGAGAGTGCGCAGCAGAGCCAGTGTGTGGACCAGGAGTGACGCGGCGGTGGTGTTCCCGGAGCGGGACAAGGGGTCAGAGCAGCAACGCATAGCGCCCACACTAGCGTGACCTGGGATTGGAGGCAGCGATTGCTTCCACAGAGGCCTACTACGCACAGGCAGCTGCCGCGTGGGCGCATCTAGATGAGACTACAGTGACCAAGGGATACTGTGTGAGCCAGGGACTGCGACATCCAGCTGGAGCTGGCAACTGAGGAAGGTACTGGACACCCTCACAACCAGGGCCGGTTCAAGGGCGCTCTGCGCCCCGGGCAGGAAATGGGGCGTGGCCTAATACAGGGGGCGTGGTCAATTACGCCCCCTGTACATTAAAAGCGTCGCTTGAATGCTGAGCGGTGCGCGATGACGTCATCGCGCACCGCACAGCAAAAGGTCCTCTCCACGAAGGGAAACTAGACGCTATGAGTCTAGTTCCCTTCGTAGAGAGGACCTTGCTGTGCGGTGCGCGATGACGTCATCGCGCACCGCTCAGCAAAGTTACTCTCCAGGAAGGGAAACTAGACGCATAGCGTCTAGTTCCCTTCAGGAGGCGGACGGGGACGGGGATCGGGACGGGGACGGCAGCGGAGGCGGACAGGGACACAGCGGGCAGCAGTGGCGGATCTTGCCACGGTGCAGCGCCCTCCGGATGGTGCCAGCGCCCTCCGGAAGGCGGCGCCCCGGGCAAAAGTCCTGCTTGCCCGTGGCAAGATCCGCCACTGCTCACAACCACCGCAGGTTTGAGCCAGGGACACTAGGCAACAGCACCGCCACCACAGATTTGAACCAGGGCTATTGGGTACCCTCTCAGCCACCACAGAACTGAGCCAGGGCTATTACGCGCGCCGTACAATGGGCATGGCTACACTCCGGAAGGAGTGTGGCCACGCACCAGAAGGGGTGTGGCACTGAAAATGCCCTACAGTGCCAGATACATGCCCCACAGTACCAGATACATTGCCCCACAGTGCCAGTTACAATGCCCCCCAGTGCCAGTTACAATGCCCCCCAGAGCCAGTTACAAGGCAGTGCCTGATACAGCCCCACAGTGCCAGTTACATGTCCCACAGTGCCAGATACATGCCCCACAGTGCCAGATACATTGCCCCACAGTGCCAGTTACAATGCCCCCCAGTGCCAGTTACAATGCCCCCCAGTGCCAGTTACAATGCAGTGCCTGATACAGCCCCACAGTGCCAGTTACATGTCCCACAGTGCCAGATACATGCCCCACAGTGCCAGATACATGCCCCACAGTCAGGGCCGGTGCAAGGTTTCTTAACACCCTAGGCAAATCTTTGGTGTAAACCCCCCCCCCCCCCCTCCCCCCCACACCCTCACATACTCAGCCCCTCAGGTGAAAAAGTGCAGGTGAGGCATCTTGTTAGTTTCACAGCCACCGTCTGATAAATGTGAGTTAGTGCCACACCAATAGAATTTGATGGCAGATAATAACCACATGGCCTGTGTTTTTCCAAACACTCCCAGAAAACAGTCAGTTGACACCCACAAACGCCTTCTTCCTTTCAATCTCCTTGCGATCCGCTACGCAAATGGATTCTTTGTTAAATCCATCGCTCAGCAACGATCCGCTTTGTACCCGTGCGACGCGCCTGCACATTGCGGTGCATACACATGCGCAGTAGTTACCTGATCGCTGCGCTGCGAAAAACGGCATGCACAGGACCCCCGGCAGCCTGACGGCTGTAATGGCCGTCAGGCTCCTCGGCGGCTAATCGCCTAGTGTGTAGGGCCAATAACTCCTTTAGCATATATGTACCTTGTTTATTAAATAGTGTTAACAAACAATGAAAACAGTGTCAAAGATTAAGGACGCAGATACTATACTATAATTTTGTTATGTTGAATTCAAATGTTCTTTAAACTAGGCGTCACTACTTAAAATAAACTTATCAAATCATGTCTATTGTGAACTGATAAATGAAGGAGCCAACAGGAGCCCTATCGGGGGGGGAGGAGGGCAGTCAAGATGCAAGCGCACAATAGAGGAGGGGAGGGGGGGGGGGGTTGAGGAGAGAGGAGCGGGTAATAAGATGCAGGAGCCCAATAGAGGAAGGGGGGGAGGGAAGTGGAGTCAAGAGGGAGCCAAATCGCAGGGGGGGGGGGGGGGATGGGGAGAGTGGAGCAGGTAATAAGATGCATGAGCCCAATAGAGGAGGGGGGGAGCGGAGTGGGTGGCAAGAGGGGGCCAAATCGGTTGCGGGGGGGGAGAGGAGCGGGTAATAAAACGCAGGAGCCCAATAGAGGAGGGGGGGGAGTGGGGTGGGTGACAAGAGGGAGCCAAATTGCGGGGGGGGGGATGGGGAGAGAGGAGCGGGTAATAAGATGCATGAGCCCAATAGAGGAGGGAGGGGAGCGGAGTGGGTGGAAAGAGGGAGCCAAATCGCGCGGGGGGGGGGGGGGGCAGGAGCGGGTAATAAGATACAGGAGCCCAATAGAGGGGGGGGGAGCGAAGTGGGTGACAAGAGGGAGCCAAATCGCGGGTGGGTGGGGGGAGCAATTAACATTATGCGGCACGCGGGAGCCCAATAACGGAAGGGGGAGCGGGTAACATACGGGAAGCCAGGAGACCAATTTGCTGAGCGGGTAACATGAAGCCGCGGCATGCGGAAGCTCATTAATGGAGAGGGGAGAGTAGAGCGCTGCGGGACAGCGGGTAACATACGGGAAGCGAGGAGAGTGCAGGAGCCCAATAACGGAGAGGGGAGCGGATAACTTATGGGAGGCCAGGAGCAGACCGGGGAGCCCATTACATTCACTCACATTATACACAGTTTCAGTGGTGGCTGGGCGGCGGCAACATCCCTGGCTGCTCCTCGTCTCTTAAAGAAGAGGAGCTTGGCTGAGCTGAGGCAAGGGAATAATGAAGAAAGAATCCTCTCATCGCCAGTGTGTGGTGCCGCCCTCCAGTGGCCGCCGCCCATAGGCAGCTGCCTAAAGCTGCCTAGTGGTTGTGCCGGCCCTGCCCACAGTGCCAGTTACATGCCCCACTGTGCCAGATACATGCCCCACAGTGCCAGTTACATTGCCCACAGTGCCAGATACATGCCCCACAGTGCCAGATACATTGCCCCACAGTGCCAGTTACATTGCCCACAGTGCCAGTTACATGCACCATAGTGCCAGATATATGCCCCACAGTGCCAGATATATGCCCCACAGTGCCAGATACATGCCCCACAGTGCCAGTTACATTGCCCACTGTGCCAGTTACATGCCCCACTTGGTGCCAGACACATGCCCCACTGTGCTCCCCCCCCAGTCACTCACCGCTTCCTTGTGGCTCTGATATGTGAGGGGAGGAGAGCGCAGCACAGCGCCTCTCCTTCCCCTCACCGCACCAGGTCTCAGGCGGCGGCTATGTGGCGCCGGTTCGCTAGCCAATCAGAGCTCGCGGACCGGCAGCCAATCAGGAGTCGGTCCGCAAGCTCTGATTGGCTAACGCCGCCGGAGACCGGACACACGCTGCTAGTGCTCAGGTGCTGGCAGCGGCGGTGAGGGGAGGGAGAGACGATGCGCTCTCCTCCCCTCACATTGCAGCGTGACGGGGGCGAGTGGGGCATGATGCCCTGGCCGCCGGGGGCGCCCCCCTCTGCTGGGCCTGCCAAGGCGCCCAGGGCACGTGCCCCACTCGCCCTACCCTAGTTACGTCTCTGTGCAGAAGCATTATTGAAGCGACCAGAATTTATTAACCAGATGTCTGACAGCATAGAGAAATTCAGGAGTTCTCGCCCCAGTGACGTAGTACACATGCAGATTGTAACATTTGTGGAATAATAAAAGACTCTGATTGCATAGCCCTAGTGTTACTTGCTCCTGAGCCCCCAGCAAGTGTCTCTGAATTGCCGGATAACGAGAACTGGGGTATTCCCAGCACCGACAAGGTAATTACATCTACACTCGGGTCGTGTGCACCACAGTGGCATTGAGTGTGGAAGGTTAATGTGAATGTGATCTGCAGGAGTACACACTTCCCCCACCCCAATGTCCCCTCCTCCTCGCAGTTGTACAGGTGGACTATGTCCCCATTAGCAGATGACCTGGGCCAGGGGCGGATTGGGATGGAAAACCAGGCCGGGAAATATCTGGAAGCAGCCCTAATGGAGGTGGGGTCTGCTGAGGGGGGTGGGATACTACTCCTTATAGGGCCAGATTGTGAGTTGGGTGCAGTCACAACCTTCATTGCCTCTTTTACTGCAGTTGAGTCTGCGACTATGCTAATTCCGCAACAAAGCTTTTTGTCTGGTGCATATCTGTGCATCCAAATTTACGGTATCGGTTCAGATGGTCAACCATGTTATGGTCGACAGTCATTAGTCGACATTGACATGATCGACATGGACACATGGTCGACACATGAAAATGGTCGACGCATGGAAGGTCAACACATGAAAAGATCGACATGAGTTTTTCACATTTTTTTTCTTTTGTGGACCTTTTCCATACTTTACGATCCACGTGGACTACGATTGGGAACGGTAATCTGTGCCGAGCGCAGCAGTAGCGGAGCAGGGCACCTTGCCCTCGCATGGCGAGCGAAGCAAGCCATGCGAGGGGATGCGGTGCACTAATTGGGATTCCCCGTCACTTTACACAAAAAACGACACCAAAAAAAGTAAAAAAACTCAAGTCGACCTTTTCATGTGTCGACCATTTTCATGTGTCGTCCGTGTGTCCATGTTGACCATGTCAATGTCGACCAATAGTGGTCGACCTAATGACTGTCGACCATAACACATACCTCCCAACATGACCCTCTCCAGGAGGGACACAATGCTCTGCTTCTGGACTTTTCTCCTAGTGTATGATTGCTGGCACCTGTGTTGAACAGGTAAATGGATAAGAAATGTGTTTCAGCACAGGTGCTGGCAATCATACATGAAGAGAAAAGTCCAGGAGCAGAGTATTCTGTTCCTCCTGGAGAGGGTCATGTTGGGAGGTATGCATAACATGGTCGACCATTCATACCGGAACCCAAATTTACATGGACTGAGATGTCCCCATTCAGTGTCTACACATGCTGCAATCATTCTTTGTGTGCCTTTAAATGCTACCTTTGATTGCACCATTGAAACTTGCAGCAGCCCTATACTAGGTGCAGTCATTCATTCGAGTATGGCCTCCAATGTGCATACCTCCCAACATGACCCTTTCCAGGAGGGACAGGATGCTCTGCTTCTGGACTTCATTCTTACTGTATGATTGCCATCACCTATGCGGAAACACCTTTCTTATCCATTGCCTGTTCAACACAGGTGCCGGCAATCTTACGTTAAGAGAAAAATCCAGAAGCAGAGCATTTTGTCCCTCCTGGAGAGGGTCATGTTGGGAGGTATGAATGTGAACAATTCAGCATTTCTATACGCAACCCATACTTGCCTACCTGACCCTCTCCATGAGGGAGAAAATGCTCTGTTCCTGGACTTTCCTGGTAATGTATGATTGCCATCACCTGTGGTGAGCTAGTTAATTGATAAGAAAGGTGTTTCACCACAGGTGATGGCAATCATATATTACCAGGAGAGTCCAGGAACAGAGCATTTTCTCCCTCATGGAGAGAGTCAGGTAGGCCAGTATGACGCAACCACCTTCAGCAACATGCCCATGTCACTCCAATATCACACCCATACTACGCTACATTTGATGCTGATTATCTAAACCTTTGTAACCACCCAGTAATGCCCAACATATTTCAAATACACTCTGTACTGTGATGCTGTATGAACACCATCCGGATGCGTAAGTGGTGCAACTCAAAGCATGCACAGATGGAAAATATTACACAAAAAATAAGAATTTACTCACCGGTAATTCTATTTCTCATAGTCCGTAGTGGATGCTGGGGACTCCGTAAGGACCATGGGGATTAGCGGCTCCACAGGAGACTGGGCACAACTATAAAGAAAGCTTTTAGACTACTGGTGTGCACTGGCTCCTCCCACTAAGACCCTCCTCCAGACCTCAGTTAGGATACTGTGCCCGGAAGAGCTGACACAATAAGGAAGGATTTTGAATCCCGGGTAAGACTCATACCAGCCACACCAATCACACCGTATAACTCGTGATACAATACCCAGTTAACAGCATGATAACAACTGAGCCTCTCAACAGATAGCTCAACAATAACCCTTTAGTTAAGCAATAACTATATACAAGTATTGCAGACAATCCGCACTTGGGATGGGCGCCCAGCATCCACTACGGACTATGAGAAATAGAATTACCGGTGAGTAAATTCTTATTTTCTCTAACGTCCTAAGTGGATGCTGGGGACTCCGTAAGGACCATGGGGATTATACCAAAGATCCCAAACGGGCGGGAGAGTGCGGATGACTCTGCAGCACCGAATGAGAGAACTCAAGGTCCTCCTCAGCCAGGGTATCAAATTTGTAGAATTTTGCAAACGTGTTTGCCCCTGACCAAGTAGCAGCTCGGCAAAGTTGAAGAGCCGAGACCCCTCGGGCAGCCGCCCAAGAAGAGCCCACTTTCCTCGTGGAATGGGCTTTCACTGATTTAGGATGCGGCAGTCCAGCCGCAGAATGTGCAAGCTGAATCGTACTACAGATCCAGCGAGCAATAGTCTGCTTAGAAGCAGGTGCACCCAACTTGTTGGGCGCATACAGGATAAAGAGCGAGTCAGTCTTCCTGACTCCAGCTGTCCTGGAAACATAAATTTTTAGGGCCCTGACTACATCCAACAACTTGGAAGCCTCCAAGTTATTTGTAGCCGCAGGCACCACGATAGGTTGGTTCAGATGAAAAGCTGATACCACTTTGGGGAGAAACTGGGGACAAGTCCTCAATTCTGCCCTATCCATATGGAAAATCAGATAAGGGCTTTTACTTGACAAAGCCGCCAATTCTGAAACACGCCTGGCTGAAGCCAAGGCCAACAACATGACCACTTTCCACGTGAGATATTTCAAATCCACGGTTTTCAGTGGCTCAAACCAATGTCACTTTAGGAAATCCAACACCACGTTGAGATCCTTAGGTGCCACTGGAGGCACAAAAGGGGGCTGAATATGCAGCACTCCCTTAACAAAAGTCTGAACTTCAGGTAGTGAAGCCAATTCTCTCTGGAAGAAAATCGATAGAGCCGAAATCTGGACCTTAATGGAACCCAATTTAAGGCCAATAGTCACCCCTGACTGTAGGAAGTGCAGGAACCGGCCCAGCTGAAATTCTTCCGTTGGGGCCTTCCTGGCCTCACACCACGCAACATATTTTCGCCATATGCGGTGATAATGGTTTGCGGTTACTTCTTTCCTAGCTTTTATCAGCGTAGGAATGACTTCCTCCGGAATGCCCTTTTCCTTCAGTATCCGGCGTTCAACCGCCATGCCGTCAAACGCAGCCGCGGTATGTCTTGGAACAGACAGGGCCCCTGCTGCAGCAGGTCCTGTCTGAGCGGTAGAGGCCATGGGTCCTCTGACATCATTTCTTGAAGTTCCGGATACCACGCTCTTCTTGGCCAATCCGGAACAATGAGTATAGTTCTTACTCCTCTTCTCCTTATTATCCTCAGTACCTTTGGTATGAGAGGAAGAGGAGGGAACACATAAACCGATCGGTACACCCCCGGTGTTACCAGAGCGTCCACAGCTATCGCCTGCGGGTCTCTCGACCTGGCGCAATATTTTTCTAGCTTTTTGTTTAGGCGGGACGCCATCATGTCCACCTGTGGTTTTTCCCACTGGTTTACAATCATTTGAAAGACTTCTGGATGAAGTCCCCACTCTCCCGGGTGGAGGTCGTGCCTGCTGAGGAAGTCTGCTTCCCAGTTGTCCACTCCCGGAATGAACACTGCTGACAGTGCTAACACGTGATTTTCCGCCCATCGGAGAATCCTTGTGGCTTCTGCCATCGCCGTCCTGCTTCTCGTGCCGCCCTGTCGATTTACATGGGCGACCGCCGTGATGTTGTCTGACTGGATCAGTACCGGCTGGTTTTGAAGCAGGGGTTTTGCCTGACTTAGGGCATTGTAAATGGCCCTTAGTTCCAGAATATTTATGTGCAGGGAAGTCTCCTGACTTGACCATAGTCCTTGGAAGTTTCTTCCCTGTGTGACTGCTCCCCAGCCTCGAAGGCTGGCATCCGTGGTCACTAGGACCCAGTCCTGTATGCCGAATCTGCGGCCCTCTTGAAGATGAGCACTCTGCAGCCACCACAGCAGAGACACCCTTGTCCTCGGAGACAGGGTTATCAGACGATGCATCTGAAGATGCGATCCGGACCACTTGTCCAACAGGTCCCACTGAAAGGTTCTTGCATGAAACCTGCCGAATGGAATCGCTTCGTAGGAAGCTACCATTTTTCCCAGGATCCGCGTGCAATGATGCACCGACACCTGTTTTGGTTTTAAGAGGCCTTTGACTAGAGATGACAGCTCCTTGTGTGATACTCTGATATATATGCAATCTAAATATATCTCCCCATTGGCCCCTAATGAGCCCAGCAACACAGAAGGGGTTAATACCCTCTCCTTTGGTCCCCGGAGGATGTGAGCTGCAGCCCAATAAAACACGGGGGGCACAAGGACCCGGGGATTCTCGATCGCCGCTGCACAGAGCGGGAAGCATCCGGGACTTTGAATGGAAGGAGTTTAAAAAAACGGGCCGCGAGGAGTCGAGGGCAGTGCTGAGGAGACTTCTGATCTGGACGGAGCTGCGCTGAGGAGACGGGACGGAGCTGCGCTGAGAGGAGAAGAGACGGAGTTGCTGACCGAGAAGAATCGCGCTGCTGGGAGGAGAAGAGGGGACGACGCTGAGGAGAAACTGGAGCCGTGACAGACAACGAGACCCGCCAGCCGCCGCTAAAGAATACTAATCAGCCGCTGACAACGAGACCCGCCATCCGCCGCTGAAGAGACCAGCCAGCCACATCTGGGGATGACAGAGCCGCTGCTGAGAGGAGAGCCACTGACAGGTGATGAGAGCCAGGGCCGCACACTGCCAATCAGGAGGGAGTGAGTGCGCTGAAGGTGAGGTGGAGCTGCCACTGAGGTAACCGCAGGGAGGTGAGCACTGCTGCCAGGGAAGACCTTGTGAGGAGACCGTGCACCTGTAATCTGCTGGGGGGCCCTAAGCCAGTGACGTTGCACATAAATGTTAGCCAGCAACTCCAGTAATGCTGACTGCTGATCTGAGGGGCAAGTTAGGAGCAAAGTAAAGTGGGGTCACCCTGATTTTAAGAGAAGAGACTGACATCAGGGAGGTTAGCAGCATCCACTACCTCTTCATCCCAACCCTCCTCATCTTTTCTGTCAGGTCTGTAAACCTCCAGATTTTTCATACCTCTCACTGCAAATACTGTATATCACAGCTTCAAGGGAATGAGAGAGGGAAAGATGTTATTAATTCTGTGCATTCAGCCTGTTGATAGGGAGATACATTAAAGAAGGAGCAAGTTTTGTCTGATCTTTAGTCAGCACAGACTAACAAATAGGATAAAGTACCTCATTTTGGGCAGGGATTAAGAGGAGCTGTATTTCTCCTGTCATCCTTCCATTTCTATCTGCTTGCTTTGCAAAAGACATTTGCCTATAATAATTGATTGTGTGCACTATTACTAACGCCTGCGACCTGAGTGCCAAGGGATTCCGGTCAACTAAATCTGCATTTCCCTGTTTCATTTTTACTCCCACTAATCTGCTCGCTTTGAACTGTAACCCGTTTTCTTTATAATGCACCTCTGACTTTGCTTGAGAGACACTCAAAGTTTAGATACAGACTATGCGAAAGCTGATTAATTAACTAATTAACTAATTGGTCGCCATTTTAAGTTAAACTGTTATATGGTATAACCTGTCCTAAGGTAGTTATCTTATATATCGCAATAGCCTTACGCAGAGCGAAACTGTGTAGCGTAGACTTTTTAGTGTCAATGGAGAAAAGTGTTGGTAAATGTCATGCAAATATTAATCTTTCTGACTAATGTTACCTATGTACTGAATTTATTGCTTATACAGGGATTGTGAATGTTGTTATCTCTTATCTAAGTCTGAAATTAATAGCGGTGACCACTTCTTCTGATCCTGCAAAATAAAAGTCCTAGTCACCGTCCAAACGTGTGGTGACTTGTGTTTAGGGTTGGGGTTCCTTGTTCCTCTGCTTAGGGTTCCAGCAGCTGATCCGGTTTAAGACAAGATCCCGGGTGAAAACTCCAGGTACGACCACCGACACCTACACCTGAAACCATATTCACACCTGAAAGACTTGTTGCACTTGGCCTTTTCCTCCGGGAGGAACACTTTTCTCTGTTCTGTATCCAGAACCATCCCTAGGAACAGCAGGCGTGTCGTAGGGACCAGCTGTGACTTTGGAATGTTTAGAATCCAGCCGTGCTGTTGTAGCACTACCCGAGATAGTGCTACCCCTACCAACAATTGCTCTCTGGACCTCGCCTTTATCAGGAGATCGACCAAGTACGGGATAATTAAAACTCCCTTCCTTCGAAGGAGTATCATAATTTCCGCCATTACCTTGGTAAAGACCCTCGGAGCCGTGGAGAGACCGAACGGCAACGTCTGGAATTGGTAATGACAATCTTGTACCACAAACCTGAGGTACTCCTGGTGAGGATGGTAAATGGGGACATGTAGGTAAGCATCCTTGATGTCCAGCGATACCATGTAATCTCCCTCGTCCAGGCTTGCAATAACCGCCCTGAGCGATTCCATCTTGAACTTGAATTTTTTTATATATGTGTTCAAGGATTTCAAATTTAAAATGGGTCTCACCGAACCGTCCGGTTTCGGTACCACAAACATTGTGGAATAGTAACCCCTTCCTTGTTGAAGTAGGGGCACCTTTACTATCACTTGTTGTGAATACAGCTTTTGAATTGCCTGTAACACTGCCTCCCTGCCTGAGGGAGTGGTTGGCAAGGCAGATTTGAGGAAACGGCGGGGGGGGAGACGTCTCGAATTCCAGTTTGTTCCCCTGAGATACTACTTGAAGGATCCAGGGATCCACCCGTGAGCGAGCCCACTGATTGCTGAAATTTTTGAGACGGGCCCCCACCGTACCTGGCTCCACCTGTGGAGCCCCAGCGTCATGCTGTGGACTTAGAGGAAGCGGGGGAGGACTTTTTCTCCTGGGAACTGGCTGTATGCTGCAGCTTTTTCCCTCTACCTCTGCCTCTGGGCAGAAAGGACGCGCCTTTAACCCGCTTGCCCCTATTGGGCCGAAAGGACTGTACCTGATAATACGGTGCTTTCTTTGGTTGTGAGGGAACATGGGGTAAAAATGTAGACTTCCCAGCTGTTGCTGTGGAAACGAGGTCCGAGAGACCATCCCCGAACAATTCCTCACCCTTATAAGGCAGAACTTCCATGTGTCGTTTGGAATCTGCATCACCTGTCCACTGCCGAGTCCATAACCCTCTCCTGGCAGAAATGGACATTGCACTAATTTTGGATGCCAGCCGGCAAATATCCCTCTGTGCATCCCTCATGTATAAAAGTGCGTCTTTTATATGCTCTACGTTTAGCAAAATAGTGTCCCTGTCTAGGGTATCTATATTCTCTGACAGGGAATCTGACCACGCAGCAGCAGCGCTGCACATCCAGGCTGAAGCTATAGCCGGTCTCAGTATCACACCTGTGTGTGTATATATAGATTTCAGGATAGCCTCCTGCTTTCTGTCAGCAGATTCCTTCAGGGCGGCCGAATCCGGAGACGGTAGTGCCACCTTCTTTGACAAGCGTGTGAGCGCTTTATCCACCCTAGGGGATGTTTCCCAGCGTGACCTATCCTCTGGCGGGAAAGGGTACGCCATTAGTAACCTCTTAGAAATTACCATCTTTTTATCAGGGGAAGCCCACGCTTCTTCACACACTTCATTTAACTCTTCAGATGGAGGAAAAGCTACTGGTAGTTTTTTCTCTCCAAACATTATACCCTTTTTTGTGGTACCGGGGGTAACATCAGAAATGTGCAACACATTTTTCATTGCCTCAATCATGTAACGTGTGGCCCTACTGGAAGTTACATTAGTCTCTTCGTCGTCGACACTGGAGTCAGTATCCGTGTCGACATCTGTGTCAACCATCTGAGGTAGCGGGCGTTTTAGAGCCCCTGATGGTTTTTGAGACGCCTGGGCAGGCACAGGCTGAAAAGCCGGCTGTCCCACATTAGGTATGTCGTCAAACCTTTTATGTAAGGAGTCGACACTATCACGTAATTCCTTCCACAGCACCATCCACTCAGGTGTCGACCCCGCAGGGGGTGACATCACATTTACAGGCATCTGCTCCGCCTCCACATAAGCCTCCTCATCAAACGTGTCGACACAGCCGTACCGACACACCGCAAACACACAGGGAATGCTCTGACAGAGGACAGGACCCCACAAAGCCCTTTGGGGAGACAGAGAGAGAGTATGCCAGCACACACCAGAGCGCTATATAACACTGGGATCCCACTATCAATGAGTGTTTTCCCTATAGCTGCTTTTTTATATATATTACATATATATATATATCTATACTGCGCCTAAATTTAGTGCCCCCCCTCTCTTTTTTACCCTTCTGTAGT